>NC_086181.1:5348713-5703329 GCF_023053635.1 Elgaria multicarinata webbii
CATGAAAGAGATAACCAGCATATTTGTGGGCAATCAAAGGGAAGAGGACTAGGAGAAAGCGGAAGCAGAAAGGAGAGAAGCTGGGGCGCAGGGCCAGGGTCAGGAGTTGGCATGGTTGGGAACCTGTTGAGGCCCAACGCTGATCTGGAATATTTCTACTTTTCCTGAAGAAGTGCCAGGAGGTAGCATAGGATATAAGTTACAAAAAATATGTCATACTCCACTTCCTCTTCCAAGGCCTCTTCCACCAGGGAATGAGTAATCACCTCAGAGGTTCCCTGCAACATTGCAGAGGCCTTTGAGATGACTCCAGGGGTATTCAAAGGAGGAAGTACAGACTGGGGCCTAATCTACACCTTCCATTTATCCCAGGATAGTATGGGGGTTGTCCCTACCCCGCCACATGATGTTCACCTACTCTCACAGTGATCCAGGGACAACCACACCATTTTCCTGGGATATTGGTGCCTGCTTTCCCCTTGGGTTTTCCCTTCTCTTAGGACAATCCTGAGGTCCATGAGCAGTGTCCCCCCTCCTGAGGTCATGGCTGTTCCTCACGAGTAACACCAAAGGAGTTGAACTGATACTCATCAGTGTCCCCCTCCCATTCAACATTTCCCTGAGTCTCCAGAAGTCCAGAAAGGGGAGATACTGGGTCCCCCCACTTTTTGTAGCTCCTTTCAGAGCAGTTATTGCAATAACCACATCAGTAACTGCTCCGTTCGCCAGCCTTTTTTTGTTTTAAAAAAATTCTCACTCAAGAGTGCTGACAGCTGCTGGGGCCATCACCCTAATTTCCCCTGCCTTCTACTGCTCTGTCATGATTTTGGCTAGTTTCCCCACTCTGTCAATGTCCTGGTCTATGTCATGTCAAAAACTGGGGAATGGAGCAGTTACTGTTGCAGTTACTGCAGTAGCTGCTCCGAAAAGGGTAGCCCAAGCAGAAATAAGCCAGAATATCATAGGTACAAAATCTAATTGGATTTCACGGCATACCTTTACCATGCTTGATACACTGAGTGGGGTATTTATGAGAATGCAAAATATTAGAGGGAGTTACCTCTACTACTGTAATAGGTCTTGTTTCTTCCTCCTGTTCTTTTGCCACAATTTACCAGGATACCTATTCTTTACTTTTGTGGGAATGCCTTTTAAGTGAACTTTGTGTGTTTTTAATTATAAAATGATTGTGCTGTTGAAGGTAGGCCTAACACACACACGAACTATGGGGTGAGTTTTGTAGAGACTCTTCTATTTATTTATTTATTTATTTATTGCATTTCTATACTGCCCAATAGCTGAAGCTCTCTTCTAAAGCCAAACCTGAGTAAAGTAGCCTCAGCTGTGAAATAAAATCACAACAACAATTAAACTCTTACAGGTTGGGTCTGTGTGGGGGTCCATCTAGTCCTGGTGGAAAATGCAGAGCTCACTTCTTATAGAGAGGGCACTCAGCTCTGAGATCCTATGAGAAGAGGTTACCACCACTAGAAACAATGCCTTCCATGATAAGAATTTCTGTCCCACTGGTGGTTCAGAAGGCCTGTATTATTTGTGGAGATCCCATGTGGGAAATCTCTGTACTGTTGGCACCTTCACGACAGTGGCTCCCTTCAGGAGTCCCTAGATGAGATAAATGATTGAATTGGTCATACCTGGGAGAACTGTGGCCAGGGTTGCCACCTGTCTTTTGAGTGTGTTGGGCCATAGGTTTTGACTGAGTCCTACCTGGAGGAAGGACAGGATCCCCTTGATGCTGGTCTTTGTTGGGGTTATGCCTCTCCTTCTAGGTTTTTGACAATAGCTCTCCAAATGAGTGGGAGGGGTGCTCCTGGTACACCCCAACTGCTTCTGAGGAAGGACACCCTTAGAGCCAGGCATTTCGGCCTGGTTGTCTCTCTGAAGAGCCACACCATCCAGTTCCTTAATCAAGGTGGCTCTCCAGAAAGCCTGGCCACCTTCTGAGAGGATTCTCAGTATGAGTCAGATGGTGGGTGGCTGAGAATAGCTGCCCATCCTCTGTTTTGCTCTGAAGTCAACACCACTCCTGATTAAAAGGAGTAATTGCTAACTGAGCATCTCTCAATGGCTGTGGGTTGTGCTTTTCAAGTCACCTGGAGTTGAGAATGAGCCTTTTCCGTTCCTCTGCCTTCCCTACCAGTCACACCATTTTAACGTGTTTAGCATTCCACTGATGTTCTCTGTGAACAGCACACTTAATACTGCTTTAGACCATGCCAGAGGAGAAAGCAGCAAGTGCCCTATCAGTGATGACTCAGTTGATAATTTTTGCTCACAGCCTTTCCTGGCTTCTCTCTCACATTTCTTTTTCTTTTTGTCTCCTGAAGCACTGCTACACAGTCAGAACTTGCTTGGCGATCTTCCCGCAGTGGCTTCCCATTCCCAATCCTTTCCTTTCCTTTTTAAAAACAGGCCAGTGACTCTACACTTCAGGCTCCTCTTTCTGCCTGCCCTCTCAGAGATCCATGTGGACCTTGTGGCAGTTGCTCCGGTCATTGTGCCCCCACTCCCCACTATGTTGCACAGAAAATCCACGATTAAACTCCCATAATTTTTTTGCACAATGTCGCACAATGAACTTTATCAACCTTCCATATGAACAAGGAACGATAGAGAGGGAATGGACCTCAAGGGTCATCCTGTCCAACCCCTTACAATGCAAAAAACCTACTACTACAGCATGCCCAAGGAACCCAGAAATGAACCCAGTAATGCCAGTGACACTTTTACTCGTCAAGGGCAGAATGGTACTTTCATTGTGAAAGTACTCAAAAATATGAAAGTACTCAAAATACTAGAAATGTGAAGGTAATCTACCAAAACGGAAAGGTTTGTTTTGCAAACAAATGAAAGAAGCCACTTCTTCAAAATACCACCCACATCATTGACTTATGGCACTGATTGCCACAGGATGTTGTGAACATAGATGCACCTTTTTAAGGAATAGATAAACACAGAGGGTTTAGGTCTATCAGTAGCTATTAACATGACAATTAGAAGTGCAAACTTGGAAGTCCAGAGACATGCTGAGATGAATGGCTAGCAGTCAGGGGTGATTGAGAAAACATGAACTAATCAGAAGACAGCCTGCTGGGACACTCTGTTGATTGAGAACAAAAATGTTAGCACTGGAGCTCTCTGCTATTAAACCCCTCCCAAGATAGAGGCTTCCTGTTCAGTCTGTTACCCGCAATAACCATTAGCACACACTCACCCCAGCAATGCATCACACTGCTGCAGAGACCAAAGACCAAACTGCACATTACAATAAATACCACTTTTTAAAAAGGATGTTTGACCTAGCCATTTTTATCTTGAAGGAAAAGCAGCTGCAGGGCCCCAATCTTGACCATGCTCCCAACATGGATTGGGGCCATGCACTGGTTTCCTGTGAAAAAATGCCCATCACCATGATTTGGAAACACCACCATTGTAGACAAATAGCAGCCAGAGAGAATTCTTGGCAGGAAATCAGGGTGGGGTCCCAATCTGGTCTGCAGCCCTGGTGTTGTTTTTCCTTCAAAAAAGAAAAGTGGCTGCGTGAATGCTTTATTTTTAGCATGTTGATTGGCCCTCAATGTGTTTAATTCTTGCCTTGTGTCTTTTGTACACTGGGAAAATTTGATTGCTGTTAAACAGGAAGTTGTTGTTGTTTATTCCTTCAGTCGCTTCCGACTCTTCGTGACTTCGTGGACCAGCCCACGCCAGAGCTTTCTGTTGGCCGTTGCCACCCCCAGCTCCCCCAAGGTCAAGTCTGTCACCTCCAGAATATCATCCATCCATCTTGCCCTTGGTTGGCCCCTCTTCCTTTTGCCTTCCACTTTCCCTAGCATCAGCCTCTTCTCCAGGGAATCCTGTCTTCTCATTATGTGGCCAAAGTACTTCAGTTTTGCCTTTAATACCATTCCCTCAAGTGAGCAGTCTGGCTTTATTTCCTGGAGTATGGACTGGTTTGATCTTCTTGCAGTCCAAGGCACTCTCAGAATTTTCCTCCAACACCACAGTTCAAAAGCATCTATCTTCCTTCGCTCAGCTTTCCTTATGGTCCAGCTCTCGCAGCCATAGGTTACTACGGGGAATACCATTGCTTTAACTATGCAGACCTTTGTTGTCAGTGTGGTGTCTCTGCTCTTAACTATTTTATCAAGATTTGTCATTGCTCTCCTCCCAAGAAGTAAACGTCTTCTGATTTCCTGGCTGCAGTCAGCGTCTGCAGTAATCTTTGAACCCAGAAATACAAAGTTTTTCACTGCCTCCACGTTTTCTCCCTCTATTTGCCAGTTATCAATCAAGCTGGTTGCCATAATCTTGGTTTTTTTGAGGTTTAACTGCAACCCAGCTTTTGCACTTTCTTCTTTCACCTTTGTCATAAGGCTCCTCAGCTCCTCCTCACTTTCAGCCATCAAAATGGTGTCATCTGCATATCTGAAATTGTTAATGTTTCTTCCTGCAATTTTAACTCCAGCCTTGGATTCATCAAGCACATTGGATTCATCAAGCACATTGCATGATGTGTTCTGCATACAAGTTGAATAGGTAATACAACCCTGCCGTACTCTTTTCCCAATCTTAAACCAGTCTGTTGTTCCGTGGTCTGTTCTTACCGTTGCTACTTGTTCGTTATACAGATTCCTCAGGAGGCAGACAAGATGACTTGGTGTCCCCATACCACCAAAAACTTGCCACAGTTTGTTATGATCCACACACTCAAAGGCTTTAGAATAGTCAATAAAACAGAAACAGATGTTTTTGTGGAACTCCCTGGCTTTCTCCATTATCCAGTGGATATTGGCAATTTGGTCTCTAGTTCCTCTGCTTTTTCTAAACCCAGCTTGTACATCTAGCAATTCTCGCTCCATGAATTGCTGGAGTCTACCTTGCAGGATCTTGAGCATTACCTTGCTGGCATGTGAAATAAGTGCCACTGTCTGATAGTTTGAACATTCTTTAGTGTTTCCCTTTTTTGGTATGGGGATATAAGTTGATTTTTTCCAGTCTGATGGCCATTCTTGTGTTTTCCAAATTTGCTGGCATATGGCATGCATCACCTTGACAGCATCATCTTGCAATATTTTACACAGTTCAGCTGGGATACCATCGTCTCCTGTTGCCTTGTTATTAGCAATGCTTCTTAAGGCTCATTCAACCTCACTTTTCAGGATGTCCGACTCTAACTCACTGACCACACTGTCTGACCTATCCCCAATATTATTGTCCTTCCTATACAGATCTTCTGTATAGTCTTGCCACCTTTTCTTGATCTCTTCTGTTTCTCTTAGGTCCTTGCCATCTTTGTTTTTGATCATACCCATTTTTGCCTGGAATTTGCCTGGAATTTGAAGAGTGATAGCACTCTTCAAATACTTAAAATGTTGTCACACAGAGGAGGGCCAGGATCTCTTCTAGATCCTCCCAGAGTGCAGGACATGGAATAATAGGCTCAAATTAAAGGAAGCCAGATTCCAGCTGAACATCAGGAAAAACTTCCTGACTGTTAGAGCCGTACGACAATGGAATCAGTTACCTAGGGAGGTTGTGAGCTCTCCCACACTAGAGGCATTCAAGAGGCAGCTGGACAAGCATCTGTCAGGGATGCTTTAGGGTGGATTCCTGCATTGAGCAGGGGGTTGGACTCGATGACCTTGTAGGCCCCTTCCAACTCTGCTATTCTATGATTCTATGATTCTACCTCCGATGTTTCTAATTTTCTGGAAGAGGTCTCTTGTCCTTCCTATTCTATTTTCTTCCACTTCTGCGCATTGCTTGTTTAAAAATAATTCCTTATCTATTCTGGCTAACCTCTGGTATTTTGCATTTAATTGGGCATATCTCTCCCTATCACTGTTGCCTTTTGCTTTTCTTCTTTCTTGGGCTACTTCCAGTGTCTCAGCAGACAGCCATCTTGCCTTCTTGGTTTTCTTTTTCTTTGGGACGTTTTTTGTTGCCACCTCTTGGACAACGTTGCGAACTTCTTTCCATAGTTCTTCCGGGACTCTATCTACTAAATCTAGCCCCTTAAATCTATTCTTCACTTCCACTGCATATTCATTAGGAATATTAGTGAGCTCATATCTAACTGTTCTGTGGGTCTTCCCTATTCTCTTTAGTTTGATTCTAAATTGTGCAATAAGAAGTTCTTGATCTGAACTACAGTCAGCTCCAGGTCTTGTTTTTACCGTCTGTATAGATGTCCGCCACCTTTGGCTGCAAAGGATGTAGTCAATCTGATTTCGGTGTCGGCCATCTGGTGAAGTCCATGTATAAAGCCGTCTTTTCAGTTGTTGGAAGAGAGTGTTTGTTATGCACAGTGAGTTGTCCTGGCAAAATTCTATCAGCCTATGTCCCGCTTCATTTTGTTCTCCTAGACCATGCTTGCCTGTAATTCCAGATGTCATTTGACTACCCACCTTAGCGTTCCAGTCTCCTGTAATGAAAATAACATCTCTTTTTGGTGTATTATCCAGTAGGTACTGCAGATCCTCATAGAACTGATCTACTTCTGCTTCTTCAGCATCTGTGGTTGGGGCATATATCTGGATCACTGTGATGTTAAATGGCTTACCCTGAATTTTAATTGAGATCATTCTATCATTTTTTGGATTGTATCCTAGCACTGCTTCAGCCACTTTATTATTAATTATGAAAACTATTCCATTTCTTCTGTGATCCTCTTGTCCACAGTAGTAGATCTGGTGGTGATCTGATGTGAAGTGGCCCATTCCAGTCCATTTCAGTTCACTGACACCCAATATATCTATATTTAATCTTGACATCTCACCAATAACCACATCCAATTTGCCCTGGCTCATAGAAGAGAGGGGTTTATATTGCAACTTAGCATTCTGGCCAATATAGGGTTCGCATTTGCAATGCAAACTGATTGGTAAGAACTGCTTTGTTCCTCATATATGAAAGTCCAAGGGCTTGTCTATACGGGTTCTTTACCCTGACCTAAACACACAGATTCGGATTTCAGGGCACATGATGCAGCCATCCATTCTCCATAGTGCCGGGTTTTTAACGCAATAGTGCGCATATTCACATTTGCGATTTACCGTGACTTTTGGATTAACATCCGAGTTTGCACCGCATTATACTTATGTGTCGTTGGGGGATTTAAATCACATTTTGATATGTGGGTGGAGCTTTCAGGGCAGGACAAAGTAATTGGCTCATTTCCTGCCTTCCCACCTATCGCGTCCTCCTCTGGCTCCCTCATTCCTTCCCACCGTTTTCATTTTAAATTATATTATTCTGCGTTGCTCCACAGATAAAGCTTATAATATTAAAACAAAGAGGGCAGCCAGAGGGAGGAGATGTGTTCAGTCCTGATCTCACTCCCTGGAGAAAACCATCCATTTGCTTTTGAAGGGTTGTCCTTTGTAACGTGCTGCTTACCCCCACTCTCACGTCCTCCTCTGCTGCCTCGTTCCTCCCCCCCCATAGTTTTTCTCTTATGTGTATCTGCAGAGGTCCGCAGATAAAATTTATAGCTTTGCTTCTCTCTCATCCATATCATTGTATGTGTGTACATGCGCATGTGCGCATTAATAACTGCACTAAAAAGAAAGTTCAGGAGATAAATCACTGTTCCTTCTGCAGTGTGTGACACTCTTTGCCTAGATTTGAATCAAGAAAAATTTGGGTTTATAATCAATGAAGAGCAATCCCGTTGTCGTATAGATGGGGACCAAGACATCCAGAGCACCCTAGGCTGCTTCTGCTTAGCCCTCAGCAACTCACAGCCAGAATCAAACTTGTTCTCACCTGCGAACCCTCAACAGCAGCACCTATGAGGTTTCTTTCAGGAAGGCCCCATCATCAGTTGGCTCCATCCTGCATAGTGAGAGCTTTCATGGGAAAGAATTTCTTCCCCACATGGTTCATGATGGGTATATATCTAAGCTGTTACAATTTTTTTAAAAAATAAATAAATCTTCTGCTTCTCATAACTGATAGTTGCTGTGTCCAGAGCTCAATCCTAAATTCAGCTATGTGCTCCAAGCACCTGGTTTTCACAAGAATCTATGTTGCACCTGCTGTTCCCTGGACACACATATGTATACACAATCTTGCTCTAAGCCCCTTCCAACAGCTGTGAAAGACTCCACAGATGCAAACAGGAATTTAAGGGAGCAGAGGAAATAGTGACAGCACTGTATAATTCCAGGTCATGAAGATAAAAAGAAGCAGCAAGAGGAGTCCAACAGCTGTACAGATTTCTAACCAGCTGTGTAGGAAAATACTGTACTTATTACATATGCATTTCAAGATATACACAGCTGTTTTGTGGGGGAAGGTATTGGCATGGAAATGGAGAATAATCACCACAAGCCAGAGAGGGAGTATAAGTGAAATTGCATCAACCTTTTAAACAGTTTTCGAAAGCCTTACAATAATGTCATACTCTGCCTGTGTTCCCCTCCATGAAATTGGTAAAATTTTAAAGTCAGAACCAATTACAAAAGTGATGTCCATAGTGATGTGAAGCCCAGCATCAGACTGCACACCCAACACTCCCCCCATTTTCCTTGACTGTGATCATGGGATTTTGCTACCATGTATTGACTTCAAGTGCCACTCTGCCTTGTTTAAGGTAGAGAAAATCAATTCCTTATCTCGTTCAGCATTTCTATGATAGACAAAGTTCAAATGACAGCTGCTAAGCAAAATATTTATTCAAGCCTAAAATCAGTGTCTGTGGCAATCAAAGGGTGAGCAAAGGAGCACTCACCCCTACAAAGGACCCCACTCCTAAAAAAATTTTTTTTTTGACACTGTCATCACTTGCAACTGTAAGGGCGTAACTAGACGAGGCCTTAGTGCGCCTTCTGACCAGGTTTCCCTGCTGTGCGTCCAGATGACGCACAGGGGAATCCAGCGGCAGGCTGAGGCCTCCTCCAATGCGCCATAAGCGAATGCACTTATGGCACGCTTTTTCCCCAGCTCCGGCCTCAGGCTGGAGCTGGGGAACGTCTAGGGACTTCCGCGGCTTTTTGCGGCTCCTCGCTTACTCGCGAGGAGCCGTGAAAAGCCGCGGACCTGCCTGGCACAGCGCTCATACGAGCGCTGTGCCCATCGGCCCGGGGGGGAAGAGAGGGGAGGGCAAAGGATGACAGGGTGGGTGGCAAGGGGGGAGGGCGGATGCGATCGCGCCGCACGCCGCCCGAGCAAGCAGCCGAGCGGCGCTTGCCCAGGCAATGCCGCCCCATGCCAGGCATTGCCTGGGCAAGCACCGCTTGGCTGCTTGCTCGGGCGGCACACGGCACAATCACACCCGCCCTCCCCCCTTGCCACCCACCCTGCCATCCTTCGCCCCCCCGTACAACCCCCCCCCAAAAAAAAACACTCACCGTCTCCGGAGTCTTCGGGCTGCACCCGGCCCCTTTAAGCAAAAAAAAAAATAATGGCGGACGCCGCAGGGACGCAACGTCCCTGAGCGTCTGGCGTGTGGAAGCCTGGGGAAGGCGCGCTAACAGTAGCGCGCCTTGGCCCTGCCTCCCTGTTGGCATAAGCCGGCAGGTCTAGCAAGGCCCTAAGTTGCAATGCTTCCTTGGTCCATTGCATTGTCTCTGGCCATCCCACTTCTTCTGAAGCATGGCAAACTGCATATGCACACCAATTGCATATGGGCAGATGGTTGTCCTACAATGAAGAAGGCAATGGGGGAGTGTCTGTCTAGGGCACCTTTGGGAAACGATCTCTTACAGCTTTAAATAAATAATGAAAGAACCACTGAGCCAGGCTATTGGGTGTCACTGTGTGGACAAGCTCCCACCATCAGTAGAGCAGACAACAACAATCTGACCATCTTTTAAAAAAACACCCATAGAAAACCATCCCACATATATGTATGTCCCCAGTTGCAAAGGGATTAACAGGTCAAATTTAGTAGTGGACCTCAAAGTGCTAGACCTCAAAGTATACTGGACCTCAAAGCACAACGGCAGCCAATGTAAATGGGACAGTGCTGATCAAATATGCTCTCCCCACTTCCCAATGACCATCAACTGGTGGGGAGCAGCATTCTGCATCAGGTGTAGCTTTCAAGAAAAGTTCAAGGGCAGCCTGATATTGTGCATATTATAGTAGTCTATACTAGTGATTACAAAACTATGGATCAGTGTGGTGAAGTCATCTCTATCCAGGAAGAACCAGAGCCTACTTAATAGGTGTATTGATAAAAGGCACTCCTGACCACAACATCCACTTGCTTTTCAAAAAGCAGGCTGGGTCCTGAAATAATCCTAGGCACTGAACTTCATGGCCCCCAACACCCCATCTGTCTTCAGTCATAACAATCCCTTCTAGACCTCAAAGTGTTCCACACCGACATCACCTGCATCTTGTCTGGGAATAATCCCCACCTACCTGACAGGATTACTGAGATTGGGAGCTCCATCACACCAGCAATGCATTGCACTTTCACCATGCCTGGTATGTGTTTTTGCAGCACGGTACTCACATGACGTTGTCCCTGCCCTGTGCTCATCTTGCCTCTTCCCCTCCCTTTTCTGTTTTAGTTTGGAGCAAGGAAAGTCTCCGGGCACAATAAAGCCCCTCCTCCATCCCATGTATTGCTGCCCTTGCACTGTATCGGCCTATCCCATTTTTTGTTGGGTGTGTGTGTGTCGAAGGGCCGTCTCACTGACAAAAGAGGAGGGAGGGGTGGTTTTATGCTCTACTGTGAGGGGGAAGGGAGAGAGGGTGCCTGAACACCCCATGGAGAAGGCGAGCGAGGCTGCCCATGCCCAGGCTTGGTCCCATTCAACTCTAAGGTTCTTGCTCCTGAGCAGGCATGTCTAGGTTTCCTGCCCAGAACAATGTTGGCTTCCCGTTGCCATGCCAACATTGACCACAAACTTCTCCAAAAACTAATTGTAATGCTTTCTCTTCACTTATATTGTTTAATAGGATCTTAGGGGAAAGCATAGTGTGTTGTTTTACTGTAATTGCACAGTTTCAGGCTGCCATACTATTGTATTTGCGCAGAAATATATATCTATATCTATATCTATCTATCTATCTATCTGCAGGGGGAAGGAGAAGGTAGGGGGCGGGGTGGGAAATTTCGCTGGCACAGTAGTGTTACAGGTGAAAAGAGACATTAAGCTGAAATAGTGCAACAACACATAGATGTGAAAGGGCCCAGCGCTCGACTTGCTAAGGAAACGGAGGGGGAAACCGTGGACTCAAAGTGTGTGTGTGGGGAAGTTGGTGTGATGATGGAGTTCAATATATGTAAGATAACACGGAAAGTTTGTCAGGTTATTACTATTAATTACTACTACTACTACTACTACTACTACTATTTTTCCTCCTTTATGCTCTCCAGTCCTGTCACTCTACCTTCTCATTCCATCTCTTTCCCTCTTACAATCATGTTGCTCCTTGCTTTAAGAAGACCCTGAAAGAACTCTGCAGAACTAAAGTAGCCAGATGCAAAAAAGAGCATACGTTCTGTTGGTTTATTGCATTCAATGGAATTTGATTTATTGGAGAGAAGAGTCTGAGTTCACCTTGAGTCTTAGAGGAAAGAAATGGCTGCTGGATCTGGAGGACTGGAAGAGACTACTGGACCTCTGACTAAGATATTGCTGGGAAGGAACCTGGATAAAATAGGGACACAGTTGAGTTAGGTTATCTGTATGCACTTCTGCCAAGTTATTTTATTACCCTATTGCTCATATTATTTTGTGTGTGTGTTGTATGTGTGATAAAATCTTTTTTCATAAGAATATAAGAAGTGCCCTGATGCTGGATCAGACCAAGGGTCCATCTAGTCCAGCACTCTGTTCACACAGTGGCCAACCAGCCATCGGCCAGGGACCAACAAGGCAGGACATGGTGCAACAGCACCCTCCCACCCATGTTCCCCAGCAACTGGTGCACACAGGCTTACTGCCTCGAATACTGGAGATAGCACACAACCAGCAGGGCTAGTAGCCGTTGACAGGCTTAGCATCCAGGAATTTATCCTCCCCCCCTTTTGAAGCCATCTAGATTGGCGGCCATCACTACATCTTGTGATAGTGAATTCCATAATTTTATTATGCCCTGTGTGAAGAGGTACTTCTTCTTATTTGTCCTGGATCTCCCACCAATCAGCTTCATGGGATGACCCCAGGTTCTAGTATTTTGAGAGAGGGAGAAAAATGTTTTCCTATTAACATTTTTTAGTAAACATTTAAACTTGGTTGTTTGAAACACTGCTGTCTCTTTTCTTGTTAGCTGTCACCCCACGTCTGGCAGCTAATTCCCACCCTACCTAAAAGTGGATATTTGAGACCTAAGGAATTTTAAGCCTGGTTTGATGGAAACCGGCAGAGAAAAATGATTTCCACTTGGTGTCAGTGGAAAAAGGCAACTGGAAAGGAAGGACAAAAAGGAGCAGGGCACACTGTTTGCTTGGGTTTCCTTCTATGCATGGAACGGGGCATCATTGATCCACAGGCCCAGCCCAAGGTATTTTGCTGCCTGAGGCAGAGGACAAGGTGACGCCCCCTCCTATTCCGTATACAAAAGCTGATTGGAGTGGCAGTTGAAACTGTCTTCAACACTGGTAATTGGACAGCATCCTCCACTGCACCTGAAGGCAGCAGACTAGCTTAGGGGGCACAAGGCAGGCCACGTGTCACACAGCTCTGTCCTCCAACAACTTGCTGACAATCCCCAGCATCTGCCACCTGAAGTAACCACCTCACTCTGCCTAATGGTCGGGCCAGCCCTGCTGGTCCATGACAGGGGCATTCTGAGCTAATAGATGCTGTGGCATCCATTCAGGTGCTGTATCTTGGCAGTATGGTGTCAGAACTCAAGCCTGCATCAAGTCCTGAACAAGAGGGATGTCAGGCAGGGACTATTTGCCAGGTCTCCTGAAACTCAATCTTTTAGATGCAGGGGTGGTGACTGGAAAGCCATGGGGGACAGCATGGTGAGATTGGGCAGAGTCTAGTAAAGCCTGAAATGGGTATAAGATGGAACCTGGGTAGTCAAAAGAGCCTGACTGTGTCTGGTGTATCAGGAATGAAGATGTACACTACTGTGTGTGGGACAGGAGCGGTGAGGAGGCAAGTGTGTGAAATGAATGGCAAAAGCTCTATTCCTCAATAATTCTGACCCCTTGTGATTCTGAGATATTATGCCTTCTCCTGATTCCCTGAGGTGCTGATTAAAACTCTGAAACTTCAGATCAGATTATGATGCCTGGCAAAGCTATTTGATACTGATAAGTTACAGTTGTTTTAATTGTGATTTAATTGGTTTTTATTTTAAGCTGCTTTGAAGACCTATGGGGAATTTATTGTGCCGTAGCACTGCTCCAATTCATTTAATGGGGGCTGCAAAGGAGAACATACTTGTGCATTACACCTCATAGATCAGAGCTATTTGCCTCCCATTTTACCACCCTCATGGTGTGCCTTGCTTTGGCTGTAAGAGTTAAAGATGAGGAGCCCAAAGCCATAGAAATACCAATGCAGAGCATCAAGAAGAATGGTCACCGTTAGGGATGTGCTCCGCTCCGATTAGAATCAGAGAATCAGAAGCAAATTGGCCTGCTCCGCCTTGCCCAGAGGCGGAGTAGAAGCAAACCGCGGACCCTTAGAAGCAAGGCGAAGAGAAGCGCCCATAGGCAGAGCGCTTCTCTTTCCGCGGAGCGCTCCGATCGCCATTTTGAAAAATTTCGCCCATAGGATTGCATTGCTGAAAAGAAAAGGGGATAACTGTGTTGTTTTTTAAGCTATCTTTCTGAAACTTCTTGTGCTTAGAGAGTCGTGGCTGGGGGTCATTTTGAGCCTACTCTCAGCTCTCTGCGTGGTGCGGTTCGCTTGCTATATTTAAAAAAAAAAGGGTAAAAAACCCGGGAGATTTACCTTTTTGAAGTGCTGAGGGGCAGAGTCAACTCTGGGATCATGTGATCGGTCATGATCACATGATCCCAAAGTCAGAGGGGATAGGCAAAACAGGATACTTGGGATACTGGGAACTTCTCTTTCTTAGTCTGAATGGACTTTTCCCAGTGTTTTTTAAAACAGTAGCCCCACCAAATGCACAAACACAACCTGAAATCATATACTAAGCAAATAAATAACAGATAGGAAACACAGCACTGCTACCCACCCTAACCTTGGTGAGCAAAGATGTGGTGCAAGGGGATGAGCTCCCCTAGGGCATGTGGACGTGCCCAGTGCACTCCTTGGAGGGTCATCAGAGCCCTCCAAAGGTAAACCAGTGGAGAAGCAATGCCTATCATGAGTTGAAGTGTAAGCTTGCTTCTTAAAGAGTGGTCCAGGGACAGTCAAAATCGGCATTATTTCCCCCTTCCCCTGGGCACGTCCACTTCCCTCTTACTGGTAGAAGACAGATATAGCCTTTTTTTAGAAATTCTACCTGTTGTTTATTCAGCAACACTGCTGCTTTTAATTCTACCCCTCCTTTGTTTATTTATTTATTTATTTATTTATTCCATTTTATATTTACACCAAGCTCTCCTGGCTTTTCCTCTTCAGTGAAGACAGGCAGGCTTTCATTGTGGTTCAACTCCTTATTGTTGTTGTTGTTATTATTGCTATTAATATTAATTAGTACTGCTATTATTAACGTTCTTATTGTTGTTGTTGTTGTTGTTTAATAATGGCTGTGATCACAGTGCAGTCAATCAACTCTGAAGCAAGAATCACAAAGCTTTACTAACTAGCCTCCTAGTTAGTTATGGGATGCAAAAGAAAAAGCATCTCTCTGTGCTGCTCCCACCTCACAGGGATGGTTTGCATTACTGGCTTTGAAACTATCCTTTGCTCACTTCCTTGTGCCCACAGAAATGTCTGCTGCCTGCCTGCCTTCCCTCCCTCCTCCCCTGCCCGCCTCGCAGGGACGGTTTGTGTGTGTCTTGCTTTGACTCAGGGGATAAGTCCTTCCTGCGCTCACTTAGACTAAGTTCCAAATCAATTTTTCAAGTGTGGAAGAAGATTCATATAGGCTTATCTACTCCCCAATTCATGGCATGTTGGGATTTCTTTTGAAATGGCCCCTGTCTGCAGCTTTAAAATCCCTGAGATTCTGGGGTGTCCGATTTTCATAAATTCCCCAAAAATCAGGGGATGATGGGATTTGCTTGAAACTTGGTGTCCATGTGGACCGAACGTGAGGTTTCTGACATGCAAATTGACATAGTTCTAGCATGGGACTTGATTTGGGGTGAGTTAAAAGGTTTAAGCCCCGCCAAAAATCAGGGGAAGTTGGGATTTGCTTGAAACTTGGCATGAATGTGGATCTAGATGGCATCTGGGAGGGTGCCCACTTCAATTTTTTTTATCTGTCAAAATGTCGGAGAAGAGTCCATGTCTGAAAATGGGGTGTCTGATTTTCAAATATTCCCCAAAAATCAGGGGAAGATGGGGTTTGCTTGAAACTTGGTGTCAATGTGGACACATGGATAAGCTGTCATGGGACTGAACGTGAGGTTTCTGACATGCAAATTGATGTAGTTGTAGCATGGGACTTGATTTGGGGTGAGTTAAAAGGTTTAAGCCCCGCCAAAAATCAGGGGATGATGGGATTTCCTTGAAACTTGGCATGAATGTGGATCTAGATGGCATCTGGGAGGGTGCCCACTTCAATTTTTTTTATCTGTCAAAATGTTGGAGAACAGTCCATGTCTGAAAATGGGGTGTCCGATTTTCATAAATTCCCCCCAAATCAGGGGATGATGGGATTGGCTTGAGCCTTGGCATGCATGTGTATCAATGGATAATCTATCATGGTGCTGAGTTTGAGGTTTCTAATGTGAAAATTGACGGAGATATCGAAAGGGGTGTGAATTGGGGTTATGGGTGGTGCGTTAGAGGTTAAAGCCCTGCCAAAAATCAGGTTATGATGGGATTTGCTTGAAACGTGGCATGAATGTGGATCTATATGGCATCTGGGAGGGTGCCCACTTCAATTTTTTTATCTGTCAAAATGTCGGAGAACAGTCCATGTCTGAAAATGGGGTGTCCGATTTTCATAAATTCCCCAAAAATCAGGGGAGGCTTGGATTGGCTTGAGTCTTGGCATGTGTGTGTATACATCCATGAGGTGTCATGGTGCCAAACTTGAGGTTTCTAACTTTAACAGAAAAAAAGTTGTATACTTTTTTGGATTTCAATGCAAGCCTATGGGGGGAAAAGCGGAGCTCCGATCCGGATCCGGAGCTCCGCAACGGAGCGGAGCGGACTATAGGCGGAGCAGGGCAGAGTGAAGCAGCCCGATCCACAAATTGCAGATCTGGAAGAGAAGCAGATTGGGGGGTCCGTGCACACCCCTAGTCACCGTTTTGTCTGAATTGCCCTTTTGAGGGCATCCCAAACACACTTTCCAGCAGGAAGGTTGCCCTATGATCAGTGCCTTCCTTTCTCCAACTGAAGCAAACTGGGGCCAAAGCAGGCAGACCAGCAAAAGCAACCAAGATCCCAACAACGGATTTTTGCAGCTCTTGTGGACACAGCAAGTAACTTAAACCCACTATGGAAAACACCTCTCCAGTCTTTCTCAGTAACCTCTCTTGAATGCACCCTCTTTCCTGTATTTGGACATTTTCTTTTACTTAGGTAATGCTGGAGGGAAAGGCACCACAGCCAAGGCCTCATCCAGGTTTGTTGGAAGCTCTCTGTTTTCACCAGTTTTTACTAAGGAGTATCTAAAAGAGATGGCCCAAGGATGCCTCCTGCAGGGTGACTGCTTACAAAGTTGATGAGCTTATCTCATATATAATCTCCAATATTCATAGATGAAATAGGGGCACACATTTAATATCTTTTGCCTAATGCAAAAGACATACACTCGGAGCTCCATCACACCAGCGGTTTAATGCACTCTTGCCTTGTCTGGTATCTGGTATTGCAACGCAGAACTCATGTGACGTTGTCCCTGTCCTGCACCCATCTCGACTCTTTTCCTCCACTTTGCATATTATTTTGGTGCGGGGAAAGTCTGGATTATTTTCCCCAAGCAGATTTAACGCACCCTTAAGCCTCTGTGTATTGCTGTCCTCTCGTTTTTTCCATTGTTAGGGGTAGGGCTAAGCACGCCCCCCGATCCGCTCTGGATCCCAATCTGCAGCTTTTGGATCAGGTCTGCTCTGCTTTGGGATGATCCACCTCCGGTCCGGTCTGCTCCACGGCGGATCCGGAGCTCCACGTTTCCCCCCCCCCCACAGACTTGCATTGAAAATGTCAAACACCTATAACTTTTTTAGTGTTCAATTTAGAAACATGAAAATGGGCACCAGGAGAGCTTATAAATAGATCCTTAGGCATGGCCACTTTGAAGGAAATCGGATCATGCCCTGATTTTTGGTGAATTTTTAAAAGATTTTCCCCATTTACAGAAATGCATGTATCTCTGTCATTTTTCCAGATACACACATGCAACTGTGCACCATGAGAGCTTCCACATACCGTATTTCTTTGATTCTAAGACGCACTTTTTTCCCTAAATAAGCAGCTCTAAAAATGGGGTGCGCCTTAGAATCGATGGCGTCTTAGAATCAAAGAAATACGGTAATAATTGCCTCTAACCCTTCCCCGCACAGGGACATACATTTGCAAGAGAGATAAAAGGAAGAAAAAAGGGGAGCAGCTTAATCCTTAGTCCCCGCCTCAGGGCAATCACAGCAAGCAAGCAACAGTTTGTTGGTGTGGGGTTAAGCACACACCACTTCCCGCGTCCTGTGGAGAAAAAGGGTGTGGGGGGGAGACAGCAGCAGCAACCATCTACCACCCTTTGTGCCCTGCCTGCTCTGTCTCGCCTGTGAATTGCAGTTGCACTGACCTTCCCGGCTCACCGGAGCCGGCGCGAGACAGGAAGCAAGAGAGCAAAAGCCTGGTGCAAGGCCCCAGCCAAATGGGCGGGGCGCGAACCCTCCGGCAACCCAGAATTGGAGAGAGAGAGAGAGAGATCGGATGGGATCGCAAAACAAAACACACACACACACACAAATCCTGTCTCGGTAGAAATAGCGGAGGAGGCCACGAGATGAGGAGCCGCTCTCGCCTCTTTCCAAGAAAGGGGGCGAGAGAGGGTCTCGAGCATGTGACGGTCCTCGGACGGCGCCTATTGCTCTGTGCTCCAGCCGCTCTCCCCACCCTGTGCGCAATCGTGCAGGGGCGGGCTCGGCGCTTTTGGGAGAGATTAGCGCGGGAAAATTGGGCTGTATGTTACCATCCTTTTTCTGTAAAGCTAGAGTACGGAAGTGGCTGTAAGGAATGCTTAAGGAGGAAACCAGTTATGTTGGTAAAGTGTTTGTCTTTGTTCGTATTTCTTCGATTCTAAGATGCCCTTTTTTCTCAAATAAACATCTATAAAAATGGGGTGCGCCTTAGAATCGATGGCGTCTTAGAATCGAAGAAATATGGTAGATCCTTATTCATGCCCATTTTGAAGAAAATCCAATCATGCCCTGATTTGGAGGGAATATGATTAAAACAGAATCTTCCTCTCAGGTAACCACATCAAAAATAAACACAGGGAACTTCAAGATAGAAAATTTTTAAACTGGGTGAGCGTACAGCACATAGCTGGTCATGGGATAAACAACTCAGACCTTGCGTTGCCACACTTGGGTTGCAATACTTCTAAAAACTTAATTTCTTTCATGCCATCCACTCATTTCAAAGTGCTATAACGTGTTGGTTTTTCAAGATGCACCCACACACCCACACACCCCTCTGTCACAGTTCACGCACTCCAGGGTATGCCCAGCCAATAATTGTAATAACAAGAACAATAATAATAGTAATAATCACAACAACAACAAGAATTAGAACAAAAACGCTGTCTGACTTTATTACCAGTAAGGGGAAAGTGGAGGTGCCCAGTGGAACAGTGGACTGCGCCACCAGTTGTTCGGCCGGTCCTGTCTAGGTACCTGCCTTTGAGAAGCCACATCACACATCAACTTGTGCAAATCATTTGTTTCCACTGGTTCCCCTTTGGAGGGTTTTGATTATCCTCAAGGGCAGTGGGCACTGGGCGCGTCCACATGCCGTACAGGACATCATCCACTTGCACCACTGTATTCCAATTGTTCCCCAAGGTGGGTACCTTGCAGTGCTATGTTGCCTATATGTTATAATAATAATAATAATAATAATAATAATAATAATAATAATAATAATTATAATAATTATTTCTTACCCGCCTCTCCCTTTGGATCTTTTACTCTGTATATTATTTAAGGTTGTGTGTATGAGTTTGCTGAGGCTACTGCTTCACCAATCCACTATAAACTGAAAAAAGTCCGAGCCAAAGACAAAGAAAGAAAAGTTTCTAAGTATATATTTTTGCTTATTCCCGCCCCTCCAACATTGGGATTGGAGGATGCTTTACATGGGCTAATCACTTATCACGATTGGGAGATGAAGATGTCAATCAATGCTGAAAAAAAAGGTTCCCCCTCCTGCTTTTACCCATTCTATAAAAATTAATAGCAACCCAAGCACTGAACGTTTTTTTCTGAAAATCAAGACAAATGACCCCCAATCATCAATGTCTAAGCACAGTAATTTTCAGGGGTCTAGCTTTAAAAACAAAGAAGTTATAGGCGTATTTTCACCCGATGTAATCCTATGGGGGAAAAGTCCAAAATGGCGGGCAGAGCTCCGAAAACACGTGGAGCACTCCGCAAATGGAAGAACCACTCCACGGCGCTCCGCTGCCCCCAACTCACTTTGCTCCTGCCTCTATGACCCAAAACGGGGCGGAGCACAGCCCTAGTTAGGGGCATGTGCTTTGGATGGATTCTTGCTGATGAAATGGGGGTGGGGGTGGGGTGATTCTCCTCCTCCAGCATGCTGTGTCAAACAACGGAGACTTGAGCATAATCTGTTGAATGGACTTTTTTTAAAAAAAAAATATTTGCAAATATAAAATCTTAAGTATTAACATAATATAAAAACCATATATGCAAGGAATAATAGATTACATAAGCTTTTTTTTTTTTTTAAAAAAAAGAAAATGCTACACTGTCCAACACTATAAACACAGTACAAATTATTTAACACTAGCTGTACCCTGCCACGCGTTGTTGTGGCTCAGTCTGGTTAATTGAAAAGAAAGAAAAGATAAAGCGGATGTTTCTAATATGTTTAATTTCACAATGCTTGTGGATATACAATATTTTTAGTTGTTCCATTGTCTGTGTAGATATAGAGATTGTCTGGTTTGCCGACTCTAGAACACGCAACATATAATTGTCCATGTGAGAAGCAATGTGTGTCTAGATCTAAACCGCACAATTCTAAAGATTGGCCCTGAGCTTTGTTGATGGTGATTGCAAACGCCAATCGAATTGGGAATTGCAATCTCTTAAATTGAAATGGCATATCTGTTGGAATCATAGGAATGCGAGGAATGAGGACATCTTCACCTTTGAAAGGTCCTGTCAAGATTGATCTCCGACTATAACAATTGCCACTTCGTCTATAGTTGGAGCATTGAATCTTCGCACATGTTCTCCAGCAGGCGTTTTGTCAGCATGAATAACAATCTTGTGTGTATCAGATGGCATCATGTCAATTGCTGTTTTGAACAAATGTACTAAATTGTTTTTTTCGTGAAGTAGCTGTTGCAGTTTTGAAACGATGGACCTTTTTATGCCGGTATAAATTCCGCAGCGTGCATCCAATTCATCATTGTCATCACCAATGAAATACATTTGTAGGAATTTATGTTGACTATCTTGAAACGGAAGGAAGGAGCCGGCTTTATGATAAATTTGTCCTTTGACTTTGAAAGTTGGCATAAATGGAGCTGTGATGATTTCTGCGCCGAATGACGTCATTTGGAAGCATGAGTTGTATTTCCTGATGTTAGATAGGAAATGCTTTGATTCTGAGGTATATCCGGCAAGCAAAGTTTGTAATGGCTCTGGTGGTTCTCCAAGTTGAGGCAGTTTAATTTTTCCAGCAGCGCAACACATTCCTTTTGTTTCTCCATTAAATTTAAGAGCCTTGCAATAAGGACACACTTCAGTCATAGTGCCGATGAGAACATGCTGCCTCAAACTATAATCATCAGCTGGGTTTGTAAGGCGATTGTAATCGTGTGATTGTTTACCACAGAGTCGTGTTTGACGCTGATGTGCTTTTTCTCGTTGATGTCTTTCAGCTGCTCTCAGCCTGTCGCGTTCATTCTGTTGAGAACAAAGCAGATCTGAAGCTGTAGAACGCGATTGCTGTGCTCGCAACCGTGCATCCTCAAGTCTGGCTGAACGTTGCTTGGCTGGTTCCTTGGCACGTATTTGAGGCATTCTTTTTCTTTTTTTCTCTTTGCTGATGCCCGTTCTTCCTGAGTCTGATTTGCAATTTCTCGTCGCAGTGCTTCTGCTCTGCGAGTACGACGACCTAAGTGTGATCTTCTGCGAGGCATTATTTGGATGAAGTAAAGCAGATTGTTTGGTTTTTTAAAAAGGATGTTTTTACGGTGAGAGGGTTAGCGGAAACTCCTGGCAGTTACCTTTCTTCAGAACGTGTAACTGTCACAGGTGTGACATCTATATTCACTCAGCCAATTGTGAGAAAACATGCAAATAGAAGAGGAGTCAGAGGCAGCGGATTGGCCTACTGGTTGGCGATGTCACAATGATCAGCAGGACTGGTTTTGAGGAGGCCTATTTCTTCGATTTTAAGACAAACCTTTGACCCCATAGTTACATAACAACGCTCGCGTATTCGAATGCAACGTTGTGTCAAAATTTCAAAGCAATCGGTGAAGAACTTTCGGAGATATAACGTCTGTTTCGAACGGACATTTACATTTTTATTTATATAGATTGATTATTAAGCAATTTTAAAGGATAATTAATTTATTAATTGGGAAGATAGGTCCCTAATCAAGGCTATTTATTTTAATTGTTATTATTCCCCCCTCCCCCAGAGAGACTATGGTAACCATAAACTGTTAAAGGCAGTTGGGACCCATGCTGATGCTGTTGTTTTGTTTGTGTGTGTAATACAACACAACCATTCTGTAGCAAAACTGTCTTTTGTCTTTTAACAAACGTTGCGTAAGTTTCTCTGAGAGCGCTATTTCCCACACTATACCGTACCGATTCCTTATATTTAATCCTTTTGCCTCCTTCCAGCATTTAGTTATCAGCGTACCTGCTGCTATTAAGAGATACTTAATTTGCATTGTGTGTAATATAGTTTGGTTTTGGCCATCAAATTTATTAAGTAATGCCAATTCCGGCGTTCTTATTACTGTTGTTTCCATTATGATGGACATTTCTTCAAAAATCTCCATCCAAATTCTTTGAATATGTTCACAGTTCCACCACATGTGAACATAGGATCCCCCGACCCCATATCCTCTCCAGCACAATGGTGAGTAGGACTTGTCTACTTTTGCTATGGTGTTAAGACCTTTTTATTCTCCCAGTATCTTAATAGTCTATAAATTAATTTTAACTTTGCTGTTTTAACTTTGTATTTTAAATTTGTATTTTTACATTGCTGCTGTTTTTATCTTGGTTGTGCTTTTATATTGTATTTTATATTATGGTTTCATACTGTTGTTTTATACTTTGAATCGTCTTAATTTTGTAAACTGTCCAGAGAGCTTCGGCTATTGTGTGGTACAGAAATGCAATAAATAAATAAATAAATAAATAAATACCATTTCTGTAATATTTAAGCAAAATTTCTGTACATTTAGCAGATGTAGCTTTATAAGGAAATTTTCCCCACATTTTTGCCCAGTATTCTTGATCTATTTTAATAGCCCAGTCAGATTCCCAGCAAGTTTGTAGTACTTGTTGTGGTCCTAAATCCAGTTTAAGTAGTAAACTATATAGAATAGTTATTTGCCCTTTATCTTTTTCTGCTGTGTTAACTATCATTCTTTCAAAATCTGTCAAGTTTCTGGTGCCTTGCTGTATGATGTACTGCTTTCTAATAAATATGGATAGTTGATACCACTCTAGCCACATAATACTGTATTCCTCAATGATGTCCTCCAGACAGTCCTAGATATGGGTAATAAGTCTGTATTGATCTATCCAGTTGATTGTCTTTTAAGCCTTTTTGTTTATCATTCTCTCTCCTCCTCCAGCACACCACTGAATGGACTTTTTACTGCTTTAACCCCACCCTCATTGCCCGCAGAAACCGAGCCCAGCTGATGAAATCTTAAACCAGTAAATCGCTAGACAACAAAGCCAGAGCGAGGGGGGGGAAAGGAGCCTATGTCCCTGAGGACCCCAGCAGAACTCTATTTTTATGAGCTGGAGATGCAGAGCTGCGCATTATCAAGGTAAAGGAAAACAGATCCTCCACCAATGCAATGGCTTGAGGGGGGGAAATAAAAAATCCTAAAAATCAAGGCATGAATGGATCTGATTTAAATTTGGCATGGCTAAAGGCTTCCTTAAGAGCTATCACTGTGCCAAGTTTCATCTCTTTATCTTTAACAATTATGCAGATGTAAGCATTTTGGTTAGCCACGATGTCAATATAAAAGCTACCCTTCACCCCACTCAGCCTCTTCCAAATATGGAGAGAGACTTACTTCTTAGTAAACATGTATATAACTGACTTTTCATAGTGGGGTCATTCCAAAGCTTTTTTAAAGACTAAAACAGCAAATTGGAAAGAAGTGCTCTGCAATCCTATGCTTACTTCTGAGGTCTTACTTCTGTTTACTCAGAAGTACATCTTCCTCTGTTCAATGGGGTTTACTCAAATGTAAGCATGCATTGGATTTTAGCATGACTTGGATATAAATGCATTTGAAATCAATTTACTCTTGAGTGAGGGAATCAACCCCAGCCAATAAACGAGCTCCATTGAACACACCCACCTCCGATTCTGCCTTAGAACTCCATCCGACGAGCGTTTTATTGCACACTCATTACTGGGCACTCACAGAGTTTGCTCAGTTCCCTCACATAACATTGTCTGCCTCCCATGTGCCTTCCGCCCCTTCTGGCCTTTCTTGCACGACAAAAAAAATCCTCATTAAGTCCAATGTTTTTTTAAACTTGGAATTGCAGGAGAAGCAGGGCCATTAGAACAGCGGACTTAATGGGCCTCGTGCTCATTGTGTACTTACTCTTTTGAAAAGAGGAAGTAACTGAGGAATGAAAACATGGGCGGAGAAGCAAAGGTAGGGAGTGTGTTATCCCCCAGTGTGATGGAGCTTTTAATCCTCTCCTGCACAGAATCAGAGGTGTGTGTTAATAGGAAGTAATGACTTGGGGGTAGAATTAAAAATCCCTAAAAAAATCAAAGGATGAACCAATCTGACTCAAACGTAAGAGCTCTCATGGTCCCAAGTTTCATCTCTTTATCTTTAAAAATGAGGGAGCTGTAAGCATTTTGGTTAATTCCCATAGGAGCTCCAATGAGCAAGGGGGGAAGGCTGCCACTTGAGCACAATGTCCATCCACGACAAGAACTCATGAACTGGAGGGGGAAGGAGAAGGGGTGTGGTGAGGCAGGGCAGGCGCAATAGCAGCAGGAGAGCAAAAGTGAAAAAGAGAGTTCATTGGTATAGCCATGATTGTGAAAGGGAGGGATGCTTGCAGCACTTACGAAATGGAGGTAAAAAACGCAGCAGCAAACTGGGGGGCAGGGGGATACATGTGATGGACTTCTAGGATTAATCCTAGAAGTAAGCAATTATTAAACCAATTCTGATTTTGATTATCAGAATTGAACAGAGCTAACAGCCCCCCCCCACAATCCACTCCTAGTTACTCCAAGCTTTCTTCATTTCAGCAGTATAATTTAGGATGAGGAGGGAGTCATTTTGTTGCTGCTATTCTTGCTGATCTAACGCAAATCATCTACTAACAGTAGCGGGTAGGATAGTTTTGTTTGTGGAAACTTTTAGGGGACTTGTAATCAGTGGAGGGAGGGGGGAAAGTATGATTCATCA
Source organism: Elgaria multicarinata webbii (assembly GCF_023053635.1). Lineage (NCBI taxonomy): Eukaryota > Metazoa > Chordata > Lepidosauria > Squamata > Anguidae > Elgaria > Elgaria multicarinata. The sequence continues at coordinate 5,373,653 of NC_086181.1, forward strand.
GAGCAACTTTAACGTATAAAAGTATGCTGTGTGTGGATGATGGGCAGAGAGGTCGGCCATCAGCTTGCTGAGATTGGCCTTTCTCCTACATGTGTAGATGGAATAAAAGCCTTTGTATCTGGACCTGCTTGGATTCCATTCCCTCCCTACTGGATTGGGGAATTTCCCTGACAAGATGTTTGCAGATCTCCTCTGGATCCCTTTTTTAAAAAGTGGTGTTACATTGGTGTTACTCTAGTCCTCTAGTAAAGAGGCTGAGCTTAGGGGGCATGTTGCATATTTTGGTTAAAAGATCAGCAATTTCATATTTGAGTTCTTTGAGAACTCTAGGATGGATACCATCTGGGCCTGCTGATATATTTGCTTTTAATTTGTTAATAAAGTTGACCTCGTCTTTGGTTGCCACTAAGTAAATGATATACTTATAGAGCGGTGGGTGGGTGGGTAGCAGAATCCGGGGCTCAGAATGGCTCCTTTTTGTGTGATGGGCCAGCTTGTCATGGGTTCATTACCCCTCCCCTCTCCATGGTTCCCCTCCCCATCCCTTCATGCACATGTGAATGGGGCCAAGGTGTCAGAGTAAGTTATATTCCAGTATTCAGTACAACTAGGGTGACCATATTTTGGAAACCAAAAAGGAGGACAAAATGGCTGCCCTCAGGAGGCGTGGCCACCCCAACATGCCCACCCCAAGGCGGAACCAACTCAACATGTCCGGCCCCCAAGGGGGCGTGGCCTCAGTCACATTTATTTATTTATTACATTTTTATACTGCCCAATAGCCGAAGCTCTCTGGGCGGTCACAGAAAGTAAATGATAGCAACTAGGCATGTGCTCCGCTCTGATTAGGAGCGGAGAAGCAGTAGCGAATTGGCCTGCTCCGCCTTACCCAGAGGCAGAGTAGAAGCGGACCCCTAGAAGCAAGGCGAAGAGAAGCGGCCATTTTTCAGAGCTCCTCTTTCAGGCGGACCGCTCCGATCGCCATCTTGAAAACATTTTGCCCATAGGATTGCATTGCGGGAAATAATCGCGGATAACTGAGTTGTTTTTGAAGCTATCGTTCTGAAAATTCTTGTGCTCAGAGAGTCATGGATGGGGGTCATTTTGAGACTACTCTCACCTCTCTGCATCGTGCAGGTCGCGTGCTAGAATTTTTTAAAAATCGGGTAAACAAACGGACAGCACGGGTCAAACGGCGGTTTTCGCCCATAGGATTGCATTGAGGAAAAGAATTGAGGATAACTGGGTTGGTTTTTAAGCTATCGTTCTGAAAATTCTTGTGCACAGAGAGTCGTGGATGGGGGTCATTTTGAGACTACTCTCACCTCTCTGCGTGGTGCGGGTCGCGCACTAGAATTTTTAAAAAAATCGGCGGGAAAAATACCTTTTTCAAAGGGCTGAGGGGCAGAGTCAGCTCCCGGTCATGATGATCCCAAAGTTGGAGGAGGGCATAGGCAAAACGGGTAACTTGGGATTCTGGGAAACTTCTCTTTCTTAATCTGAACGGACTTTTCCCAGTGTTTTTTAACACAATAGCCCCACCAAATGCACAAACACAACCTGAAATCATATACTAAGCCAAGAATAAGAGATAGAAACACAGCACTGCTACGCACCCTAACTTTGGGGAACAACTGAAAAGATGTGGTGCAAGGGGATGAGCTCCTCTAGGGCATCTCATTGTGGACGTGCCCCCACTCTCTCCTGTACTGGAAGGCCATCAGAGCCTTCCAAAGAGAGTAACCCAGTGGAGCAATGCCTATCATGAGTCGAAGTGAGCGTTCTACTTCTCTTAGTGGTGGAGCAATGCCTATTATGAGTTGAAGTGAGCGTTTACTTCTCAAGTTCTCAGAGCTGTTGGTGAAGCAATGGCTTTCTTGAGCTGAACTGGCAGCTGCTTCCCTCTCCCCCGGGCACGTCCCCCTATTACTGGTAAAAGACAGATATAGCCTTTTTTTTTAAAGTTCTTCTTGTTGTTTATTCAGCAACACTGCTGCTTTTAATTCCACCCCTCCTTTGTTTATTTATTTATTTATTCCATTTTATATGCATTACTGGCTTATCCTTGGCTCACTTCCTTATGCCTCCAGAAATGCCAGCTGCATGCCTGCCTGCCTTCACTCACTCCTCCCCTGCCCTCCTCGCAGGGATGTTGTGTGTGTCTGGCTTTGACTCAGGGGAGAAGTCCTTCCTGCGCTCACTTGGAGTTTTGGAAGTTCCAAATTTTGCAGGTTTAAGCCCCGCCAAAAAACAAGGGATGATGGGACTGCCTTGAGTCTCAGCGTGCGGTGTATGTATCCCTGGATAAGCTGTCATGGTGGCGAGTTTGAGGTTTCTAACATGCAAATTGATGGAGCTATGGAAAGGGGTCTGAATGGGGTGCCCGATTTTCAAAAATTCCCCAAAAATCAGGGGATGATGGGATTGCCTTGAAACTTGGCGTCCATGTGGACACATGGATAAGCTTTCAAGGTGGTGAGTTTGAGGTTTCTAATGTGCAAGTTGACGGAGATATGGAAAGGGGTGTGAATGGGGTGCCCGATTTTCAAAAATTCCCCAAAAATCAGGGGATGATGGGATTGCCTTGAAACTTGGTGTTCATGTGGACACATGGATAAGCTTTCATGGTGGTGAGTTTGAGGTTTCTAACGTGCAAATTGACAGAGCTATGGAAAGGGGTGTGAATGGGGTGCCCAATTTTCAAAAATTCCCCAAAAATCAGGGGATGATGGGATTATGTTGAAACTTGGCATCCATGTGGACACATGGATAAGCTCTCATGGTGGCAAGTTTGAGTTTTTTAGCATGCAAATTGATGGAGCTATGGAAAGGGGTATGAATGGGGTGCCTGATTTTCAAAAATTCCCCAAAAATCAGGGGATGATGGGATTCCCTTGAAACTTGGCATGCATGTGTATACCCCCATGAGGTGTCATGGTGCCAAATGTGAGGTTTCTAACTTGAATAGAAAAAAAGTTGTTTACTTTTTTAGCTTTCAATGCAACCCTATGGGAGGGAAAAAACAGAGCTCCGATCCGGATCCGGAGCTCCGAGCAGAGCAGAGCAGAAGTGGGTGGAGCGGGGGTGGGGCAAAGTGACCCGCTCCAAAAATCACGGATCTGCAAGTGAAGCAGAGGGGGGGTCCGTGCACACCCCTAATAGCAACCAATGAGTAGCAAAGGCACACAACTACTATAATAATAAACTAAATACTAAAAAAGGAATTAACACTTATATAAAACCATTTCTTTATTTTTATAACATAATAAACAAACACAACAGTCATAGTACACATTAGAACAGTGGTTCCCAATTGGTGGTCCGCGTAACCCACACAGGGGGTCCACCATGGCTTTATTAATATTAGCATCAGCATCCATTATCACCACCACCAGCAACAGAAGAATCATTATTAATATTAGCATCAGCATCCATTATCAGCATCACCAGCAAGAGAAGCATTATAAACATTAGCATCAGCATCCATTATCACCATCACCAGCTCTTTTTACTTCCCCATACTTGTTTGCACCTGACCTGAGGCATTTTCCTCCTTCGTTTCCTTACCTCCTGGTAACCAAGGTTATTTTTTTTCAGGGACTCTTGAAAACTTGCAAAAATAGCCAGTTTTAAAATGGAAAAGCCTATGGTTAGCAATGAAGCCCCACCCTCTCAAGCTCTAGCCTCCCCCGCCTTTCCCTAGCCCTACGTCCCAGCCTCTCCCCCTCTCCCCCTCACCACCCCCATGCCAAATTAAGGAGGATGGTGGACTTGCCTTGGCCTACCTTTTCCCACATTGTAGCTGCCTCCTCCCTTTGCAGCTCATGTCCTGCTGCTGCCTGGTCTGCGGCCAGTCGATCTCCTCCTTCCTTCTGCTTCCACCTTGCCCTTGCCCCGCATCGTCCTTGCCACCGCTGTCCTGCCCACCTTGGTCCGCCACCCCCGGGCCCCCACCATGTTGCTTTCCCCCCGCTGCTTCTTCTGCCACCTTGCGGCCCTGCCGTTTGTTCTGCAGCCGCGTCTTGGTGGCGGCAGGCAGGTAGCACAAGCGGTGGCGGGCCGGCAGCACAAGCGGTGGCAGCGGCAGCGGTGGAACTTGTTCCGCCAGCAGCCAGTTTGCTGCGGCTTGTTCCACCGTTTCCGAAATGCCCGGTTTAAGCCACGCCCACCTCGTCCATCCGGGCTTCTCCTATGACGTCGATTGGAGAGGCCTGGATGGATGAGGTGGGCGCGGCTTAAGCCGGGCGTTTCCGTGTTTTGGAAATGTGCGTTTTAAGGCCCACCAGGCTTCCATCGGGGCCTCTCCTTGGTCGCCATAGTAACGACAACCTAGGAGAGGCCCCGATGGAAGCCTGGAGGGCCTAAACAGGGTTTTTTAAGAGGTTTTTTCCCAGACAAAAGGGGGGAAACAGGCATTTCTGGCGAGACCCGGATTCCCCCCCGTTTCCGGGCATGTCTGGGCAAATCCGGATGTATGGTCACCCAAGTACAACTCCTATGCACAACAACAACTCTCTAGGATTAGATCTGGCTTTATGTGGAACTGGTCTCAAGATTGTTTGTCTCTAGTAAGGTGTGCGTTATAAAGAATATATTAATTATCCAATGTCTGCACTGGCTTCCCATTACCTTCTGGCCACAATTCAAGGCATGGTTCAAATTTAAAGTCATTTTATTCATCCATTAGCCATGGCAGTTTAGAAAATAGATGCAGGTGGGGGTGGTATTTACATAAAATACCAAAATTGTAATTTAAAAACTTTTTTTTGTTTTAAGCATAAGAGCACACGAAGATAAAGAGCTATGTTTGCTGGTTATTTCACACTGGCTTAATAGCAGCATGAAACACAGAATGTATTTTGCATAACTTGACTTTTAAATCCCTGGTTTTAGCAGACCTAATTCAAGGTTCATAATTAATCTAATTGTTCCATTGTTGGCTTTGTTAGAAATAAGAAATATGTTACTTTTTCAATGTTATTGTAAAGAGATATAACCAATGGATTATATAGATGTTATAAGGAGAAATATAATAGCTAATGCATTATTAAAACAAGTTTATAAGGAGTTTTTGGTTCTGAAAGGGCTAACAGCTAAAAGTAATGTTATTGAAAGAAAAGGAAATACACCAAGTGAAAGGTCTTTTCAGCTGAAGATAATGAAAACAATGAAAATAGCCGAGAGAAAAATATGAGGACATGACTTAGCAGGAGGGTTGTTTTTTTTATAGCAGAGATAACATGAGTAACGGAATTAGGTGTCAGACTTACTGGAGCTCCCTTTCTTAATTGTCAGAATTTATGATTTTGAGGTTAAATACCTATGTGAACTGTCGGAATTTATGGTTTTGAGGTTAAATACCTATGTGAACTGTCAGAATTTATGGCCTTGTGGTTATGATAAGGGAAGAGAAAAACATCTGTTCTTTGAACTCATGACCTCATGGGAGGCAGGGAGGTAAACAAGGGAGGAGTTACAAGGTGTACCGGGATAGGCTGTAACCCTTGGAATACCTGACCAATGGGTAACCAGGGGAGGGACCATCCGGCCGGGTTAAGGGTATAAAATAGCTTCACATCAGCTTGTGGGTGTGCCTACCTGCCTAGACACCCAAGCTTGCAAGTTTGCTCAATAAAACAGAGTGTTTAAACTTTCACCATTTTTGTCCAAGCAATTTCATTTCAAATCGTGTTTCTAACAGCTTTAATATCAACTATTTCAGGAGTGCAGAACCCTCAGCCCATGGATCTAATCCAGCCTGCAGGGCTCCCCAATCTGACTCACAAAACTTCCTTTGCTTCTTCCAGGAGGAATCCCCATGCTATCTCAGATGATTTTAATAAACACAGAACTATAATAAGTAAGGTCCCGTGGCAAGTGCTTTTGAATATACATCAGCCGCATGAGCCATCAGTCACTCAATTCGGAGAAACTGGCACAACATCAGTCATTTGGATTTTAGAAAAGCTGATTTTAATAAACTCAGAACTATGATAAGTAAGTTCTCATGGCAAGTGAGCCTAATGAGAAAAGGAGTGCAGGCTGGGTGGGAATATTTTAAAAAGGAAATTTTAAGGGCACAGTTACAAACAATTCCAACAAGGAGAAAAGATAGAAGACAACAGAGGAAACCAATGTGGCTCCACAAAAAGCTTAGAGATTACCTGAAAACAAAAAAGGATACATATAGGAAGTGGAAGGAAGGCCAGGCTACAAAAGAAGAGTACAGACATGTGGCTCAGGAGTGCCAAAATGGCGTCAGGAAGGCTAAAGCTGTGAATGAGCTGAGATTAGCGAGGGATGCTAAAAGCAATAAAAAGGCTTTCTTCAGATATGTGAGTAGTAAAAGACAGAGGAACGAAATGGTGGTTCAACTGCTTAATGAGGATGGCAAATTGATAACAGATGACAAAGAAAAGGCTGAAGTGCTCAATTCCTACTTTGCCTCGGTCTTCTCCCAAAAGCAGGTCTATGACCCCCTGGAAAAAGTGAAGCAGAAGTTGAGGGGGCAGGATTACAGTTTGAGATTGATAAACAAATGGTCAAAGAACACCTAATTTCCTTGAATGAGTTCAAATCTTCAGGGCCCGATGAACTGTATCCTAGAGTAATGAAGGAGCTAGCAGAAGAACTCTCAGAACCTTTGTCTATTATCTTTGCAAAATCATGGAAGACAGGTGAGGTGCCAGACGACTGGAGGAGGGCTAACATTGTCCCTATCTTCAAAAAGGGCAAAAAGGAGGAACCTGGGAACTACAGACCAGTCAGTCTGACATCCATCCCTGGGAAAATTCTGGAGCAGATTATAAAGAAGTCAATCTGTAAACACCTTGAAATCAATGCAGTGATTACTAGAAGCCAACATGGATTTGTCAGGAACAAATCCTGTCAGACTAATTTGGTCTCATTTTTTGATAGGATAACCTCCCTTGTGGACTGTGGGAATGCTGTGGACGTCATATATCTTGACTTCAGCAAAGCTTTTGACAAAGTACCACATGACATTCTGATTAACAAACTAGCTAAAAGTGGGCTAGATGGAACAATGATTAGGTGGATTCACAGTTGGCTACAGAATCAGACTCAAAGAGTACTTATCAATGGAACCTTCTCAAACTGGGGAGAGGCAACGAGTGGGGTGCCACAGGGCTCAGTCCTGGGCCCAGTGCTCTTCAACATTTTTATTAATGATTTGGACAAGGAGGTGCAGGGAACGCTGATCAAATTTGCAGATGACACAAAATTGAGTGGGATAGCTAATACCCTGGAAGACAGAAACAAACTTCAAAGTGATCTTGATAGGCTGGAGTGCTGGGCTGAAAACAACAGGATGAAATTTAATAGGGATAAATGCCAAGTTCTACATTTAGGGAATAGAAACCAAATGCACAGTTACAAGATGGGGGACACTTGGCTCAGCAATACTACAAATGAGAAAGATCTTGGAATTGTTGTAGATCGCAAGCTGAATATGAGCCAACAGTGCGATATGGCTGCAAGAAAGGCCAATGCTATTTTGGGCTGCATTAATAGAAGTATAGCTTCCAAATCATGTGAGGTACTGGTTCCTCTCTATTCGGCCCTGGTTAGTCCTCATCTAGAGTTTTGTGTCCAGTTCTGGGCTCCACAATTCAAGAAGGATGCAGACAAGCTGGAGCGTGTTCAGAGGAGGGCAACCAGGATGATCAGGGGTCTAGAAACAAAGCCCTATGAAAAAAGACTAAAAGAAATGGGCATGTTTAGCCTGGAGAAGAGAAGATTGAGGGGAGACATGATAGCAGTCTTCAAATACTTAAAAGGTTGTCACACAGAGGAGGGCCAAGATCTCTTCTCGATCCTCCCAGAGTGCAGGACACGCAATCAACAAAAACAAGAGAGACACAATAGCAACATCATTCAATCAAGGGATATACATAGATGCTATTGGAGTACCCCGAGGAGTACCAGATGAATACAAAGCTCGAAACCAAATAGCAGCAGGTTGGGAAACTCTTCTTTTGTTCATCATGGTTAATAAAAATGTAGATTGGATAAATTACATTTTTTATAACCAACAGAGATTTATAAACTATACGAGGGATGCTGTCAAAGGAATAGCTGAACAATTAGATTCTACCAGTCAAATGGCGTGGGAAAACAGGATGGTTTTGGACATGATCCTAGCAGAATGGTGCGGAGTCTGTGTAATGATCGGAAATGGGAATTGTTGTGCATTCATCCCTAACAACACAGCACCAGATGGAACCATTACCCGAGCATTAGAAGGGCTCAGTACTCTGGCCCATGAATTGGCCGAGAATTCTGGTGTAGATACATCCCTCACTGGATGGGTTGAATCTTGGTTTGGGAAGTGGAAGCACCTATTTGCCTCTCTAGCTACTTCTCTAATAATAGTAGTTGGAGTTTTGGTCAGTTTAGGTTGTTGTGTAATCCCCTGTGTGCGAGGACTAAATCAGAAGTTGATAGAAACAGCAATAACTAAAAAAAATGTCCCTACCCCCACACTTTTACAAATATCTGAATAGAAAAGGGAGTGAGTGTGGGGACCCGATGATGTTTGTGTATATGGAAAACTTAAGAGAAAGAACCAGAGTATACTATGAAGTAGAAGGAGAGAGATCGAGTGTTGACAGTATGTCAGTGGAGAATGAACCTGAGAAGGACAGTGAAAGTGAATACACAGAATGAGAAATGGTCTAATAGCATGACAAACACCTTTATACACTAATGTGAAAAAGACAACACAGAATAAATAAAGAGGAGGGATTGTTAGAAATAAGAAATGTGGTACTTTTTCAATGTTATAAGGATATTGTAAAGAGATATAACCAATGGATTATATAGATGTTATAAGGAGAAATATAATAGCTAATGCATTATTAAAACATGTTTATAAGGAGTTTTTGGTTCTGAAAGGGCTAACAGCTAAAAGTAATGTTATTGAAAGAAAAGGAAATACACCAGGTGAAAGGTCTTTTCAGCTGAAGATAATGATAACAACGAAAATAGCTGAGAGAAAAACATGAGGGCATGACCTAGCAGGAGGGTTGTTTTTTTATAGCAGAGATAACATGAGTAACAGAATTAGGTGTCAGACTTACTGGAGCTCCCTTTCTTAATTGTCAGAATTTATGATTTTGAGGTGAAATACCTATGTGAACTGTCAGAATTTATGATTTTGAGGTTAAATACCTATGTGAACTGTCAGAATTTATGGCCTTGTGGTTATGATAAGGGAAGAGAAAAACATCTGTTCTTTGAACTCATGACCTCATGGGCGGCAGAGAGGTAAACAAGGGAGGAGTTACAAGGCGTACCGGGATAGGCTGTAACCCTTGGAATACCTGACCAATGGGTAACCAGGGGAGGGACCACCCGGCCGGGTTAAGGGTATAAAATAGCTTCACATCAGCTTGTGGGTGTGCCTACCTGCCTAGACACCCAAGCTTGCAAGTTTGCTCAATAAAACAGAGTGTTTACACTTTCACCATTTTTGTCCAAGCAATTTCATTTCAAATCGTGTTTCTAACAGCTTTAATATCAACTATTTCAGGAGTGCAGAACCCTCAGCCCATGGATCTAATCCTGCCTGCAGGGCTCCCCAATCTGGCTCACAAAACTTCCTTTGCTTCTTCCAGGAGGAATCCCCATGCTATCTCAGATGGGGGGTAACAGTGGGGAGGTGGGAGACTTAGCCGGCACCAGTAAGAGTGTGAGGATGGTGGGCCCTGCACAAAGCCAGGACTTGCCTACTATACTGTATTTTTCATTCATGTTATCAGGCTTGAATAGCATAAGCCCATGCATCTCTCCCCACAGTTGTGGAACTCCTTTCCCCATAGAAGTTTGTTGAAGCCAAAATACTGTTAATTCTCCCCACTTCCACAGTGAGTAGTCCCAGGGTTGGTTTCTTTTGGATAAGAGCACATGGGAGATTTATGGTATCTTAATAGTTTTATTTAGCAAATACTGTGGGCAACAAATCTGCTAACTCAGCAGACTACTAGAGAGCAATTTGTGCAGCCTCCCCTGCCCCCAACACACACAACTGCTCCTCCTTCAAGGTTGCACTCCAGTTTGTTTCCTTGTTTATTACATTTCTATACCATCCAATAGCCGAGGCTCTCTGGGCTGCTCACAAAAATTTCAGGCCAGAAATTCCAGCATGTTATCTCTTTTCTCCCCTATGCTTTGTGAATTCAAACTACAAATCTGGCTTCAAATTGTCACTGACCTCTCCCACTAGCTGAAAGGGGTCACCTTTCCTAAGTCTGATGGATATTACTTTCCAAACAGATAACCAACAGATAACCCAAGCACAGAGAAATTTAACTTTCTATATGTATATTTTGAATTAGGTATTCTGTTTTTATTGGATTTCCCCCTCCCACTACTGTTGTTACCAACTCTCAGCTCTTGAAAAATAGTGAACAGAAATTTAACAACCTAGACATAGCAGGAAAAAAAGATATTTTATATGTTAAAAATGTTCATTGGTACTGGGACAGCTAAAAAATCAAGCCCCATGTTTCTGGAAGTCTCCTTTATAGCAAGCCTGCTTTTCTGTTAAAGCCAACGTTTCCCTGTCATTTCCAGGGCCAGATCTACACCAAGCAGGATATGACACTTTGAAAACGTTTTGAAAACTGGATATGGAGTGTGTCCTGGGCCCCAACAGTTGCCACTACTGTTATAAACCATTTTAAAGTGTAGATCCTGCCTAGAAGTCCCTGATCTGCAATCTTCACTTCACTCCAGTAGAGCTTAATCTGACTGTCCTTTAATCTCCACTTTAAAACTCTTTAAGGCCCCAAAAGAGGCTTCTAATATCTCTTGAAAATTTGGAGCTCAACTAATTAATTTTTGTGAACCGCCCAGAGAGCTTCGGCTATTGGGCGGTATAAAAACGTAATAAATAAATAAATAAATTTATAATCTTAAAAAAAAAAAACAGCAGTGAACTAAAAATACAACACACGAGAGATTCCATATCTTCTACCACTGCAGGAACGCAACTTTTAAAGATAGTTGTGGGCTATAACATACCTTGCTTTGTTCCAAGTATAAACCAATACAAAAACTGTCAACTATTTCACTGAGGGAATCATGAAGAAAATTAAGTATCTCTCTTTGGAGTCTAAAATTTAGACTGTAAACTCTGATATTCGAGGACTAGAAGCTACCCAAACGCAATCTGTACCATGCTGTACATTCGTGACCCTATATAAATAAGAATTTAAAATTATGATGGTTAACCCATCATCATAAATTTATTTATTTACTACAGGGCCATCAATTTATACCACAAAAATACAAAGGTCCCTGTCTCAAGAAACTTCTAGTTAATGTTTGAAACTGGGAAGCGAAGAGGGAGGCAAAGGGAAGGGAGAAGAAGCAAGGATAACAAATGCTGGATATGAGCAAATGCATGTACTGTATGCTGGAGATGCCAGGAGAATGTTGTTTTGGAAGCCTATTTTCCCTGCTTGCACCTCCAAATGAGAATATGAACATGAGTACTTTTTTCAGGAAAAATGATAATTTAAAACGCACACACGCACACACACACTCTTTCATGCTTTAGTCTATGGGGCTGGGTGGAAATGTATTTTTCCAGATCAAAATTTTCCAGATCAAAACCATAATCAAAACCAGAGAGAAATCAAATATGAGAAGTGAGGCAGTATGAGCTTCCAGGGGGCTGTGTATATGCGACAAAAGCCCTGGGGTGGATGCGCGGTGGCTCAGGGTCAATTATATGATGCAGAAGCCACCACACAGGCATCCCGGGGCTTTCCTCAGAAGCTCCAAAGCAAAACAGTTGGGGATTTACCCAAACTTTTTTTGTCTGGAGCACGGTGAGGATGGTGCATCATCATCTGCTGCCACTGCTCCAAGGTCACATCGGAGGCATGGCCAGGTGGATGGCAACCCCTGATTAGTCAGTATCCACCTGGACAGGGGTGATGGGGCAAACCGGTGTGCTGAATGGCTGCTGGAACACCCCTGCTCTGCCTCCATGGGGAAAAGAGTCTCCCTTTTGCTGGCGGGGAGCGGCAGGTTCTCCCTTCCCATGGCTTCATTCACGAGGAAAAAGCCAGGGAGGGATGGCAGTGGTGGCTGCCCCCTCCCATCATCCATAGAAACCCTGGGCTTGCTCCTTTGTGTGGGGATAATGGGGCGCAACCCCGCAGGAGTGAACATGCAGGGTTTTGGGGGAATGCGGCGCCAACTCAGTGCCGTGAAGATCCCCCTCCCCCAGGTGAAGTATCTCAGCAATTGTGAAAATCACTTGTTCACCCATCCCTAATGTACAATGCCCACAGAGTTCATTTTAGTTGAGGGTGAAATCTGGGGAATAAGCAAAGGCTTGATGGAGGAGATGGGGGTGGGGTTGTCCCACTCCAAGGTTTGAGGAATGTGGGGGAAAGATTCCCAGCAACATGGAAAGGGTGCTTATATTGAAATTGAAATTGCAACTTACCAGTATGTTTTACAAGCATTTGTTGCCGTTATTTAATTTTTGTATGCCTCATAAAAGACAGACAGAATGAATATAAATTGATGTAAAGGCAAAAATATAAAATAAAAAAGTAAATGTGCATCGATTACAGCTTAGGTTAAAAGCCAGTGAAACACTGCTTTACTGCCAAGATTCATAAACTGGGGCTCAGATGCCCAAACCTTCCCCCAGAGAACGCCAGGCTCTGACCTGCCTTTTCCCCGTTTTTGCTTTAAACCTTCCCAATGCTCTCAAAAGCTGCCTCCAGGCAGCACAGTAAATCTTTTGTGTCAATTAAATGCTTTCAACAGTTCAAATGAATGCAGCATAACTGCTCTCTTGACCAAAAAAGCAAACAGCTTCTCTCCCTTGCCTCCCTTCTCTCTAACACTTTCTGTGTCCCAAGAATTCTGAGGAGAGTTGTGTAAATTAACAGAGGTCAATATTAAGGCGTGGGGCATGGGGGGAGAAGCCAGCAAGGGTGGAGAGGAAGCGAACACAAGGAAGAGTGCTACAGTAGTCGTTCAAGCAGAAGGCCAAGCTGAGCAGTCAGTAGATTGCTGGAGCCAAAATGGTGCAGTAGTAGGGTTGCCATATTCTGAATCCACAAAATCGGGACAATTTGGGGTGGGGTGGGGTGGAATGTAGGATATTAAAAACAAAACAAAACTGAGCAATATGTAAAGGTCTAGGGAAAGCCCAATTTTTGCAAATCCCAATTTTTCAATTAAAACATCAACTGTAAAACCAGACATCTTAAATTCACTGCAACTTACTTCCAAGTAACAGATTTGAGGCTTGCACCCCAAATCCAAGGAGGTGGATTTTTGAAGGGCGATTTTTGGGGGAGTGTCTTTCCTTTCCTTTCTCCCCTCTCTCCTTTCCTCTCCTTCACCCCCTCATCCCACACTCACTCACTCCTGTCCCCCACAAAACTCTTCCCCCACAAATAACCCAGCAGCTCTGCCCCACGCTTAGCCTAAAGGTCTGACCACAACCAGCCAAGCTCACCCCTTTGCATTGCATGGGACTCAGGTAGCCTGAGGAGAGCACGTGCGCCTTTCCTCACTGTTGTTCCTCTTCTACACATCCGCAAGTTCAATAAGGTGAGTCACGGTGAGTGTTTTAAAGATGAGCCTTGAGCCAAAGCGTTATCTCTAAGTGTTTTATTATGCTGTCCAATTACCTGGCCATAAATCTCCGGCCGAGAATGCAGTTTGAGTCGTAAAGCCAAACAGAGTGCTGATCATGCAGCGTCCAGAGCCAAGCCAAAGTCCAAAGTCCAGTCCTCTCCAAGAGCCGAGTCCGTTGTTTAGAATGCCAGGGTCACACGTACAAGCGAAGTCAGTCAGCCAGTCTGGGTCAAGAGTCCAAGGTCAGAAGCAGGGAACAGAACAAGGAATGCGCTAGCTATCAGGAAATCAAAAGGTGATTGCCAGACCGGGCCAGCGTTCGGCTTCCTCCTTTTCAAGCCCTGCCAGTATGACCCCACCCTGAGTCCAGCTGTGCCTCATTACTCCATCCTCTGACCCAGCCTTCTATTTAAGCTTGGCGTCTTTTCCCAACCAGTTTTGCACTCGCAAACTCCTTCTCAATGCCTGCGTCTGCTCTGCCCTTTTCCTACGCCTCCGCTCCCGAGGGCTGAGTGGTCTCCCCATCTCTGTCTCTGCTTCTATCTCTGGAGCGTCAGGCAGGGCAAGGCCCGCAGTTCCTCCGAGGGACCTGCATCCCCCTCCGCTGCTCAGCTTTCTTCCCTCTGCGTGCCTGTCTCTGGCCTGGCTGTGGGGGAGGAAGCACCCTCTTCTTCAGGTAAGTTTTCCTCCTCCTCTTCATCCGAGGAGGCTTCCTCAGGTGCAACCCTAACAGAGTGATTCAGATGAGCCTGTGGAGGAGCAGTGATGCTCTGGGAAAGGTGCTGGATTGATGCATCTTTTTCTATGCTGCTGCTGCTCCACTGAGCAGGCTCAAGGCACCTTTTTGGAGGTCAGAATTTCTCCGGCCAGCTGTGCCAGGAATCCGGGATTCTTGCCCAGCCAGACAGAACATTTCAGAATCTCCTGGAAATTGGGACATTCCCGGTTTTCCGGGACGTATGGCAACCCTATGCAGTAGTTGCCTTTAAAATGAAATTGATTTTAAAAGTGAGAGTGTTTCTATGGCTCAGTGCTCTTCAACATTTTTATTAGGGATGTGCTCCGCTTCTAATCAGACCGGCGAATTAGAAGCGGAGCGGGGGGCTTCGCCTGCCCTTAAGGAGGAGGCGAAGAGGATTGGGGGGCCGGCGGAGCGTGGCGAAGAGGATCGAGGTGAAGGAGGATCCTTCGCCTCGATCCAGAGCTCCGCCGGAAAGGTAAGTGGGATTTACCGGGCCCTGCCGCTGTCGCTGTCGCCCATGCGACGACAGCGGCAGGGCCCAGTAAAACCCCCCCTCCTCTCCCTTACCTGCGTCTATCCGCGGTCCGTTGGCTTCTTCAGTTGAGCCCGCGGTTCAACCAGGAAGTCTAGGCCGAACTTGCGGCCCAGACTTCCTGGTTGAACCGTGGGCTCAATTGAAGAAGCCGACGGACCGCGGACGGAGGCAGGTAAGGCCCCCCTCCCCCTTGGTCCCTTACTGGGCTCTGCCGCCATCGCCGCACGGGCAGCAGGGCCCGATAACCCCCCCGCCCTCCTCTCCCGGCCTTACCTGGCGCCACTCCCCTCCACTGCGGAGCTCTGATCCGGAGCCAGAGCTCTGCGGCGAAGAGGAGTGGAGTATGGGCGGAGCGGCGCGGAGCGGTGCGGAGCGGGCTGATCCAAAATTTTCGGATCGGCCCGCGGGGCGGAGCGGGGGGTCCGTGCACACCCCTAATTTTTATTAATGATTTGGACGAGGAGGTGCATAGAACACTTATCAAATTTGCAGATGACATCAAATTGGGTGGGATAGTTAATACCCTGGAAGACAGTCCAGTTCTGGGCTCCACAATTCAAGAAGGACGCAGACAAGCTGGAGCGTGTTCAGAGGAGGGCAACCAGGATGATCAGGGGTCTGGAAACAAAGCCCTATGAAGAAAGACTGAAAGAACTGGGCATGTTTAGCCTGGAGAAGAGAAGATTGAGGGGAGACATGATAGCAGTCTTCAAATACTTAAAAGGTTGTCACACAGAGGAGGGCCAGGATCTCTTCTCGATCCTCCCAGAGTGCAGGACACGGAATAACAGGCTCAAGTTAATGGAAGCCAGATTCCAGCTGGACATCAGGAAAAACATCCTGACTGTTAGAGCAGTACGACAATGGAATCAGTTGCCTGGTGAGGTTGTTGGCTCTCCCACACTAGGGGCCTTCAAGAGGCAGCTGGACAACCCTCTGTCAGGGATGCTTTAGGGTGGATTCCTGCATTGAGCAGGGGATTGGACTCAATGGCCTTGTAGGCTCCTTCCAACTCTGCTATTCTATGATTCTATGATTCTATGATTACACTAGGAGATGTCCAGAATGTAGACACTGTGGTTTAACTTGACACAAACTCATGGCTTTTAGATAGACTTCTCTTTGGATTGGTAAGCAGATTTATCAAACAAACTTGTATCTGAACTTCATGCATCTGATGAAATAGACTCTGGTCTATGAAAGCTTATGTAGCCTGACCATACCCACTGGAGAAGTCTGGACGACTCAGGAAAAAAAAGAAGGCCAACTGGAGCTGAGGGCCAACTCACCGGTAAAATGGGGGCGCCCAGCCCTGCAGTTGTATTAGGCCTTCTTTCCTCCATCGGCCCAGCCTTCTTCCCCAGGAAATTGGAAGTCTCGTGAGACTTCCGGCAAGACTTCCGGTTTCCCACGAGACTTCCCAGCCAAGATCTTGCAAGATTTAGAGTGCACTGAAGACCCAGCTAGCAGGAGCAGCAGAGGCAGGCGGTGCGGCATGCCAAATGACAACCAGCAGCACCAAGAAGGTAGGTGGCCAGAAGCACGGCCATCCTCTGCCCCATCTTCAGGTGCAGCCCGGGGGTGGCTCAGTTGTCCAGCCTGGGCGACTGGGGCCTGGGCATCGGCCAGCAGCACGACCATCCTAATTTCCTCCCCTTCGCTTGGGAGCCGGAGGTGTGTGTTTCCAGCTTTCCCTGCCTGTGGCCCCACCAGCTTCCTCTCGAAAGTGCCTGGCAGTTCGTGGAGACCCCGTGACCCTGTGGGACGAGGCCCTCGGGGCCTAGGTGAGCAGCAGCAGGGCCAGGCCTGCTCCTGCCTCTCCCCACTGAGCACCGAAGACAAGAAGTCAAGCGCTGTAGGAGAGCTCACCTTCATACGATTGATGTGTAAGCTTTGCTTTTATTCTGACCAAGCAGCCCAATTCTTGCAAAGCTTATCTTGAGCGTCATCACATGGGGGGAAATCGCATTTGCTTACTGACACTTCTCTGCACCTGCTTTTGTCCCTCATTACTTCCTCTTTCTGTCTGGAGGGGAAAGACGAAGTAAACAAAGATCATGTGGTCCATTCAGGGGGCATTTTCATCTCTCTGCTTTTCCTGAACATAGCAGGAAATCACGGTCCGTTTTTTTAAAAAAGGTCACATTAAAATGGGCTCTATTTTGCAATGGAGAAATGAGCGGAAGGAGCAGGAGGTGCGTGGGAAGCAGATGCCGATGCTACAAAGCTTTTCACTGTTTAGCTCCTTCCTATCTTTCCTCTCTCATCTCACACTATTGCCCCGCTCGTGCTCTTGGCTCCTCTGATGCCATGTTTCTCACCTGCCCAAGGGTCTCTACTTCCCTTGCTCGGCTTCGTCCATTTTCTTCTGCTGCCCCTTACGCCTGGAACGCTCTTCCAGAACATTTGAGAACTACAAGTTCAATCACAGCTTTTAAAGCTCAGCTAAAAACTTTTCTTTTTCCTAAAGCTTTTAAAACTTGATTTTGTTCTGACTTTTATACTGTTAGTTTTACTCTACCCTGTGCCTGTTTGGTGCATTCTCTTCCCCTTCTTATTGTTTTATTATGATTTTATTAGAATGTAAGCCTATGCGGCAGGGTCTTGCTATTTTATTGTTTTACTCTGTACAGCACCATGTACATTGATGGCGCTATATAAATAAATAAATAATAACAATAATAATAATAATAATAATAATAATAATAATGTTGCCGTCTAAAGTATGTGTGCACATCTGTAAGTCGGCAGTAGCAAGCATGTGATAAAATGCTCATCTGATGAACCTCCTTGTTTCCCCCTGCCCCTTCTAAGCCACTACAAGAAATCACATCAAACTTTGAAGCTCTGGGAAAGAAACTCAAGAACTTTGGGGCCCAGTTCTTGGAAGAGGATTAGAACACAAAAGAAAAATACTCTGGGTGAATGGCATTGCATTCCATTAACCATTTTGTGGTTAAGCAGCATGGTTCAGCATGTTGTCTGTAAGAAGTCAGTCTGTAAGCACCTTGAAATCAATGCAGTGATTACTAGAAGCCAGCATGGATTTGTCAAGAACAAATCCTGTCAGACTAATCTGATCTCATTTTTTGATCTGGTAACCTCCCTTGTGGACTGTGGGAATGCTGTGGAAACATGTTGTTAATAACTTTAAGCATCTGACCAATCTGTTCTTAAAGTGTGCCCTACTTGTATGGAAACAGTGGTGTACAAAACTGGTCCCTTAGATGTCCCTGCTACTACCACCCCTGGACCATACCTCAAAATCTGAGGGGAGATGAGACATGATAGCACTTTTCAAATACTTGAAAGGTTGTCACATAGAGGAGGGCCAAGATCTCTTCTTGATCATCCCAGAGTGCAGGACACGGACTAAGGGGCTCAAGTTACAGAAAGCCAGATTCCAGCTGGACATCAGAAAAAACTTCCTGACTGTTAGAGCAGTACGACAATGGAATCAGTTACCTAGGGAGGTGGTGGGCTCTCCCACACTGGAGGCCTTCAAGAGGCAGCTGGACAAGCATCTGTCGGGGATGCTTTAGGGTGGATTCCTGCATTGAGCAGGGGGTTGGACTCGATGGCCTTGTAGGCCCCTTCCAACTCTGCTATTCTATGATTCTATACAATTGTTTGGAAAATTACTAAATTATTTGGGAGTGCTTGAAATGAACCTGATTAGAAAGAAGGGAAAACTGCTCAGAGGTAGATAAGGTACAAAAGTGGCATGAAGTATCTGCCCCAAGAAACAATAGCAGAATACATGTCTCTGCAACCACAACTACCAAGTGCATTCCCTACTGCACTTAGAGGGATATGAATTAATGAAAAATATTTTATTGTTACAACCATTGGTTACAACAGCCAGGCAATCTTCAACTCTGCACTCTTCGTGGTCTGTATTTTCGCTAGACAAGCTTTTTTGCCCATATACCTGAGGCACTGGGGAGGGAGAAGGAAAGAGCCTGGGGAGGCTGGAGGATTCCTCATAAGTTGTCCTTCTCACAAGTGACGGAGATGTTATCAGACATATGGGGGAAATCTCAGTTGAATATTGGACATTTCATATAAAAGTTGCAACAGAATCAGATAAAGTCAATCTACTTTTGTAGATTGTATCTACTTGTTTTGTATCTACTTGTTAACTGTTTTTTATCAATCAAGTCAAAGAGCCCTTCTACGTGAAGCATTTATTGTGCACTTGTGATTCCTCACTCATTGCAGTTTGTGAATGCTTTACACAACGTTATCATCCTGCAGAGAACCTCTTCCATTCTTTACAACCAGTATTGCGGAGTTTTCTACTCAGGAAAGTCTGGTGTACTCTGATGGTGGCATGAAAATTAAAACTTTAAAAATGGAGAATTCTTCTGAAATACTACTTACAAAATGTATTTTCACTTTTGTTACCTTCACCCAATCCCAACCATCTCCATCACATTCTATGCCAATAACATAGAGGGGGCCTGGCTGAGAGGGTAAGTGGAGTGGTCAGTGCCTCCCTTCGCCAAGGCAGTGGTAAAACCTACATTGAAAAAACCCTCGTTGGATAATTACCGACCAGTCTCCAGTATTCCATTTTTGGGCAAGGTATTGGAGCATGTGGTGGCCTCCCAACTTCAGGGATTCCTGGATGAAGTGGATTATTTTGATCCATTTCTATCTGGCTTCAAACCTGTTTATGGGACAGAAACCACTTTGCCCGCCTTGGTGGATGACCTATGCCAGGAACTGGAGAAGGGGAATGTGTCCCTGTTGGTTCTGCTGGACCTCGCAGCAGCATTCAATACTATCAACCATGGTATCCTTCTTGGCCACCTTGCTGGGAAGGGGCTTGGAGGCACTGTTTTACAGTGGCTCCATTCTTTCCTGGAGGGGCAGACCCAGAAGGTGGTGCTGAGGGAATCCTGTTTGACTCCTTGGCCATTGGGGTTCTGTTTTGTCCCCCATTCTATTTAGCATATACATGAAACCATTGGGAGAGGTTGTCTGGAGTTTTGAGATGAGGTGCCATCAGCTGCCTGCTTCCTTGCTGATGCTGCTGACGATGCCACTAGCATCATGATCATCACCACTGTGGACTTCTGCCTCGCAGACTGCCACTCCCTGCAGGACCAGGCCTCCAGGTCAGCTGCTGTGGACAACTTCCACCTGTCCCCCTCCCTGGGAGAGATATATAAGCTGGCTGGCTGAGATGGCCTGGGAGAGCAATCACCTGCAGGAGAAGGTGGCCTATTGCCTGGGGAGGGGTCTTCAGGGTCAGCTGCCACCACCACCACCACCACCACCACCACCACCACCACCACCACTACTGCCACTGCCACTGCCACTGCCCACCTGCTTTTTCCAGGATTGAGCTATGTGTCTGGGAGGTAGGACACAGGGCCAAGAGGGGGGATCTGAGGAGTGATGGGTAGTAATAATAATAATAATAATAATAATAATAATAATAATAATAATAATAATTTTATTTGTTACCCGCCTCTCTGTCTGGGAGATATGGCATTGTGAGGAGCACTTGCCAGTTAAGGGGAACTCAGCCCAGACAGTTAGTGGTTGTGCCTTGTTCCGGTCCTCTCCACACCCACAGGTTTGTTGGTTGCTCTATCAGCCTTCAGGTCTCCGGATGCTGCTTTTTAACGCCAGATTGGTGCATAATAAGACCTCCCTCATTCACAACTTAATTGTGGATGAGGCAGCCAATCTGGCATGTATAACCGAGACCTAGGTGGGTGAGCAGGGTCATGGTCAGACCACCACCTGCTGGGGTTTAGACTTACAGCAGCCTTTTCCCCTCTGCAAGGGTGGGGGACCCATTAAGAAGGTCCGCTCCTGGAGGCCAATGGATCCAGATGGTTTCCAGAGGGCTCTGGGAAGTTTTCTGGCTGATAGGGCTGGCTCTCCCATTGAAACCCTGGTTGA
The DNA here is from genome assembly GCF_023053635.1 of Elgaria multicarinata webbii. Lineage (NCBI taxonomy): Eukaryota > Metazoa > Chordata > Lepidosauria > Squamata > Anguidae > Elgaria > Elgaria multicarinata. Next base: position 5,394,484 of record NC_086181.1, read on the forward strand.
GCTGTGGAATGTAGAAATGACCCAGGCAGTTGTCATGATTGCTCCTGTATAGAGCTCATACAACTCCATGGTATACCCCAGAGCAATTTTGTAATGAAACAAAATAGAAGACGGCTCGAGTGCAGATGGAGAAGAACTCCTAGTGGATACAATCTAACACTTGTGTATGGCTACAGTAAGGCATATTCAGGGGCAGTGAGGGCGGCAAAAAAATCAATATTTTGCTGCCACTATTGAATCATCAATCTGCTGGCAAGCTACCCCCAAGGACACTGTAGAACCTTCTGAGGCCTGCTGTCATCTATTTCCTATGTACTTCCAGAATAAAATCTCCTGCATCCACCAGGGACTCTAGTGTTATGGCAGGTGAATCAGGTGGTATCTACAGCACAGTCTTGTCCAGTTTTCTTGGATGCGTTTCAGTTGGTACAGCTTGAGGACGTTGACAAGGTTCTCGGACAGGTTCATGCAGCCACTTCTGTATTGGATCATTGCCCCTCTTGCTTAATAAAACCCAGCAGGGATGGAACAGCTGGCTGGGCCAGGGAAGTAATTAATATCTCTTTGTGAGAGTGAGTGGTCCCAGGCCGTCTGAAAGAGGTGGTAGTGAGAGCACTCCTGGAAAAATCTTCCTTGGACCCTGAAAATCTTAATAACTATAGTCCAGTAGCAAATGTTCCATTCCTGGGCAAGGTCCTTGAGCAGGTGGTTATGAGCCAGCTCCAGGCACTCTTGGATGAGACTGATTATCTGGATCTGTTTCAGTCGGGTTTCAGGCCAGGCTTTGGTACGGAAACAGCCTTGGTCACCCTGTATGAAGGCCTATGTCAGGAGAAAGACAGGGGGAGTGTGACTCTATTGATTCTCCTTGATCTCTCAGCGGCTTTTGATACCATTGGCCATGGTATCCTTCTGTGAGGATACCTGGCTGAGTTAGGAGTGAGAGGTACTGCATTGCAGTGGTTCTGCTCCTACTTGGCAGGTTGGCTCCAGAAGGTGGTGCTTGGGGGACATTACTCAGCCCTGTGGATTCTCCAGTATGGGGTTTCGCAGGGGTCAGTTTTGTCCCCAGTGCTGTTCAACATCTACATGAAACCATTGAGTGTGGTCATCCAGAGTTTTGGAGTGCATTGTCCTCAGTATGCTGATGACATGCAGCTCTATTTCTCCTTTTCATCCACATCAGGTGAGGCTGTGGATGTGCTGAACAGGTGCCTTGCTGCAACAATGGACTGGATAAGGGCTAATAAACTGAAACTCAATTCAGACAAGACTGAGATGCTGCTAGTGGGTGTTTCTGCTGACCATATGGAGGGTGTTCAACCTATTCTGGATGGGGTTGCACTCCCCCTGAAGGAGCAGGCTTGTAGCTTGGGGGTTCTCCTAAAACCATCTCTTTCACTTGATGCTCAGGTGGCCTCAGTGGCATGGAGTGCCTTCTACTAGCTTCGGTTGGTGGCCCAGCTATGCCCGTATCTGGACAGGGATAACCTGGCTTCAGTTGTCTATGCTCTAGTAACCTCTAAGTTAGATTACTGCAATGCACCCTATGTGGGGCTTCCTTTGAAGATGGTTCAGAAACTGCAGCTTGTGCAAAATGTGGCAACCAGATTGATAACGGGGACCAGAAGATTTGAACATATAAGACTGACTCTGGCCCACTTGTATTGGCTGCCTGTACATTTATGAGCCTTATTCAAAGTGCTGGTTTAACCTATAAAGCCTTACATGGCTTGGGACCACAATACCTGATGGAACGCCTTTCCGACATAAACCTACTCATATGCTATGTTCAACATCTAAGGCCCTTCTCTGGGTGCATCCTCCGAGGAAAGCTCGGAGAATGGCAACAAGGGAGAGGGCCTTTTCTATGGTGGCCCCCCAAGTATGGAACAATCTCCCCAACGAGGGCCGCATGGTGTCAACATTGATACCTTTTCAGCGCCAGGTTAAAACTTTTCTCTTTTACCAGGCATTTAGCAATATGTGATGAGTTTTACTGATCCTAGATTTGTTTTTAAAGCTGTTTATAGTTGTTTTAAAAGTATGTTTCTGTGTATGTTTTTGTAATTTTAAATTTTGTATATTGTTTTAAAAAATTTTAATCTTATGTAAACCGCCCAGAGAGCTTTGGCTATGGGCAATATACAAATGATGATGATGATGATGATGATGATGATGATGATGATAATAATAATAATAATGTGTGAGTCTGGAATCACAGAATATCACAGTGCCATCTACTGGCTATATGAATGAAACATGGAACTTGCTCACAAAGAAAATGGAATAAAAGAAAACCGGGAAGCGCATGTTTAGTTCTGATCGTAATCCCACAAAGAGTCTGGAAGATGAAGCCCTGGTAAGGTGCAGGATTTTTGCTTCAATGTAGAAAATGTAGAAAAGCCCTTTGTCTTCCTAAGCACCATGAACTGTTGCTTCCCATCTGTTAACAACGTGCCCACATCACTGGAATTTACTGTCACAGCATGTCCACACTGCCAAAAGAGTTTAACTGTCATAGATTCTATGGGATTGCCAGTTTGATAAGAGAAAAACTGGAGAATAATAAATTAAAAACAGAGACTACCTAGTTGATGCAGATCTTATATAACACAATAGAAAATATTATCAAATTAATATGTCACTATAAATATGGCTTTTCATTTCACATGCTGAAAGTATAATAGGAGCCTGTTGTAAATCTACACAAATGTTTTTAAAGCTATATTTGTGAGAATTCCAGAAAAGCTGAAGAATATATTTTGTTGAAAAAGAACTTTTATAAGGCAGGTCAGAACTAAGAAAGTGTCTGGCAGTTCAAGGTTCTCCATTACAGTAGAGCCAGATTATTTCCCATGAAAATGTTTGGGGCAAAGGGGGGGGCAAGCATACCCCAAATGCTCTTTGACGAACAGGGCTGCTAAGTAATGGGTGGTTTCACTTCAGCCCTAATTAGTGCACAAAGACCTGGTTTGCAAGTAAGGATAATCCAGAAACCTTTGGACTTCTGGCTTATCATGAACGAGCAATTGCGTTGGTGCACGCTGCTCACCCACTCCTGCCTCGCTTCTCTTGCCAATGCCACTCTCAGACCAAACTGTTCTCCTAACAAACCAGAGAGCTTTTCTACATGATGTGTTTATTGTGCACTCGTGATTCCTTACTCATGGTTGTTTATAGGTTGTTTATGACATTCTGATCCTCCAGTTTTGCTTCTGTTTTTTTAAGAGCACTTCACTGTTTTTGTTTTTTTATAGCGGAGAAAATGGGGTATTATTTATGAAAAGGAAAAGAAATGTAATTTCCTACTTGAATAATTGCAATATTTCACTACAGCAAAGTGATCCCTAGAGGTTATGTGGTGGAAAAGCAGGAAAGCAGAAGTTCTTTGTGCTGAACGTGGATCTCAATACTACAACGAAACTGAAAGTAGATGAAGTGATTAGCAGCCTCGTGTAGAAAAACTCAGAGTCATAAACTAGAGTTTGTTCTTAGTGCATCGTAGTAACTGTTAGGACAGAGCTGAGGGTGCTATGCAGTCCACCTTGCAGCCCTAAGCTATCTTACGGGCCACAGATGAGGTGAAGTAGGCTATACTATTGCTGCTATTGAACTATAACTCTGTCTGACTTTTGTTTGTGGAATGGGATGGGGGAGGAGGACCATTTTATCTTTCTCCTCAGACTGCAAAATATCTTTGGCCAGCCATGTGTACACTTAAACCCAAACTGTCATAATTTTCTTCTCCATTGAAGACAAAAATACACTCCCATAAAAACTGCCCCAAACAAGGAAGATTCAGTGAACAATTTACAATTAATTTATTTAATGTGTATTTGATTATTTATGGCATAAAATGGCATAAAGAATAAAAAGAACAGTTTATGAAGCCGATAAATGCTTAACAGCTCAGTTGATAGAGGGTAAGTGTTAGAAATGGAGAAATATGTTACTTTTTCATATTACAATGTTTAACATAAAGAGAAAATATAATAGCTAATGCATTATTAAAGTATTATTATAAGGGCTTCTGAAAAGGGTCAGCTAAAAGCAATGTTATAACTGAAGCATTATAAGAAAAACAGGAAAGCATAGCTTAGCAGGTGGAGGGTCCTTTTTCAGTTGAGATAATGAGAGTAACAGAACTTGTGGTTAGGACTGGTGGTAAAACCGAAAACAGTAGTTGAATAACACATCTGTTGTTTCTGAACTCATGACCTTGTGGTTCCATGATGTGTAGGAGGGATGATCAAGAGCAATAAAGAAGGTGGGCCCAGAAGAATCAAAACCAAATATGGACATAAGCAAATAAGAGTAGGTGGAATATCAAATTAAGAAGGGAGGGAAGTAAACAGAGGTGGGACCAACAGACGTACCAGTATAGGCTGTAACCCCTTAAGTCTCTGACCAATGAAGAGACTGGGGAGGGACCTCTTTGGCCGGGCGTAAGGTATAAAATGGCTTAACATGTGCTTGGGGTGTGTGCCTACTTTGCTGGAGCACCCAGACTTGCAATTCTGTATTAATAAAAAGAACAGAGTGATTTCACCATTGTTCTTGAATCTTTATTTCAAATCATATTTCTAACAATTTGGGGGCTCGTCCGGGATCCAGCCATCATGGCCACTGACAACCGGTGCCAGACACAGGGAAGACGCATCCTGCCGAGTTCTGGCAGTCCCTTTTGGCGACATTGGGGGTCAGTGGTTTGACCGGCAAAATTCCTGGATCATTTGGACTGGTGAAACCACTCAGGGATTCAAAAAATAAAATTAAAAAAATGTAGGCACTGCAAGCGACCAGGCAACTTCATGCACGAACCAAGGTAAGAAAATTGACTATTAAGTATTGCCTTGGTGGTCGGGAGTGGATTGTGGAGTGGGGTGTGTTGACTGGTGTTTGAGACATGCCCAAGAGGTACGAAGCGAATGTGGAGTCTCGATCCGCGTTTCTGTTTCTCCGCGAGGAGGACAGCCGGAGACAGACGAAGTGATTGAGAAATTGACTGCTGTGTGACACATCCCTATCTTGGGTGGATGTTTGTGGTCCTCGCATAGCCCCAAGTAGTTCTTGGGTAGACGTTTTGCAGTTCTCACATAGCCCCAAGAAATATCCATGCCCTGGGTAGATGTTTGTGGTTCTCGCATAGCCCCAAGTAGTTCCTGGGTAGATGTTTTGTGGTTCTCACATAGCCCCAGTATCCACAATGGGAAATAAATTGGCCAAGAATGGGAAGGACCTGGTTTCATGAATCCTTCCATGACATACCTCCGGATAGTCCATTGGGGAGGATGTTGAAATCCTAGGAATATTTATCTTGTACAAGAGGGAAATAAATAAATAAATAAATGATTAAGTATTGTTGTGTTGAATGGCCAAAGAAAAGTGTAAAACCATCTCCTGTTTTCTGGCCAAAATATGGGTCTGATGAAGCCTGGTTGTGTCAGACTTTAAACTTCTATGTTAACAATAAAACTCCAGGATCACAAGAAAAGGTATGCTTCCTGTTGGATGACCAAGGATAATAAGGTGCAGTTAATACCCCTAAAAATCCACAGGAAGAAGAAGCAAGTCAAAATACCAAAGACACCTGAATTTAAAGTAAGAACCCTTAAATTGCCCGCCTCCTCCTTATGTACCTCTGCCTAACCAAGCTGGTAACATAGTGCCAAATGCACCACGAGCAAGGGGGGGCAGAGGAGGAGGGAGAAAATAAAACAGAAAAAAATAGAACTCCAGGTGTGTGCCTGTGTCAAAACCTGGAAATTGCCATGTACGAGAGCCCTGTATGTGGTTTGATTGTGGTTGTGAGAACATCACAGCTAGATTCACCAAGTTAAAGTCAGGCTGCCCAGAAACAACAAAAACACTATAAAGAAAATGTGTAAGATCTATAAGATGTCATTAGGTTTAAGTTAAAAAGATTAGTGACTTTGAGCCAAGAAAATTGGCCACTCTTCACCAAAATAACCCACATTACTGTGGCCTGCCGAAGTTATATTTGAAATAGACAGGCTCACGCACTTGAAACATTATTTAAAAGGAGGGGGGGGGAACCCTCTCCTTTTCCTGTACTAGCAGCAGTTGTGGTTAGACTGCCAGAAGAAAAAGACTTCAAGCCAACATGCCAACTCCCAAAAATAAAAGTGCTAGGTTATTTGCTATCCCTTCATCCATAAGAGCTTGAAGGTTAAGTATACCCGATTTGAGTAGAGCAGATCCAGAACAGAGAACTTTACTCGTCTGGACAGGTGGCCCAACCAAATGTGATGGGCTACTTGAACAGTGAGCTTGAAAAGGAAAATACAAGCATTCTATTTGGACTTGTCCTTGCTGGAGTCCTTGGCCAAGATCCAAAGAGTCATGATAGAAAAAGTGAGAAGTTTACTAGACTCTAGCATTAAAAATGCTCCCTGTAAATTTTCCTGCTGATATGGCCGGTGCTCCTGTCGAAGCCCAGGTTGCTCTGTGGAATGCAGAGATGACTCGGGCGGTTGACACGATCGCGCCCAAGCGTCCTCTCCCTCTGAGCAGAGCCCGGTCAGCTCCTTGGTATACACCTGAGCTGAGGGCAATGAAGCAAGAGGGGAGACGGCTAGAACGCAGGTGGAGGAAAACTCGTGCTGAGTCTGATCGAACACAGGTTAGAGCTTACTATTGAGCCTACTCTGTGGCGGTGAGGGTGGCAAAGAGGCAGTTCTTTTCCACCAGCATTGCGTCTTCTCAGTGTCATCCGGCGGAGCTTTTCCGAGTGGTTCGTGGCCTGTTACACTCTGGGCCAGGGCGTGAGATAGTTGAACCCTCTGAAGCACGCTGTGACGAGTTTGCATGGCACTTTGATGTCGCTCAGATTCGTCATGAATTGGACACCACACTTAATGCAGCACCACTAGTAGAGGCGTTCAGAGCGCTGTCAGGCTCAGTTTTATTGGATGAGTTTCAGTTATGGAGGCCCGAGGATGTGGACAAGGTGCTTGGCCAAGTCCGGTCGACCACCTGTGTGCTTGACCCTTGCCCCTCGTGGCTCATTACATCAAATAAGGAGGGGATCGCCGGCTGGGTCCAGGAGGTTGTAAATGCCTCCTTGAGAGAGGGAGTGGTGCCGGCCTCTTTAAAAGAGGCGGTAATTAGACCACTCCTGAAGAAGCCTAATCTGGACCCGGAAGATGTTAACAACTACAGGCCGGTGGCTAATATCCCTTTCCTGGGCAAGGTGCTTGAGCGGGTGGTTGCAGGACAACTCCAGGCACTCTGGAATGAAACGGATTATCTAGATCCATTTCAATCGGGTTTCAGGCCTGGTTTTGGAACGGAAACTGCCTTGGTAGCCCTGTGGGATGACCTCTGTCAGGAGAGAGACAGGGGGAGTGCGACCCTGTTGGTTCTCCTGGACCTCTCAGCGGCCTTCGATACCATCGACCATGGTATCTTTCTGGATAGGTTGTCTGAGCTGGGAGTTGGAGGTACTGCACGGCAGTGGTTCCGCTCCTACTTGGATGGCCGATTCCAGAAGGTGGTGCTGGGGGATTATTGCTCTGTGCCGTGGCTCCTAAGCCATGGGGTTCCGCAGGGCTCTATTTTATCCCCTATGCTGTTTAACATATACATGAAGCTGCTGGGGGAGGTTATCCGGAGATGTGGACTGAGGTGTCATCAATATGTGGATGATACCCAGCTCTACCTTTCCTTTTCATCAAACCCAGGTGAGGCAGTGACTGTTCTGAACCAGTGCCTGGGCACGGTAATGGACTGGATGAGGGCTAACAAACTGAGACTCAATCCAGACAAGACGGAGGTACTGTTAGTGGGTGGTTCATTTGTCCGGCGAGGTGATGTTTGCCCTGTCCTGGACGGGGTTGCACTTTCCCTAAAGGATCGGGTCCGTAGTTTGGGGGTGCTCTTCGATCCAGAACTGTCACTTGAGGCACAGGTGAACTCAGTGGCAAAGAGCACCTTTTATTAGCTTAGGCTGATATACCAACTGCGCCCTTATCTGGACAGTGATAGCCTAGCTACAGTTATCCATGCTCTGATAACCTCTCGCTTGGATTACTACAATGCGTTATACGTGGGTCTGCCTTTGAAAATGGTCCGGAAGCTTCAGCTGGTACAAAACAGGGCAGCCCGTTTACTAACAGGGACTGGTTGGCGAGATCACATTACGCCAGTCCTTTTACAACTTCATTGGCTGCCAGTCCAAGTCCGGGCCCGATTCAAAGTGCTGGTATTGACAGTTAAAGCTCTAAACGGTTTGGGGCCAGGTTATTTGAAGGAACGCCTCCTCCTATATGTACCTACCCGGACCTTAAGATCATCTACAGGGGCCCTTCTCTGTGAGCCCCTGCCAAAGGAAGTGAGGCAGGTGGCTACTAGGAGGAGGGCTTTCTCCGCTGTGGCACCCCGGTTGTGGAATGAGCTCCCCAGAGAGGTCCGCCTGGTGCCTACACTGTACTCCTTTCATCGCCAGCTGAAGACCTTTTTATTCACTCAGTATTTTAACACTTAATTTTAACTTAAATTTAAATTATACTGTTTTAACTCTGTATTTTAACCTTATATCAATTTTGCTGCGTGGTTTTATCCTGGTTGTGCTTTTTATATTGTATTTTGTATTTGTGTTTTTAACTTGTTGGTTGTTTTTATGATGGTTTTAATTTTTGTGAACCGCCCAGAGAGCTTCGGCTATTGGGCGGTATAAAAATGTAATAAATAAATAAATAAATAAATAGTTTCCTGTGCTAAAATTTTGCTGCCCCAAATCAAGCTCCAGTCAGAACTTACCAGCTTTAGAATTCAGCTGATAATTAGAATTTTGAACAGAGATTACTTAGGCCTTACGGTCTAGCTAGAAAACCCTTCTCCACTGGAGAACTTGTTTTAACAGAAGCAGACCTCCAGTTGTCAGATTTGTGAAAAAAAGAATAAAAAATGCCACACCTAAAACCCAAAAATTTCTCCAGCATTCGAGAGAAAGAATGAGACAATATTCTGGATTGTCTCCAGATGATCCGGTGAAACAGGGTCTTTTAAAAATTAATTTTGTCACTAAGAATTAGCCAGACGTGGCTAAGAAATTACAGAAAGTTGAAGGATGGAATGAGCTAAAGCAGCCGCCTAGAGCGGCAGATCTCAGAGGGGCGCTGTGTGTGTGCGCGCGCGCCTCCATGGGACCAACGGGAGCCTCACCAGCCTGGCCCCCTTCTCATGTACCGCCCGGCAGGACAGGGGGCCTCGCAAGGCGGACGCTCTGCTGACTGGCTAGCTGGCTGGATGGATGGCTCCGCTTCCTCGGGAGGGAGAGGATCTCACTGGACCTGACCTGAGGAGGAGAAAGAGGAAGAGGAGAGACACGCGTAAAGCACCATGTGTGCACGCGCAAGAAACAGGATGGCGGGGGACACTTGCCCTCTACACCTAGGCTGGTCTCCTTGGGAACAGGGGCTGTCCAGGTCTAGGGGACTTGCTCCCGAGGAAACGCCCCCCCCCTTCAGAGATCAAAGGCAAAGGGACTGGCGCTGCCTGACACACCCTGCCCTTGTCGGTCTCCCTGGGAGCAAGACCTTGAAAAGTTAGATTCTTTTCTCGGGAGTGAGGGAAAGTCACCGTGTCTCTTTCTGTTTTTAAGGAGGGGGATGGGGTAAGAAGGAAATGTAGAGCCCCCCCTTTTCCCTTCTAAGGTGTTCAAGGAGAGGCAGACACCACAAAGGAAATGCCTGCTCCCCTGGTATTTTTCCTGCCAAAAGTGCAGAAAAGAGCAACTAAAATGATTAAGGGTCTGGAGCATCTCCCCTACGAGGGAAAGTTACATCAACTGGGATTGTTTAGCTTAGAAAAAGAAAAAAGGAGGCTGAGAGGAAACATGATAGAGGTGTACAGAATGATCCATGGTATGAAAAATATGGATAGGGAGACATTTTTCTCCCTCTCTCAAAATACTAGAACCCAGTGGGGTCATCCCATGAAGCTGAGTGGTGGGAGATCCAGGACTAATAAAAAGAAGTACTTCTTCACACAGCACATAGTTAAATTATGGAACTCACTACCACAAGATATACTGATGGCCACCAATTTGGATGGCTTCAAAAGCAGGTTGGATAAATTCCTAGAGGTAAAGGATATATCAATGGCTACTAGCCCTGATGGTTGTGTGCTATCTCTAGTATTCAAGACAACAAGCCTGTGTGCACCAGTTGCTGGGGAACATAGGTAGGAGGGTGCTGTTGCACCGTGTCCTGCTTGTTCATCCCTGGCTGATGGCTGGTTGGCCACTGTGTGAACAGAAGTGCTGCTGGATGGATCCTTGGTCTGATCCAGCATGGCTCTTCTTATGTTCTTATGTTTCAAATTTTGTGCTTTTTATTTTTTTCTCTCTACAAAACATCTGTTCTTAAAAATCAAAGTTGTCAATTGGGGCGGGGGGTGCCAGTAGCTTGCCTTGCCTAGGGCGCAAAATAGTCTGGCACCAGCCCTGACTGGATACAAAACAGTTTAAAGATGAAAGCACATCTAAGAACAGATCTGGATGAAATGTGCTATCAGGTGATCCACCAGAACGCCTGACAAATAACTGATTTGCTCCTGAATGAGCCTCTCAGTGAAATTTTAGAGAAATCTGCACTGCTGTTTTTAAAGCGCTTTGAAGCACTTTGAAACGTTCTTTTGAAAACTGTGTATGCGGTGTGTCCTGGGCCCCAACAGTTGTCAGAACTGTTAGGGGGCACTTTGGAGTGCTTTGGAGCAGTGGTGTAGATCCTGCCCAGGTGCTGGGATGACATGCGAAGAGAGAGGGAACAGTTAGAAATAGAGCTGTGAACTAGGCGGTTGCAGCAGCTTCGGGCTTTTTGGGAGGGGCCTCAAAGAAGCCAAGGAGATGGACCTAAATGTTATTAATGTAAAAAGAAAAGCCATTTCCAAAACCAGTGCTGGCTGGGGCAGAGAAGTGGGGTCCAAGTAAATACTGTCCTGAGACACAAGCTCCAGAGCCAAGAGATGAGCAATCCTGAACCCCAAAGACTACACCCTCCACTTTGGAGTGTTAGCATTTAATGTGGTTAAAGTGAACTTGTAGTTGAAGTAAAACAACCCAAACCCCTACATTGAGCTTACCAACTTGCAGAGAATGATTTATTTTGTATTGACATGGCTGACTGTGGTGTGATTGTTCAGCAGCAGCCAGTGGCATATTTCCACCTTGTCTGGGAGCAGGTGCTACATCTGCTTTGTGTGTAGAAAGTTTTTATCAAATCAGAGATTGACTTGATGTGAATAGATATTGCATGGAGAATCCAGATAAATCTATTACCTTGAATCCAAGTATCTTGTTTTCTTTGTTGAAAACAACATATCTGAGATCCACATGATTAAGAAGTTGAAATTTAGGAGTTAACCACTCCCAAGCAAGACTGAAAGTTGCCTTGACAACACCAGATTGCAAAAAGCATACTTTGAAGCAGGAAATGTTGTGGTTTCGTCAAGCTGACAGAAAAGAGGAAGTAAATACTTGTAATGGAGAATCATAGAATAGCAAAGTTAGAAGGGGCCTACAAGGCCATCGAGTCCAACCCCCTGCTCAATGCAGGAATTCACCCTAAAGCATCCCTGACAGATGGTTGTCCAGCTGCCTCTTGAATACCTCCAGTGTGGGAGAGACCACAACCTCCCTAATAGAGGTTGTGTTTGTTCTGTCCCAGGTATGAAGCATAAAATATCTATAAATATCCACACTAATGTTCAATGTTCCTTTTCAATTTGCTACGTAGCTAGACTAATTTGTAAACCAAAGAATTTCATGACAGCTGTGGGAGGCCCAGTGGCCAAATGGCCCTCTCATTGAAAAATTGCTTGAAAGAATCTTAATTTCAAAAATATAGCTGTCAAGGAAAAGATGGAGAAGTTGAAAAATAGAGTGTGAATATCTTATGGTGCTAAGCCAATTGCATCCTGAAACTTAGTTAAGAATTGTGTAATATGTATAGAGTTTTTAAAAGTAATTGAATTTACTAATGCTGTAGAGAGACTTGAATGCTCAGTTACCTTAGCTACCTTTGTTATGGGAAAATAACTGATTTCCCACTACTCCCTTCACCCAATCTCTTCTCTCCTGTCCTTCTTCCAAGATCCCTCGTTTCCTTTTCCCAAAATGTCACCCTTGGGTGATTTCTAAATGATTTAGATGAGTAGAATAGACCCCCTGCTCCCAGGTGGGAGAGAGGGGTCCCATTTGCCTATTTGAGTGGGGTTGCTTGCTCAGGGGTGAGGACGGGCGCTAGCCGCTGGTTAAATCACCAGGCGCTTGACACACACACACACCTCTTGTTTCTCCTTCCCCACAGCTCAGTGAGAAACCAGGGAGAGAAATAAGGGGTGAGAAGCTCACCCATTAGAAAGAATGACAAGCGCCAAGGGGGGGAAACCGGGGAGGGAGTGGTGGACAGGGATTGGTTGAGGATGGTGGAGTATGTGACAAGAAGGTCCCAGGATTCATTGCTGAGGGAGTCATGTGATGGTGGAGTTTGCAAGGTCAATGAGGTCTCTCACCCATCTGGGCATGTTGGGAGAGCAAGGAAGAGGATCAGTTGTGACGATCTGAACAAGTACTGTTCTAAGCCTTACATTGCCAAGGGGAGGAGAGACCTTTGTACAAAAAGATTTTTTGGTACCTAAGGTAGAAATGGACTTTCCTTTTGGGACTGCATCCGGAATTGGGTTGTAATCTACAATTTTTGTAACACCTTGCTAAGAATTAGAATAGAATTCCACATCTTTGGAATCTAAGGAACTAGTTTTAATTCTTCCCTGAGTATTAATGAGTCTTAAAAATAGACTGAATAGAAGACAGAGTGATTTATAATTAGAACCATAAGACTGTTTGACGAGAAATCCCAAACTAATGAGTGTGCAAGAAAGTTTCTTCACAGGTTCGTCACAGCACCAGACCTAGAAGAAGTACATCAGCTCAAATCAAGTGAGCTAATACAGATATAGCCTTGATGTCACTTGGTGAACAGATCAAAGACTATTGCATAATTAACTTTTAGCAAGAACAGTTTTCCACAGGTCTGCTGCCTGCTGCCAAACTAAAACAACAGAAGCTATAAGCTAGAAACAAGAGAGTTTGGACCCTTGTTCCTGACTGACCACTATGATTGTTCTAGCACATGAACCACTGGCAAGTTTTTGACTGTCCAACACATATAGAAAATGTTTGGAAAGTCTATAGCTGTAAGACTGTCTCTACCAAGAAAGAAATAATTTGTTGTGTTCTAAGCCTACACAAGACTGTTGGCCCAAATCTAAAAAAGTCCAAGCAACATATATGAAAAGCTGAACCTTGGATGCCATGGAAGTGATCCAGATGACCCATCTGTACCAGAGACTGAGAGTTGTCCAAATCTGATCGAGAAGTTAAAAGACGAAGCAAGCTGCCAGGAGGAAGCTAGAAAGCCCCCTATGAGCACTAAAGACAGGTGTCCAGTGGAGAGAGTGCAGAAGCTAAAGAGCAGGAGCCCCTCCATGGAATGACATCTGATCAATGTGTACATTTACTCTCATGTGTGTATTAGAAAACAGTGAGAGAGTGTGTACGCGGAGATAATAAATGGTCTAAGAACATGTAGTCCAGTCAAGAATACACCTTTATATACTGATATGAAAAAGACAACACAGAATAAATAAAGAAGATGGATTGTTAGAAATGGAGAAATATGTTACTTTTTCATATTACAATGTTTAACATAAAGAGAAAATATAATAGCTAATGCAGTATTAAAATATTATTATAAGGGCTTCTGAAAAGGGTCAGCTAAAAGCAATGTTATAACTGAAGTATTATAAGAAAAACAGGAAAGCATAGCTTAGCAGGTGGAGGGTCCTTTTTCAGTTGAGATAATGAGAGTAACGGAACTTGTGGTTAGGACTGGTGGTAAAACCGAAAACAGTAGTTGATAACACATCTGTTGTTTCTGAACTCATGACCTTGTGGTTCCATGATGTGTAGGAGGGATGATCAAGAGCAATAAAGAAGGTGGGCCCAGAAGAATCAAAACCAAATATGGACATAAGTAAATAAGAGTAGGTGGAATATCAAATTAAGAAGGGAGGGAAGTAAACAGAGGTGGGACCAACAGGCGTACCGGGATAGGCTGTAACCCCTTAAGTCTCTGACCAATGAAGAGACCGGGGAGGGACCTCTTCGGCCGGGTGTAAGGTATAAAATGGCTTAACATGTGCTTGGGGTGTGTGCCTACTTTGCTGGAGCACCCAGACTTGCAATTCTGTATTAATAAAAAGAACAGAGTGCTTTCACATTGTTCTTGAATCTTTATTTCAAATCATATTTCTAACATAAGGAACCTGTGACCACTTGTGACTGGCACTGGAAACCCACTCATCCTCCAGCTCCGATGTGGCATTTTGTTGTGTTTGTCATTTGACTTGCTTTCAGGGGCATAATATGAGGAAGGGGATTTTAGTCCCAGGTTTGCCTACAATAACCTCCACAGGCACAGCCATTCTCCTACAGCTGCCATGGACTAAAACACATAATAAAAGATGCTCAGCTGTGGGGCAGTTAGGTTGCTGCTTGGAGGATCCTTGTCTTCAGGCAGGGCACTCAGAATGGGCAGCATTTGGGCCAGTTCCCTTCTTTGACAAACAGCTTCAGGGCATATTACTGGTTTTAGCTATTAAGCTTCCCGGCAGACGTCCCAAAAGCTTCTTAAATATATAGGTGTTCTTTTTAAGCCATTTGTAGGGCATATAAAGAACAAGCATTTGGACAAACTAAATTTCCATGACAGCATGGACATAATTCTTGAGAGAAGATAAAGAACCTGAAATTACAAATGAAGAACAGCATCAGAACAAAAAACAAACTTTGAATGTCTCTGTCAGTCCTAAACTGGCATACAGTACCTGGCAAGTTCTATCACACTGCTCCAACGTTGTATGTTTTGACTGTTTGTTTTGTACGATTAAAGCCTTCTAGGTTCCAGGCAAAGAAATTAGATGTTTCAAATGCAGGGAGGGTTGGGGTGGAAAACTATGAGCTACTTCACTCATATAAAACCACAGCTTGTGGGAAAGAGGTAGGGAAACTTTGAAAAATGCACTCAAATACAAGATGGTAACTTAAAAGCCATGCCCTGTTCAAGATATCAATGCCTGGATTGTGTATTGCAAGAAGCTGAGTTCAGGGAATAGCTTGTTTTGAGTATAAAATGGGTACAAAACTGAAAAGTTTAAGAAGGGTGGGGACAAATTCCAGGAAATACTTTGCTGACATAAGAGCTGAAAGACACTTTTTAAATCGCAGACTTTGCCGAGAGCCTAGCAACACTATTACTAATGGCCCTGTTTATGGAAGTGTGCAAACTTTGTAACGATTCCATTTTCAATTACAACACCCATCAGAACTGTCTTGGGCAAACAGCACAAGCTGTTCAAGCATCAGCTTCCAAAAAGACAACTGTTCATCTCTTTTATTTTAATGCATCTGCAGATACGTACTCCAATAAATACATTTGCTCCTCTCTATAATCATTCAAGTGGCTTTCATTTCTTTGTAAGGAATGGTGAGTCAAAGCTGGAAAGTTTGCTACATATCATTGCTGGTTTCTGCAGAGGAGTCACTGGAATTCAGAAAACTCAATTACCACAATGCACTTAGTGACAGTGTCCAGGACACCCAAATCGCATGCCCTCAATGTCTGGATCAGCACGCTTGACAAATGAACCTCACACATGCTCTTTTTTTACGTGTTTACTCCAGCGTTTTATTCCTGTCATACATTTTGTAATTTTGTACAGGTATTGTTGGCCTTTGGCAAAACAAAACAAAATGACATGCCATGACACTTGCAAATGACATGAGCCACTCTCCTCAGACCCTCCCTTCATTCCTTGTTCTGTCCATGGTTTCTTCACAGTCACAACACTATCATTTTCCTCCACCATATATACTTTGGCCAACGCCAAAGCATATATATGAATAACATGTGAATAACAAGTGCCATCTATTTCATGCTCATTCATTCATACTCCCTCTCTTTCACACACACACACACACCCACACACACACCTCATGAACAGGAGTCCTTAAACAAGAGATGAGGAAAATGCCCCTAAGCATTTTCACTAGATTTATCAAAATTCCTTTGAATTTCATTGCTGAAGTAGCTCTTGACTACTTATTCCATGTGGAAATACATAGTTCCTGAATTATATAATATAATAAATAAAATAAATATAAAGGAGATGCAAGCAGACAATACAGGCTGCAAAAAAGGAACATATTTCTAATAACATCAAGGGCGACAATAAAGAATTCTTTAAATACATCAGAAGCAGGAAAAAGGCTAGAGAGTCTAGTGGATTGTTGGATGACAGCAGAAGTGAAGGAGAATAAGGAGATTGCAGAGAAGCTAAATTAGTTCTTTCCATTTGTCCTCAGCGCAGAAGACATAGGGCAGATGCATGTGCCCGAATTAATATTTTCAGGAAGGGAGTCTGAGGAACTGAAACAAATGGTGTTAACAATAGAGGAAGTTCTAAACCTTATTGACAAATTGAAAGCTAACAAATAGTCAGGTCCAGCTGCTTTTGATCCTATAGTTCTTAAAGAATTCAATGGGAAATTCCTGATCTTCTAACAAAAATATATTACATGTCCCTAAGATAGGTCTCTCTACCAGAGGATTGGAGAGTGGCAAATGTAACAACATTTCTTTCTTTCTTTCCTTTTAAAGGGGTGCAAGGGAGATCCTTGCAATTACAGACTAGGTAATATCTGTTCTGGGTAAATTGGTGGAAAGCATCTAAAATGCAATTAGTAAACTTATAGGACAACTCTTGTTGAAAAAGAATCAACATGGCTTCCACAAAGGTACAGTATGTCCTTTCTGACTAATCTTTTAGACTTTTTTGAGAGTGTCAATAAACATGTGAACCAGCATGATCCGGTAGACATCATTTACTTGGACTTCCAAAAGGCTTTTGACAAAGTCCCTAACCAAAGACACCTGAGAAAACTCAACAGTTATGGAATTAAGAGGAGAGGTCCTTTTATGGACTGGTACCTGGTTAAAAAACAGAAAGCAGAGAGTAGGAATAAATGGTCAGTTTTTGCAGTGGAGTAATGTAAATAGCTGGATCCCATAAGGATCTGTACTGAAACCAGAGCTTTTTAACTTGTTCATTTATGATCTGGAATTGGGAATATTTGCTTATGACACCAAATTATTTAAGGTAATTAAAAGAAAAAAGGGATTGTGAAGAACTCCAAAAGCATCTCTCCAAACAGGGAGAAAGGCAAATTCCATGTTGCACATAATTAGAAAAGGAATTGAAATAAAACTGCCAATATCGTACTGTTCTTATACAAATATATAGTGCAACCACACTTGGAAGAAAAAAACAGGCTTGGAGAAAAAGCAACTGCAGGGAAACATGATAGAGGCATACAAAACAAACAGGAAGGTGCTCTTGCACGCATGTCCTGCTCTGGCTTTCTCACAGGCATCTGGTTGGCCACTGTGCAAACAGAATGCTGGACTAGATAGGCCTGTGGTCTAATTCAGCACGGCTGTTACATTCTTAAATATTAATTTTCATAAACAATGGGTTAAATTGCACATGGAACCTGTAGGAATCCTGAAATGTTATGCTGCATATTTCTTTTTAACCTGCAGGTTTACTTCAGGCTCATAAGTAAGATTTCTAACACTCACATACTGCACAGTACTCCTCAGTAGTCCACTCCATGCTATTTGAAATTGAATTAAAAACGACCACAAGCACTAACCTTAATCACTCACGTAAGTAGCCAAATTAATTGAATGATGTATTTGAAGGCACAAGGGGATAGCTAATACCTTTTGTTTGCAGATTATTTCTCTTCGTTTGCCACTTCCAATCACTGAGCTTAATTTGCCAAAGGCATAATTACTTTATGGACACAAAAGCTATCAGTGTTATAAATCAGCTGCCAAAGTTCTCAGATCTTGCTCTCTCATGAGCATCTAACAGGAAGCCTTGCTTGAAGGACCACGTCCATTTTGCTGCCATGGGTCCAGATGCAAACAGGTTTTCATGAGCAAAACTATGCTGGTAGAGCAGCATTAGC
Organism: Elgaria multicarinata webbii; assembly: GCF_023053635.1. Lineage (NCBI taxonomy): Eukaryota > Metazoa > Chordata > Lepidosauria > Squamata > Anguidae > Elgaria > Elgaria multicarinata. The sequence goes on from NC_086181.1 coordinate 5,412,608, forward strand.
ATCCCCCCTCGTCATGGATACTCCTAAAGCAGGATTTTATTGTGCAGTGGCCCTGCCTCATTCACAACATGTTGCATGCAGTGGATGGTAGTGTCCAGATGTTGTCTTCCTCTTGTAATCCTCCCATGTTTTCCCACTGCTTCTCTCATTTTTTCTCATCACAGAAAATTCATTAACGAATTTTATTTGATTGGTAGTGCTAGGAGTCATCCATCTGCAAGCACCCCATGTCTGGACTACACAGTTCCCACAAGAATCTGAAAAGTTTCCACATCTACCCGAGGATGCAAGAATTGCCCTGAACACACCAATCACAGCTACACTTACTAGCTATAGAATAGATCTGGGCAAAATGTGCCCCCCTACAGTCCACCAGGGTGGCCCTACCCTCTGAAATTTGGGGTTATCCACCCCCAAAATGTTTTTTTTTAAAAAAATTACAAACAAAATGGCGTCTGGAGTTGCTATGTTGTTTGTTTGCAAGCTAATTTTTATCCCTTGGGGGCTCTGTAATTGTCCCCAAAGACTAAAAATTAGCTTGTAAACAAGTTATTTTTGACCCTTTCAGCAGTCTCTAGATTCCATTTTGTTTCTATTTGGGGAAGTTTGGAGGGTAATTTTCTCTGTGTTTTCGGCATCTGCAGGGGTGTGAAGTGGCCCAAATGGGTGCCGGTAAGATGACAAAAATCCCCCCTGGACCTCACTAAGTTCAGAGGTAACAGTGGAGATTCCCCTGCTGCTGCACACAGCAGCAGAACCCTCACTGTTATCTCCAATCTGAGATTTGGAGAACTTATCTGAATTGGGGAGATAAGCCACTCCCCTTGGCATGTACCAAGTCCTACCACTCCACATCCTCCCACCCCCACAGTTATCTCCAACCTGAGATCAGATATCATATAGCAGAGTTGGAAGGGGCCTACAAGGCCATCGAGTCCAACCCCTTGCTCAATGCAGGAATCCACCCTAAAGCATCCCCGACAGATGCTTGTCCAGCTGCCTCTTGAAGGCCTCTAGTGTGGGAGAGCCCACAACCTCCCTAGGTAACTGATTCCATTGTCGCACTGCTCTAACAGTGAGGATGGTGCTGTGGGATGGCTGGACTCTGCTTCGCCCATCTGATGGGACAGGTGAAGTGTTGGACCCAGATGCTTCCACTTCACCCACCCTGTCTCCTTCCCTCTATGGGAAGAAGACAGGGTGGGTGAAGATGGGGCAGAGCTGACCTAATCCCCATCACTCCTCTGATGGAGGAGCAATGTTGACTAGGCTAGCTTAGCTTCATTGTGTGGAAAAGCCCACATGCAGTGAAGTCTCCGCCATCGCCATGCGCTGAGTGGAAGATCCATGGCCACCTGCCATCATACAGCCCTTGGAGGGCTGGGTAGGAAACATTTGGCTCCCACCTAAAACTAGTTCTGCAGCTGTGTATTAGAGTGCGTATATGTCAAGATGACCAGCCATGTCCTGAAAGCCAAATCTGGGCAGGGGAAACAATTCCATCAGAGAACTGTTTTAGTGCTGTGGCTCAGTGGAAGAGCACCTACTTTGCATACAGAAGGTCTCAGGTTCAATCCCTAGCATCTCTAGATAGGGTTGGAAAAATGCCTGCCTGATACCCGCCATCTACTTGGCTAGATGGCCAATGAAAAGAGTCAGCAGAAGGCAACTTCCATTTCAGCAATACTTCAAATGGCTCTGTTTGCTTTTACCTTGTGCAATGTTCACATCAGCGAGAGCTGCTTCCCAAACCTTTGGAAGGGTGTAGTGGATTTCCCCCTTTTCTTAATATGTCACCATGAAGAATGGCAGATTGGTAAACAGGAAAGCATCCATCCAGGATTAAATCATGGATGACTGAGCTGATCTGACCTGATGGGACACAGCTGATGGATGATCAGGGGTCTGGAAACAAAGCCCTATGAAGAGAGACTGAAAGAACTGGGCATGTTAAGCCTGGAGAAGAGAAGATTGAGGGGAGACATGATAGCACTCTTCAAATACTTAAAAGGTTGTCACACAGAGGAGGGCCAGGATCTCTTCTCAATCCTCCCAGAGTGCAGGACACGGAATAACGGGCTCAAGTTAAAGGAAGCCAGATTCCAGCTGGACATCAGGAAAAACTCCCTGACTGTTAGAGCAGTACGACAATGGAATCAGTTACCTAGGGAGGTGGTGGGCTCTCCCACACTAGAGGCCTTCAAGAGGCAGCTGGACAACCATCTTTAGGGTGGATTCCTGCATTGAGCAGGGGGTTGGACTCGATGGCCTTGTAGGCCCTTTCCAACTCTGCTATTCTATGTTCTATGATTCTATGATTCATTTGTCCTTATGTGCTCATCTGTTTTCTCTCAGTCCAACAGCAGCTGGAACTGAGGGCAAGGGAAAGGATCATTGTGATCTACTGGAATGCATATCCAATTGGGCAGTCTCACCAGTTGAGTGTCTGTACTTGGCCTTGGGCCCTCAAGACAGAACAATAATCCTACTAGTATCCTCCCTACCCTGCTGCTGAATGCCTAATGCACGTGAGCCCCTGCCAAAGGAGGTTGGGCAGGTGGCTACCAGGAGGAGGGCCTTCTCTGCTGTGGCACCCCGGCTGTGGAATGAGCTCCCTAAGGAGGTTTGCTTGGCACCTACATTATATGCTTTTAGACGCCAGGTGAAGACCTTTTTATTCTCCCAATATTTTAACAATCTATAAATTTTAAATAACATGGTTTTAAATTTGTAATTTTGCATTGCTGCTGTTTTGTTTTTATCTGGTTGAGCTTTTATATTGTATTTTATATTATGGTTTTATACTGTTGTTTTATATTTTGAATGGTTTTAATTTTTGTGAACCGCCCAGAGAGCTCCGGCTATTGGGCGGTATAGAAATGTAATAAATAAATAAATAAATAAAATGGCAGAGGGGTTGGAGGCATGGGGTTGGAGGCCACTCAAGTAGCCCTGGGGGATTTCAACATTCAGGCAGAAGACCCCTTGCTAGCTATACTCAGACTTTCATGACCTCCATGCCAACAATAGAGCTGTTCAAAATTATATTTGGCTCTGCATAGCATCACACTTAATTTGGCCATCTGCACAAGTTGTGGAGATTATGATCTGGAGGTGTGGAAACTCAGTGTAATTCCTTTGTTTTGCCTAGATCCCCAATTCAGACTCATTGGGATTCTCAAAATTTCACAAGGTAGAGAATGGATTAAAATGGTCCATCCTTGGAAGACTAATGGATTATGCCCAGGTTTTATCTGACCTCTGGAATGGAGAGAGGACCCAGGAAGTGGCATGTTCATTCTTAAATGCCTTCTCTAGTGAGAGCTTGTTCAGTCCCTTACTTTTCTGATGGGCTGGGGGCAATGAAATGGTAAAGACAAATTGTTTGAGCCTCAGCAGTGGAAAACACATGTCAAGTACAACTAAACGTGAGCTAGAGTTCACTTTACAGGCTACTCTCTGGCAATGATTGCAGCAAAGGAAACCCACTTGCCACATTGCAGCTGCCTGTGCTGTTCTAAATGGTGAAGAGCCATTTTGGCAAGCAATGGAGTTGGATGAACCCCTAACAACACACGCTGTGACAAGTATTCAGTTTGCAGATAAGATCTCTCACATCCGTAATGATTTAAGACATCACATTAGCTGAAAATTGTGTTTTGGATGCATCTAGGGCTTCTATTTGTCCTGTTTTGATGGATACAGATCGTTGGAGATGAAAGACTTGATCTTGACAAAAGGCAGCTGAACAGTTGGTTGATGGAGATACTGAATGCCTCACTGTTGAAGGGAGCAGTCACTGTGGCTTTGAAAGAAGCCATGATGAGGCCATACCTCAAGAAACTTCACTTGGCCCAATAGATTTTTACAACAGGCCAGTCTCCATATGAGCAAGGTGTTAGAAAGGTAGAAGCAACTAAACTCCAGGGTTTCCTGGGTGACAGTGATTATCAGATACCTTTCAATCTGGTTTCCACCCTAGTTTTAAAAGTAAGATGCCTTGGTATTCTTGTGGATGTCCTTCACTGACAGATCTTGGTTTTCCTGAATATATCAGAGGCTTTTGATATTGGCAACTAGGGCTGTGCACGAACCCCCGATCCACTCTGGATCCCAATCCTCAACTTCCGGATTGGGTCTGCTCCACCCCACGTCAATCCGCCTATGGTCCACTCCACTTGTCTGCGGAGCTCTGGATCCAGATCGGAGCTCAGTGTTTCCCCCCCATAGACTTGCATTGAAAATCAAACGCCTATAACTTTTTTATTTTTAATGTAAGAAACCTCAAGATCAGCACCATGAGAGCTTATCCACGTATCCACATTCATGCCACGTTTGAAGCAAATCCAAGCATGCCCTGATTTTTAGCGATGTTTTAAACTTTTTAACCCTCAACCCTAACCCCAATTAACAAACCTTTCTACATCTCCGTCACTTTTAACTTAGAAACCTCAAAATCAGCACCATGAGAGCTTATCCACATATCCACATTCATGACCAGTTTGAAGCAAATCTGAGCATCCAGTGATTTTTGGCAAATATGTAAATATCCCCACCCCATTTTCAGAAATGCCAATATCTCCGTCATTTTTCCAGCTACAAACTTGAAAATGGGCACCCTCCCAGCTTCCACCTAGATCCACATTCATGCCAAGTTTGAAGCAAATCCAAGCATGCCCTGATGATTTTTGAGGAATATTTAAAAAATATCCCCCCCTCATTTACAGAAATGTAAATATCTCAGGGATTTTTCCAGATACAGAACTGTAAGTGGGCACCATGAGAGCTTCCACATAGATCGTTATTCATGCCTATTTTGAAGGAAATCTGGTCATCCCCTGATTTTTTGGGAATATTTAAAAATAATATTCCCCCACCCCATTTTCAGAAATGCATCTATTTCAGGGATTTTGTAAGCTGCAGACAGGTAAATGGGCTTCTAAATAGATCCTTATTCATGGCCATTTCAAAGGAAATCCCAACATGCCATGAATTGTGAGGAATATTTAAAGATAAACCTAAATAAGAATCTTCAACACTTCAAAAATTAACAAGGAACTTCAAGAAGTCTAAAACAGGGTGAGTGCAGAAGCAATTTTTATAATTCTATAAAAATTATAGCAAGCAAACCACAGGACGAAAACTTCTGAAAATCAACACAAATGACCCCCAGTCATCAATGTCTATGCACAGTAAGTTTCAGGGATCTAACTTAAAAAAAAGTTATAGGTGTAATTTCAGCTAATACTGGAATTACAGTATTGGGGGGGAAACCAAAATGGCGGGCAGAGCGCCGAAAAGAAGTGGATCACTCCACAAATGGGCGACCAACCTTGTGATGCTTCGCTAAGCCCCTGACTCGCTTCACCTCCACCTTTAAAGGAGGCGAATCAGGCTGCTCCGATGCCACTTCTACAGCCCTACGCAAAGCAGAGCACAGCCCTATTGGCAACCATAGTATACTGGTCTGCCTTGCCTGGACAGTACTGAGGGGATCTGTTTTGTGTTATGGTTCTTGTCCTCACTCAAAAATAGGTTTCAGAAGGTTGTGCTGTGGTCTTTGGTTTGGGGGTGCCATAGAGTAGGGGTGTGCAGAGCAGGTCTGCTCCCCTCCAATATTCAGGGCATAGCTCCAGTGAGGTGATTCCCCACCCCAATTTTCAGGGCAAGTCTGTCTCCCCACACCGCCGGATTACTCATCAGAAAACCTGTCAGCTTACTGTCATTGCTGAGGCCATCAGAGGGAAAGGAAGCAGCAGCCAGGCACCTCTTCATCATGCCTTGATCTGTATGAGGCTATTAGAGGAAGAGGGAGAGGAAGCAGCTACTGAACTTTGCAACAGAGAGCTCCATTACATCAGCGTTTTAGTGCACTCTTGACATGCCTGGTGTCTGGTTTTGCAGCACAGCACTCACCCATCCTGCTGTGATCTTGCTGTGATTGTGCCATTTCCCCCTCCTCTTTCGTTTTGTTTTTGTACGGGGAAAGTCCAGTTCTTTTCACCATGTGCGATAACATCGCTGTTCTGTTCCTGTGTAATTTCCTTTTCAATGCTATTTTGGATCATCCAATTTTTCTGCTGGGGGTGTGTCTGTGGAAGGGCGTGTGTGTAGGGTGGTGTCGCTGACGAAAGCAGAGGGCGGGGTGGTTCTTCAGTGTGCCATTTCAATTTCCTTTCCTCATCATTCTCCTTGGGAACGCCTGCTGGATCATTGGTACAGAGTTCGCTGAGTCGGTCCATCATACTTTCAGTCGTCCGACTCAGTTTATAAGTATCCTAGAAAAAGCACTGTATGTTCTTTTTCTCTCCCCCTGCCCTTCTCCTAAGTTTTACAGTGCAACAATACTTCCTTGAAATGAGGATAGATAGATCAGCAGTCCATGGACATGCAAAGGGTTGACTTTCCCTAATCCCTTAATTACACAATTGCATCAATACACCATTTCAGCCTACCAGAATTGCATTCAATTGCATTTGCACAGAAATAAAAAAATAAAACATGGGAAAATAAGAATTAGGGCATGGCAAGGAACCCACATCCTACATCCATCTCAAAGTCCCTCCCAGCCACAACAAGCAATGAACTGCAAGGGGAAGGGGAAGGGAGGAGACAGGGTGGTATGTTAGCAATGCGAGCCCGCAGAGGTGAAAGGATGCATGCACTGAAATAGCACTGAAATTGCGCAACAACGCACACACGTGAAAGTGATCAGCGCTTGACGTGCTGTTGAAGGAGGCCGATAGTGCAGTGACAACCTGGAGTAAAAACTAGGGGTGTGATCCGCTCCGATTAGGAGCGTAGAAGCAGTAGCGGATTGGCCTGCTCCGCCTTACCCAGAGGCGGAGTAGGAGCGGACCGCGGACCCCCTAGAAGCAAGGCGAAGAGAAGCGGACATTTTTCGGAGCTCCTAGTTCAGGCGGAGCGCTCCGGTCGCCATCTTGAAAACATTTCACCATAGGATTGCATTGCGGCAAATAATCGCGCATAACTACGTTCTTTTTGAAGCTATCGTTCTAGAAATTCTTGTGCTCAGAGAGTCGTGGATGGGGGTCATTTTGAGACCACTCTCACCTCTCTGCGTTGTCTGGGTCGCGTGCTATATTTTTGTGAAAATCGGGTCAACCGCGCGGCTCAAACGGCGTTTTCGGCTTTTCGCCCATAGGATTGCATTGAGGGAAAGACTCGGGCATAACTGGGTTGGTTTTTAAGCTATCGTTCTGAAAATTCTTGTGCACAGAGAGTCGTGGATGCGGGTCATTTTGAGACTACTCTCAACTTTCTGCGTTGTCCGGGTCGCGCGCTAGAAGTTTTTTAAAAATCGGCGGGAAAAATACCTTTTTCAAAGGGCTGAGGGGCAGAGTCAGCTCCCGGTCATGATCACATGATCCCAAAGTTAGAGGAGGGGGATAGGCAAAACGGGTAACTTGGGATTCTGGGAAACTTCTCTTTCTTCATCTGAACGGGCTTTTCCCAGTGTTTTTTAAAACAGTAGCCCTACCAAATGCACAAACACAACCTGAAATCATATACTAAGCCAAGAATAAGAGATAGAAACACAGCACTGCTCCCCACCCTAACCTTGGTGAACAACTGAATAGATGTGGTGCAAGGGGATGAGCTCCCCTAGGGCATCTCATCGTGGACGTGCCCCCACTCTCTCCTGCACTGGAAGGCCATTAGAGCCTTCCAAAGAGAGTAAAACGGTGGAGCAATGCCTATCATGAGTCGAAGTGAGCGTTTACTTCTCAGTGGTGGAGCGATGCCTATTATGAGTTGAAGTGAGCGTTTACTTCTCAGTGGTGGAGCAATGCCTGTTATGAGTTGAAGTGAGCGTTTTACTTCTTCTCAGAGCTGTTGGTGGCTGTCTTGAACTGGCAGCTACTTCCCCCTCCCCCGGGCACGTCCCCCTATTGCTGGTAAAAGACAGATATAGCCTTTTTAAAAAAATTCTTCTTGCTGTTTATTGAGCAACACTGCTGCTTTTAATTCCACCCCTCCTTTGTTTATTTATTGATTTATTCCATTTTATATGCATTACTGGCTTATCCTTGGCTCACTTCCTTATGCCCCCAGAAATGCCAGCTGCATGCCTGCCTGCCTTCCCTCCCTCCTCCCCTGCCCACCTCGCAGGGATGTTGTGTGTGGGGTGCCCGATTTTCAAAAATTCGCCAAAAATCAGGGGATGATGGGATTGCTTTGAAACTTGGCGTGCGTGTGTATATCCCCATGAGGTGTCATGGTGCCAAACATGAGGTTTCTAACTTGAACAGAAAAAAAGTTGTATAATTTTTTAGCTTTCAATGCAAGCCTATGGGGGGGGAAACGGAGCTCCGGATCCGGATCCGGAGCTCCGGGCGGAGCGGAGCGGAAGTGGGCGGAGCGGGGGCGGGGCGGAGCGGCCCGATCCGGAAAATGGCGGATCTGCAAGTGAAGCGGAGCGGGGGGTCCGTGCACACCCCTAGTAAAAACATGGTGTGATGGAGCTCTAAGAATCTAGTACCTGAATTTGCTTTTCCCCCCCCTTCCTCCCAATCCCCTTTCTTTTTGTTTCATGTTTTTCAGACTGTAAGCCTGTGGGCAGGGACTGTCTTAAGAAACATTTTTGTAAGCTGCTTTGAGAGTCCTTTTTGGCTGAAGGGCAGGATAAAAGTGCTATAATAAAATAAATAAATTAAAAACTGCTCCTTTAACAAAAATGTGTACATCTCCATCATTTTTAAAGATAAAGAGATGAAACTTGGCACCCTGATAGCTCTTGAGTAGGGCTTTAGCCATGCCAAGTTTAAATCAGATCCCATGTGGCGTTACACCCCACAAGTCAGTTCCCAAATGTATGTCTGCAGTTTGTAAGTCTGTGGGTTTTAGAATGTTAGCCTGAGTAGGTGGAGTTAGAATGTTTTGGGAGGGGGGAGGAGTGATATATAAGGGAATGACTGAGGCGATTGTGGGGGGACTTGTTAGGTACTCTTAGAGTCTTTAGTGCTCTCTGTGTTTAGGGTACTTAAGTTCTGGGAAATTTGAGAGTCAGTGTAGAGAGTGGTGTCTTTAGAGTGTGGTGTGCACATAGTTGATGTATATTAATCAATACTGATAATAAAGAAAGTTCAAGACTGATTGTGTGAGAAAAAGGAAAGTGCGTATGTGAATGAGTGAAAGGATTGGATGAAAGGATTCAAAAAGGTTTTTAAATGTTTTATTTGAAACAAAACTTGTGAACTTTTAAAAATAAATTTTAATTATTTGGTTTTTAACTACCACAAAAATCCCACGTGTCTGTTTGGCATTTATCATCTAAGATTTACACATTTAGCACCCACTCTGACAATAATTCACCTCAGCACATATAACTCACAGTGTTTTATTTTATACTAGCTGTACCCGGCCACACATTGCTGTAGCTCAGTCTGGTTAAATGGAAAAGAAAGAAAAGAGAAAGCGCACGTTTCTAATATGTTTAATTTCACAATGCTTGTGGGTATACAAAAATTTTTGTTGTTCCATTGTCTGTGCAGATATAGAGATTGTCTGGTTTGTCAACGCAACATATAATTGTCCATGTGAGAACCAATCCGTGTCTAGATCTAAACCGCACAATTCTAAAGATTGGCCCTGAGCTTTGTTGATGGTGATTGCAAACGCTAATCGAATTGGGAATTGCAATCTCTTAAATTGAAATGGCATATCCGTTGGAATCATAGGAATGCGAGGAATGAGGACATCTTCACCTTTGAAAGGTCCTGTCAAGATTGTTGCTTCTACGACGTTGCTTAGTAATTTTTTTACTGCAAGCCACGTGCCGTTGCAAAGCTTTGGCTGGTTGATATTTCGCAACATCATAATTGGCACGCTGATTTTCAATTGCAGTACGTGCGGTGGCATCCCTGGCAGATCGAGTGAATTCAAAAATTCTGTTGGATAATTAACCGCTTCATCTGCTTCCACAACAGTGTCGACGGACTTGTATGTGACTGCCTCGCTTTGAATGTTAGACTGAATAATATTGTTAAGTTCGTAGACATCTTTGTTCTTGGCTGCAAGAATAGCTCGTTCACTCAGCCAATCGTGATTCTTATAATTGGTTTGATTATTGAGAAATACTTTTTGAACCAATTCTTCTTTTGACGTCACTAAATTGCAGAAGTTATGAGGCAATGAAATTCGTCCTGAGGTCAGATCAATCGGCACCTTTCTGTTCCCAACTTCCAGCAATTGACATGAGAATATCTCAGCTGATCGATCGTTTTGCAGCTGGACACACATATTTGTAGTTAATTTTAACGTCTTTAAAGTGTCACCACAAAGTAGAGTATTTCAGGGAAGCATTTATTTCGTCCGCTGGTGTCAATCGAGGAATTACAGGTAATGTTTGCCTGAAATCTCCTGCAAGCAATATTAATGCATTCCGAAATGGTCTGATGTTTCCATGCAAATCTTGCAATGATCAATCAAGAGGCTTGAGCGATTTTTTGTGCGCCATTGTGCATTCATCCCAAACAATAAGTTTGCATTTTTGCAATACTTTTCCCATGCCGGATGCTTTGGAAATGTTGCACCTGGGAGTTTCAATGAATTGCATGTTCAATGGCAATTTCAAAGCGGAATGAGCAGTTCTTCCACCTGGTAGCAATGTCGCAGCTATTCTGGATGACGCAAGAGCTAAGGCTATGTCATTTTGGGATTGAATTGCTGCCAGAATCAATGTAATTAGGAACATTTTACCAGTTCCTCCTGGCGCATCTAAGAAGAAGATTTCTCCAACCCCATTATTGACAGTTTGCATTATTTGATCGTAAATGCCATTTTGCTCAAGCGTTAGCTTAGGAATATTTGATTGCACATACGACAAAAGATCACCCGTGTTGTAATTTTGTTCACGATGCAATTCTACATGGAACGAAGCATGCGTCATTTTGACATAACGTGAAGAAAGCAGTTAACGTTGTAGCCAGTGGATTCAGGGCTATTTGTTGCACATTTGCAGCTGTGAAATAAACGCATTGTCCATTTTCTAGATGTACTGGTAAGTGAACAACAGCTGGACTTCGTTCATGTATGGGAAATGAAAGAATTCGCCATACAGCTTCATTGCTGCTTATGTATCTTCCAGCCTGACCAGCATGTGTTCCTTTTACGTCTAACAGATGGTGCTGTTTTTCAAAAAAAGCATGTTTTTACCTGTCACAGGTGTGACATCTATATAATATAGGTATATAAAAACACGCGTGTATTCGAATGCAACGTTGTGTCAAAATTTCAAAGCAATCGGTGAAGAACTTTCGGAGATTTTAGATTAAAAAGAATTTTTCCTGTCACAGGTGTGATGAGGAGGTTAGTGGGTTTTGGCCCCTCTGCTAGGCCGGAATCTCCTGACAGTTACCTTTCTTCAGAACTTGGAACTGAAGGCCGCAGTTCCAAGAAACACCGCTAGATGGCGCCAAATAGGAGAGAACATGGAAATAGGAGAGAAGGCAGAGGCAGTGGATGATGATGTCACAATGACCTCTCTCCTATTTGCATAAGTGGCTTGGAGGAGGCCTCTGGGCTTTTATATACCCTATTTCTTTGATTCTAAGACACACTTTTGTCCCCATCTATAATATAGTTACATAAAAACACACGCGTATTTGAATGCAACATTGTTGCATTCAATGAAGAACTTTCGGAGATTTTAGATTAGGAACAAATGAACATTTACATTTTTATTTATATAGATATTAAAATCCTTCTCCATTTAAACCCCTTTCTCCACATAGTTTGGAGGAAGGTGGTTTTTATCCCTTGCCTCAGGCGTATCAAGCGGTGGTGCTTGGCTAGAGCGGGGAGTAGCTGAGGCCGGGTCTGTTGTTCAGAGCCTGTGTCGTGGCATAGTAAGTGGTGGCAGAGTCGGGATCCGAAGTAGACTCTGTTCATTTATAGTGACAGAAGTCAAAAAGGATTTTATTTGTGAACAGGGCTCTGGATGATTACTGTGAAGCACCTCTGAGGTCCTTAGCTGTGAAAGTTACATATTACCTAAGTCAGAGGTTGCGCTGATACAATTCTATGACAGGATATTTTTGTCTGTGGTGAGATACTTATTATAAAATATCAAGTTTACCACTCCTGACCTCAACTGAAAACTCCCAGTACCATTTTATTTATTAAGGTTAAGTCTCTGTCTGATAACGATGGAGATTTTAGGGTTGAAGAAAGATGCCCTGTCAGACAGATGTAAACGTTTAAATTTGCCAACTGAAGGAAAGTCAGTTGATGAGATGAAATGGGCTCTTATAGAATATTACAGAGTTCATGCTGCGGATGAAACTGAGGTAAATCCTCTGAGGCAAATGCCTGTAGAAATGTCTCCTCAATACATGGAACTAGAAAGAGAGAAATTAAAACAGCACAGAGAACATGAATTAGAAAAGATTAAACAACAGGAAGCTGATAGAGAACTTGAATTAGAAAAGATTAAACAACAAGGGGAGTTGAAGAGAGCTGAGTTGGAACAACAAGAAAGGCTGAGGGGAAAAGATCAAGAGCTAGAGCTAGAACGAATTGCTTTGGAAAAGAGAAAATTTGAGCGCAAATATCAGAGGAGAATTGAGGAAGGGGCTAGACCTCCCAAATTATCTCCTAAAGACTTTACCCCTTATATTGAGGGGCAAGATCCCCAAATTTTCTTCAATGCCTTTGAAAAGGCAGCCATGATGTGGGAAGTAGAGCCACAAGATTACATGAAGTTTATCCCTAACTTGATCAAGGGAGACCTGGCTGAAATTTATAACAGTTTTCCTGTGAGGGAAGCTTTAGATTTTGCCTCATTTAAAACAACAGTTTATAAAAGATTTCGCTATGGGCCTGAGTATTTCCGGAAGAAATTTAGAAGTGTTAATGCTGTGTCATCCAAATCTTTTGTGGAGTTGGGACACAAGTTAGCGGATCATTTTGAGAAATGGATCACCTGTGCTGAGGTAAAAACCAAACAAGATTTAGTTGATCTGATGATCAAAGATCAATTAATTTTTCAAATCCCTCAGGATATAAGATTGCTGGTGAGAGATAGAGACCCAAAGACTTATCAAGATGCAGCTTCCCTAGCTGATCAATTTTCCTTAAATAGGGGCTATCATATGACCAGCAAGTCTACTAAAGAAAATAATATTAAACCAGGGTATAAACCTAATGGGGGTAAAAAGGAAGCTGAGGTAAATAAAAATCAGTTGCCAACGGAAAAGGCGGGAAACACCACCAAACCTCTGTTTGGAAAAACAGACCTCACATGTCATCATTGTGGGTTGGTGGGGCATATTAGACCACAATGTCCCAGGCTGAGAGAAGAGAAAGAGAAAAGTACCTCAATAAGGGGAGTAGATATAAATAAAGATGCTGAACATCCCCAAAGTTCTCAGTGTTACACATTAGTGTGGGGAGAAATGAAAGAATCAGATCAATCTTTGTGGGAAGATGTTCTCATAAATGGAAGGAGGCATAAAGCTATTCTAGATACTGGAGCTCAGTTATCTCTAATTAGAGCAGATCTTGTAATGAGTGAGGAGATTATTCCTCACAGAAAAATTAACATCAAACCTGTGAAAGGGCCCATAATTGAAATTCCTGTAGCCAAGATAGAAGTTACATGGAGGGGAGTCACAGGGAAATGTATTTTGGGTGTTAATTCCTGTCAGGAAGAACCTCTAATCCTAGGTACTGATATCACGGGGTTAGAAGGTAGAAAAGTTTTTTATTATTACATGCTCACAAGCAGCAGTGGAGGGTTTGTCAGACAATTGTAACAAATTTGGGGGGCGGAGCCGGACGTCATGACGGGTAAGGTCTCTTCTTGAGAGCTCCCGAAGGGGGGGATCTGAAAAGCTAATTATCTCATCTAAAAAGGCATGGGTCGTTAATGAAAGTGAAGGAGGATGATTATGATTGTTAAGAGAGGGTGAAAATCCTGTTTTTTGGAAGCAGACTCAGAATAAGGAGGAGAAAAACAGCCCGTTCTCTGGCTGCAAGCAGATGGAAGGAGGGGGGAGCAGAAAGCGAAACTAACTTTGGAATGTTAGAGCTCTCCTGTCTCCTAGTCTGATAAAGTGATGATTTATATACTCCTAATCTGAGAGAAAGGTTTAATTGGCAGTAAATTCACCCCTCTAAAAAAGCATCGAAGAATAAAGTGTTTATCTGTGTAAGAAGAGAGAGACGCGGTGGATTGTAATCGGGACAGTGATTGAGAGTTAAAAATAGATCCATGCCGTATATCAGAAAAAAAGGGGAAAAACCCCCGGGGAAGGCTACCTGGCAAAGAATTCATCCTTCTAACCATAATTTGGCCCGTCTTGAGAAAGTATCTGTAGAAAAAGACTTACAAAGCTCTGGAAGTGATTCAGACGGATCTATCAAAATGGCTGAGGGTTCTGGCACGGAGCCAATTTCAGCTGCACTGGAAGAATTGAAGAAACTGATTCTAGACAGCACTGCCACTTTGAGCAAGAAGATGGATATTAATGAAAAAAATGCAGTTTCACGAATGGGGGTGCTAGCAGATAAGATCGCGGCTAATGACAGAGAGATAAAGAAGCTAGATGTGGAAGTTAAAGCACTTGTGAAAAAACAGGATGTCTTTGAAAAAAGTTGTGAGCTAAAATTTCAAAGTCAAGATCTACAGCTGATCCGACTTCAAGATCAGGAGCGGCGTTGCAATGTACGCATTAAACAATTTGTTGAAGAACCAGGAGAGGATTTGAGAAAAATAGTTTTGAAGTGGTTCAACGATATGATGCCAGATCTGGATATAAAAGACTGTGATATTGAAAGGATCCATAGAGTGGGAGGAGCAAAGTATAGAGGATCAACCAGAGACATTCTTGTGAGATTTGGTAGTTACTACAAAAAAGAGCAAGTGATGAAGAAATTGAGGGCTATGGTCATGATTAAATATAAAGGCAAAACAGCGCAAGTATTCAACGATCTTTGTCAGCAAACACTCCAATGGAGGCACAGTGTTAAGCAAATAACTGAAACGTTAACAAAAAATACAGTGAGATATGCTTGGGGTTACCCAGTTTTTTTAAAGTTTTCTTATGCTGGGGGTGAACATAGAGTAACCTCTCTGGAGCAAGGCAAGGAGCTGCTGAAGAGATTGGGGTTATGTAATGATGCAAGTTTTGGAGCTGGAGATGAGAATGGAGCCGTAGCCGGGGCATCTGGGACGGGGTAAATGTGGAATGTTGTTATGAGATAATTAATATGATAAGTAGTTAAATACAGAGATCGTGCCGTTGTGGCGGGGCGCCGCCTCCCCCTCTCCCCTAAGTTAGATGGCCGGAGTAATAGACTTACGGGGATATGGGGAGGGGGAAAGTAGTGGGGGGGAAGAGGGGTTGGGGGGATCATTAGGGTGGGAGGGAGGGGGATGAAGGGGGGTTTAGGGTTTATTTTTATATTTGGTGTTGTATATGTTTATGAGTTGCAGAGCACACGGGATCGGAAGGAAAATCAAAAGGGTGATTATGAATAAGAATATTAAAGTATCAACGCTCAATGTTAAAGGTCTGGGGGCAGTCGTGAAAAGGAGAAGAATAGAACAAATGTTAAATAAAGAAAGATCAATATTATTATGTTGCAAGAAACACACCAAAAATTTGATGGCGTAAATGAAATCCGGACAAGGTGGTCTGTTTATTATGAGAAGTCATTAGGGACGTCAAAGAAAAATGGAGTAGCAATTTTGATTTCAAAAAAAAGTGGATTCATATTGGAAACTGTAAGAAAGGATGATAATGGTAGATATCTTATGATAAAGGGGAAAATAGAAAGTGAACAATATACATTAGTAAATGTTTATGCCCCTAATGAGAGACATAGAGAGTTTTTTATGAATTTATTTAATGAAATAGAGGAGTTTAGGGAAGGATATCTAATTTTAGCTGGGGATTTCAATATGGTAATGAATAATAGAGTGGATAGATCAAACCCCACAAATGTGGAAAAAAGAAATAATATTACTATATTGAATAAACTAGTAAAAGAAAAAGATTATGTAGATTGTTGGCGTTTACTGAATGGCTTGAATCCGGGATTTTCTTATTACTCCTCAGTTCATCAGACATACTCTAGAATAGATTATATAATGGTTTCAAAAGAGTTTGCAAGTAAGGTATGTAAAATGGAAATGGGGGTAATAAAGGTAATGGACCATGCATTGTTAAGTTTAGAATTTACAGTTAAAAAGAATTATAAGGAAGCGTTTAGGTGGAAACTAAACACAAAACTTTTGAAGTATAATAAGGTGGTAGAAAAAATGCAAAGAGAAATGATAGAGGCTTGGGAAATTAATGAGAAGGGAGGAATGTCAAGGGCAGTAGTTTGGGATACCATGAAGGCAGTATCGAGAGGGATATGTATTAGAGAAATGTGTAATTTAAGAAGGCAACAAGTAGCAGAGCAGGAACAATTGGAGGAAGAGATTAAGAAAATGGAGAAAGATTATTGGCAACATAAAAATAAATATAAATTAATAGAAATACAGGCAAAGAAAAAACAATTAGAAAATTTAAATTTAGAGGAGGTTCAAAAGAATTTAATATATATGAAAAGGGAGTATTTTGAAAACAGTAACAGGAATTCTAAAGTGCTTGCCAGGCTCACACAAAAAGAAAAAGCCAGGAACGGGATAGGGATTTTGAAGGATAAACAAGGGAAGTATTGTCATACAATGAAGGATAAAGTAAAGATTTTTCAGGAGTTTTATCAGGAATTGTATAAGGGAAAGGATACTCAAAAACAAAAGTTGGAAGCTTATATAGAAAAATATATAAAGAAGAGAATAAAAATAGAGCATAAAGAGTTAATGGAAAAGGTAATAACGCAAGGAGAAGTAGAAGAAGTAATTGAGAACCTGAAGCCGGGTAAATCACCGGGGGTAGACGGTTTAAGACCAGAATATTATAAGGTTTTTAAAGGAATTTTAATACCAAAATTAATAAATTTGTTTAATTCCATATTGGAAGGGGATAGAACGCCAGAATCATGGGAACACTCATTAATAATTTTAATACCAAAACCAGATAAAGATTTGACTGTCCCTGATTCATATAGACCTATTTCATTAATAAACCAAGATGCTAAGCTTTTTTCAACTATCTTAGCAAGGTGGTTGAATAAATTTATAGAGGAATATATAGGGGAGGATCAATGTGGATTTGTGGCAGGTAGACAGATGCCTAATTTAGTGGGAAGAGTATTAAATGCAATACAGGTGATAAATAAGTCTAGGGTTAAAGCGGGAATTCTGGCATTGGATATTTTTAAGGCTTTTGATTGTGTGAGCTGGCAAGCTTTAAAGATGGTTATAAATAAAATGGGGTTTGGAAATAATAGCGATAATAGAACAGTTATACTCTCAAAATACAGCCGTAGTGGTAGTGAATGATGGTGTGACAGATAAGATACGACTAGCCAGAGGGACAAGGCAAGGTTGTCCGCTCTCACCAGTCCTATTTGTAATGGTAATGGAATTATTGGCGAATGCAATACGAGAAGATGAGGAGATTGAAGGAATAGGTAGTATGAAGGAAATTAAATTGAATATGTTTGCAGATGACACGTTGTTGACGATAAAGAATCCAATAGAGAAGATGGGGAGAATTAAACAACAATTGAGAGAATTTGAGGATATTACGGGGTTAAAAATAAATTGGTCTAAATCAGAATTGATGTTGTTTAATTATACTAAAAAGGAAGAGAAGGATTGGGAAGAAAAGGGAAGAGAAATTAGAGTTAAGAATCAGATTAGATATTTGGGAATAAAAATTACGCAGAAATTAGAGAGTTTAGAGAAAGAGAATTTAAATGTGTTAAAAAGAGAGATTTTAGCAAAATTGGAAAAATATAAAAGGTTAAATTTATCTTGGTTTGGAAGAATAACATTAATAAAAATGAAGATTTTAGCAAAGATTAATTTTGTGTTCAGGATGCTACCAATAAAAATTTCAGAATTAGAGCTAAAAAGTTGGCAAAGGATTATAAATAATTATTGTAATGGTGATAAGAAAGCGAGGGTAAATAAAAGTAAATGGTATTTGAGCCAAAAAAAGGGAGGATTGGGTCTCCCGAATATTAAATTATATTATGTAGCTAATAGATTAAGATATATAGTGGAGGCAATTACAGGATTAGGGGAATTAGATTGGATGGAAGAAAAAATTACGAGTAATATAGAGACTAAATTGGAAAATGTATTTTTTATGGAAGGGAAAAAAAATGGGTGGAAAGTATAAATAACCCGCTCTTGAGGTTTCACTGGGAAATTTGGAGTAAATATAAAGGGGAGCTGCTTCCAAGCGGCTCTCCTTTGTCACCGGTAATAATGTTGAAGAATTTCCCGGAGGAATTAAAGAGTAGATTAAGTAAAGTTTTAATAGAAAAAAAAATGAAATTAAAGGATTGGTTAAGAGGAATGAGTACAAGAGAGGATATGGAAGAGGTTTTGAAGGATAAAAAATTAACTTGGTTAAATTATAGGCAATTAGAACAGTGGACTAAAAAGTGGGTAAGAGATAATGGAGAGTGTAGAGAATTAACAAAGTTCGAGGAACTAATAGTTAAGAAAGATAATGAAAGGGAGAAAAGAACAGTGTTAAAAGGGTTGATGAGTGAATTATATAGAATATTGGTAGAGAAAGGGACGGTGGATAATTTGGGTAAAATGGTTTGGGAGACAGATTTGAAGGTACAAATAGGACAACAGGGTTGGGAGGGATTATGGAAACAAAGAGCGTTGAGAAATATGTCAGTAAGAATAAAAGAGAATTATTATAAAATTGTATGGAGGTGGTACCTAACTCCGGTTAGATTGAATAAGATAAACAATCAGCAATCAGAAAATTGTTGGAGAGGTTGTGGGGTTAAAGGAACGTATTTGCATATGTGGTGGGAATGTAACTATGTTCAGAAATTGTGGAAGATGGTGTTTTTGGAGATTGAAGAAATTGTGGAAATGAAGATAGAACGAACACCAAAAGTTGCATTGCTGTCACTATTTGAAGAAGATTTTAAATGTAAAAAGGAAACTAAGGAACTGATAACGAATTTGTTGATTGCAGCAAGATTGATTGTAGCTAGGAACTGGAAGATTCAAGGGGAATATTCTATTGAAGAATGGTATAAAGAAGTATGGGATATAGCTATTAATGATAAATTAACAAGTAATATTAAATGGAGAAGAGGTATAGCTAAATCAAATGATTTTGAAGGAATTTGGAAACAGTTCCTAATATTTGTGTTTTCAAAAGGAAGTGGGAAACCACCAGCAGAAGAAAGTATGAGATTCTGGAATCAGGAATGAGATCCCGAGGTGGGGGGTGCACTTGTAGGTTATTTGATTATGTTATTAAGATAAGATTTTGTATTCAAATTGAACATTATGTAGTATGTTGTTGTTGTTGTTGTTTTTATGTGAATGTAAATGTGTATGTTTAAGTATTGTAGAAAATAAAAAAAATTATAAAAAAAAAAAAGTAACAAATTTGGAGATGCTGAAGGCATGCCTCTGCAGTTGCCTAGCAACCCAGCTGAAGGAACTGCTGAGCCAGGAAACATCGTTGCAAAAACTGATACCACGTTTGCTTTACCCACAGGAAATGATCCCAGCTTGGAAATTTTAAGATCCAAAGCTGAAGCACAAGGAACTTCTTTTAGTGACACTCAGAAAGAGCAGGTTTTCTGGGATCGGAGACTCCTATACCAAAAGTGGTTGCCCAGGAAGAAACAAGGAAGTTGGGGGGCTGAAAAGCAGCTTGTGGTACCAAAACCATATAGGGACCAGCTGCTGAAATTAGTTCACGACTCCTTTTTGGCAGGCCACATGGGGATAGGTAAAACCTGGAAAAGGTTGAAGGCTAATTATTACTGGCCGAATATTTCTAGGGAAGTCACAGAGTTTTGCAAGTCCTGTGAGAGTTGCCAGAGGGTCGGGAAAAGTGGGGACAAGGTCAAGGCTCCCTTAAATCCCCTACCACTTACCAACCAACCCTTTTTAAAGATAGGACTGGACCTCGTAGGACCTTTCCCTAGACCTACACAGATAAGAAAAATGTTTCTATTGACCATTATAGATTTTGCCACAAGGTTCCCGGATGCTGAAGCCCTTCAAAATGTTGATGCCTTGTCAGTAGCAGAAGCCCTATTAAAAATCTTTTGTTGCTGGGGTTTCCTCCATAAAATTTTGAGTGATCAAGGCTCAGCTTTTCTCTCTGATGAAATGAGATGTTGCAGTGTCAAACATATAACATCTACTGCTTTCCACCCCCAAACAAAGGGGCTAGTTGAAAATTTTAAGGATACCATTGGGCCAATGATTAAGACCTATGTGGCAAACTATCCCTTTGCTTGGGACAACAAATTACCCTACTTTCTTTTCGATTGTAATGAAGTTCCCCAGGACTCCACTGGATTCTACCCCTTAAAACTAATGCTGGGGAGAAATGTATGTGGTCCCCTAAGTATAATGAGGAAAAGTTGGGAAGAACCTGACATTATTCAGGATAAGACTGATCCCACTACCTATCAACTTGATGTGCCATGGGTTGAAAAATTGAAAGTTGTGCATATTAAAATGCTGAAACCTAATTATGAGTACACCATCCCAATTCACCAAATTTCATGCACCTCCCGAGATGAAACTTTAAGTGAACCAGGTTTATTGATGGAGAGTAGAGAGGAAGGTGGCCTTGAAAGCATTAAGTGGGACAACGACACCTCTCCAGTGGGGAGGGAGGCCAGTTGGGGAGTTTTACAGCAAGATTTCCATCTGTTCAGCTCCAGAACAGAGCGAACAAAGATTCCAAAACACGAGGTCGAGACGGAGACCCATTCCCTTATCGGGTCGTCTGCTGATAGGGTAAATGGGAGAATTTTAGAAGTAGTCAAAGAAAAGTTTATTCTGGCCTCAGACACTTCAGAGGTCAGAAATAGAGCAGAACTGTTGCAGACAGTGGACAATGTGAACCATCCCGTGGCCTATTCCAGCAGAAAATTGACACAGAGGGAAAAAAGCTGTTCTGCTGTCCAGAAAGAGTGTCTGGCCATAGTTTGGGCTATGGACAAAGTCAAGCCGTGCGTGTGGAGATGGTGGTTCATCCGGCAAGCAGATCATCAGGCGCTGTTGTGGCTGCAATCCATGGAAAGCCACAACCAACTTTTGCAGCAGTGGTCGTGGTGGACCCAGGACTTCAACACGGAGATCCAGCATGTGACAGGTCAAGAGAACATCAGCGCAGACGGACTGTCTCGCCAGGAATCGTCCAATTCACCAATAACGTGAGACTTTGTTATGGACATTATGATGCTCCTGGACTTTAAAATTGGAGCCAAAAAGTGGAGTAATAAAAATGTGGTTCTTTTAAATCTTGTTTGATTTTCCAAGAGGTTTGTATGTATATATATTGTTATTGCTATTAATTGTTATGTATAAATGTTTAACCATTTTATTTCCCAAACCCTATGTACAGGTCCAGGTATTAAACCAGCCCCATACTCGGGTTTTTTTTAAAAAGGGGGGGAATATGTGGCGTTACACGCCACAAGTCAGTTCCCAAATGTATGTCTGCAGTTTGTAAGTCTGGGTTTTAGAATGTTAGCCTGAGTGGGCGGAGTTAGAATGTCTTGGGAGGGGAGAGGAGTGATATATAAGGGAATGACTGAGGGGATTGTGGGGGGACTTGTTAGGTACTCTAAGAGTCTTTAGTGCTCTCTGTGTTTAGGGTACCGTATTTTCCGGCGTATAAGACGACTGGGCGTATAAGACGACCCCCAACTTTTCCAGTTAAAATATAGAGTTTGGGATATACTCGCCGTATAAGACTACCCCTCTTCCAACGCACACCAAATAAAAATTAAAAAAACATCAGATTTGATTTCAATCCTATTACCTCCTTCTCTGCCTTTCAGATCTCACACACACGCGCGTGCACACACACAGAGAACACAGACCTCTGTCCGGAGTTGCTTGCCCCCCATCACTCTCCTCCTTCCTTCCCTCCCTCGCGCTCTCTCGCTCGCTTGCTTTCTCTCTCTCTCTCTCTCTCTCTCTCTCTCTCTCTCTCACACACACACACACACACGCACACAGAATACAGACCTCCGTCAGGAGTTGCTCGCCCCCCTCGCTCTCCTCCTTCCTTCCCTCCCTCGTGCTCCCTCGCTCGCTCGCTTTCTCTCTCTCTCTCACACACACACACACACGTGCACACACACACACAGAACACAGACCTCCGTCAGGAGTTGCTCGCCCCCCCTCGCTCTCCTCCTTCCCTCCCTCGCGCTCTCTCTCTCTCCCGCTTTCTCTCTCTCTCTCTCTCTCTCACACACACACACACACACACACGCACACAGAATACAGACCTCCGTCAGGAGTTGCTCGCCCCCCTCGCTCTCCTCCTTCCTTCCCTCCCTCGTGCTCCCTCGCTCGCTCGCTTTCTCTCTCTCTCTCACACACACACACACACACACACGTGCACACACACACACAGAACACAGACCTCCGTCAGGAGTTGCTCGCCCCCCCCTCGCTCTCCTCCTTCCCTCCCTCGCGCTCTCTCTCTCTCCCGCTTTCTCTCTCTCTCTCTCTCTCTCTCTCTCTCTCACACACACACACGTATTTACAGTGACAGAGTTCTCGAAAGGGGTATGAATTGGGGTTAGGGGGTGAAGCTTAAAACGTTAAAAATTGCTAAAAATTAGGGCATGCTCAGATTGGCTTGAAACTTGGCATGAATGTGGATATAGATGGCATCTCTGAGGGTGCCCACTTTCAAGTTTGTATCTGTAAAGATCTCAGAGTAAATCCCATTTCTGAAAATGGGGTGGGGGATTTTCAAATATTTCCCAATAATCACTGGATGCTTGGATTTGCTTGAAGCTTGGCATGAATGTGGATACATGGATAAGCTCTCATGGTGCCAATTTTGAGGTTTCTAACATTAACAGAAAAAAGTTATAGGCGTTTGGATTTCAATGCAAGTCTATGGTGGGGGGAAACGGAGCTCCAATCTGGATCCGGAGCTCTGCAGCAAAGCAAAGTGGACCATAGGTGGATCAACGCAGGGCCGAGTGGACCCTCTCTGGAAGTTGCGGATTGGGCGGTCCGTGCACAGCCCTAATGCTAACTCACCCTGAAACATACCCGATGGGCTTTTCTAAGGGTAAGGATCTTGCACATTTGCACTTTAAAAACAAACTTTTTGCCTATAGAGTAAAGAGTACCACCATTTTTTAATCCAGGAAAAAATGTGCCTCATGTGGTAGGGATTCCTCCATCAGAAGCAGAAATGTACAAAGGCATAGCTACATTTGAGCTATGCTGGAGGATAATATAATCAGTAAAAATACAAACTGGAGCACTAAACATATCATATGTGCACTACACATTTAAATAGGAGATAGCTACATTTTTTGTGGAATTGCTCAATTTCTTGCTCCAATTGTCCTCTAATATTTAAAAAACAAACAAGCCCAGACTCCAAAACACATTTTTGAGATTTTCTACCTTTTCATTTTTCATATCTGAATTGATGTAACAAGGGAGACCATTAGAACTTTTAAACATGTTTTACTCTGGGTTCAAGCACTATCTGTGATGCACTTTTAACATCTCTGGGGCTTAATCTTGACGAGCACGGGAGGAAAGCACATTGCTCTTATTCTCCACCATATGATGTTCTGCTCCTTCAGTGTTATAGGGCAGAGCTGGCTGTCCCTAAAACCCAGAAAAACATTCTCCCCCCTCCCCCTCCCCCCCTCCATTTTGCCCACAGTTCTGAGAAGAAGCAAAAATTCCAAGTTATCCAGGGCAGGACCTGAAAGGAGAATCTGTACGTTTGTGGAGGGAGCTCTTCTCCTTTGCTGATGCATAGTTTGCTCTAATGGGGTGAAATGGGAGGTGTTCTCCCTAGAAGAGCCCCCCACCCCAATTTTGCCCCATTGGAATAAACGGTCAGGGAGCAGCAGGTGTCTAGTTTTATAAACTGGAGATACATAGCTGTGCATCTGCAAAGTAAAGGATAAAAGCTCCCTCTACAAATGTGCATTCGGATATAAGTTGGGGTGAATTTACGCAGAATCAGAGAAGTTAATTAACACAACCCTGCCCCCTCTGCTCAGTTCCCGCCCGCCCCCGCTCAACTCTGGAGCAAGGTCACATGGTGGAAGGGCTGTGGTGACCTCACTTTGAAGAAAAAAGTAAGTTCCTGGCTCTTTTACTGCACAGCTTTGATGAAAAGCCCCGCAGTGGCTGTGAGTGAGTAGCTGTGTCATATAACTGACCCAGCACCACTACGCAGCCACTGAAGAGCTTAGAAGATGTACAGGCAGCCCCTAGGTGCAAACTGCCCAAAGCCATTCCCAAATATAGGACACCCAAAAGTTGGCAATAGAGCAGTTTTTGTTTTTGCTCCTTTGCTGTACAGCAAGGTGACAAGTTTACAACGTTTGTGAAGATGAGGCACACTTGAAGCAAATGGGAATATAGCTCCTTCATACAGGCCTCCCCCATTCCCTACCAAGGACAGCCTCTTTTAGAAGGGTAATAAATGTGTCAAAGCTTTGCCGTGCAATAATCTCTATCTGCATCAGAGTTGTTATTGTCCTATTAACAGTGCACTCACTGGTGCCCCTGAGAGAGGCAGATACTTCCAAGGATGCTTGTAGAACTTCAGGATGTGACCCAAATAAAGAGAACAGGAAGAAAAGCAAAAGTTCCATTAGGTTGATGAATTCTCACACAGAGGCGGCACCTCAACTTTTGCTGAGGTGACACTTGACTGATCTTCAGACAACACTTATGCATGATCTTCACCAAACACAACATTCTTTGTCCAGTTTCACTGGACTAAGCTGTGGAAAGGGCCCCCAGCTACACAGAATTCTTCATCAACATAATGAAGAATTCTATTCAGGGCCTAATGAATTCCAAAGTATGCATTATTCAATGTTAACAGGAGTTGATTGTATAAAAGATACCGTTATGCCAGGTTTGCCTGCTTAAAAATGCTGACACTTTGACACTATTTAAAACCTCTTAATCCATTTCTACTAAACTGTAGTCTGCTGACTGTAATAATGTGCAACCTTTTCAGAAATACATAGCTGCTCAAAAGGTGGTCTGCTTGGTCAGAATACATAAGGAAATACGTTATTGGTCCAGTATCAATTAACACAGAACTACACTGAGTTGTTGTTGTTGTTGTTATACAAAAATGTTCCTCAGACTGGTGAAGAGTTCTCTATAGATACTGCCTGTGAGTGATGTATTGCTTGTATTGCAGGCAACTACTTTTCAAATTGCTTATCCTGCCCACACTGGTCCATTATTGAAGTTCTTATGTATCTCAAAAGATTGCAGTCACATACCAACAGAAACTGGTAGACTATGAGTTTTTAAACTATTTAAGCCAAAAATGTACATACTCTTACACCAAACATCTACTAGAGACAGATGAAGAATTTTGCAAGTTTTGATCTTGTACCGCTCACGTTGCCAAGCATTAGGGGTGTGGTATGGCCTTACCTGGAGCATTAGCTAGTTTCCAATATTTAGAAGCTTACAATTAAGAGAGATAAACCAAGGTTCAGAGCAGGGTACCACAGGGCTCAGTCCTGGGCCCAGTGCTCTTCAACCTTTTTATTAATAACTTGGATGAGGAGGTGCCGGGAATGCCTATCAAATTTGCAGATGTTGCAAAATTGACAGCTAACACCCTGGAAGACAGAAGCAAACTTCAAAGTGATCTTAATAGGCTGGAGCACTGGGCTGAAAACAACAGACTGAAATTTAATAGGGATAAATTACAAGTTCTACACCTAGGAAAAAGAAAGCAAATGCACAATTACATGGTGGAGGATACTTGGCTCAGCAGTACTACAAGTGAGAAGGATCTTGGAATTGTTGTAGATCACAAGCTGAATATGAGCCAACAGTGTGATGCGCCTGCAAAAAAAGCAAATGCTATTTCGGTCTGCATTAATAGAGTAAGATGCTGGTTCTCTTCTATTTGGCACTGGTTAGACCTCATCTTGAGTACTGTGTCCAGTTCTGGGCACCACACTTCAAGACAAGAGGAAGGCAACAAGGATGATCAGGAGTCTGGAAACAATGCCCTATGAAGAGAGACTGAAAGAACTGGGCATGTTTAGCCTGGAGAAGAGAAGATTGAGGGGAGACATGACAACACTCTTCAGATACTTGGAAGTACACAGAGCAGGGCCAAGATCTCTTCTCAGAGTGCAGGACATGGAATAATGGGCTCAAGTTACAGGAAGCGAGATTCCGGCTGGACACCAGGAAAAACCTCCTAATTATTAGAGCAGTATGACAATGGAATTAATTACCTAGGGAGGCAGTGGGCTATCCCACACTAGAGGCATTCAAGATGCAGCTGGACAGCCATCTGTCAGGTATGTGGATTCCTGCATTGAGTAGGGGGTTGATGACCTTATAGGCCCCTTCCAGCTCAACAATTCTTTGGTTCTATGTAAATTCATAAAAACCATCATTTAAGGACCTAACACCAGCAAAGGGACAGTAGCCATCCCTATCCTTTTGGCCATATTTTCCATTTGGCCTACATCCTGGCATTCAATTCAACTACTTGTCCAGATCTCACACTTCAGATCTGAAATCCCTTGCAATTATAGTCAAGTCCCACTACAGAGATCTCCCATAAAATGACTGTTGTAGGGTCACAATACAGAGAAACATTTGTGTTGTATCCCGCCTTGATCCAGTAACTATTATTATTATTATTATTATTATTATTATTATTATTATTATTTAAGCAAACATTCCCAATATATACTTATTCCAATTACACCCTCTTAGGCTCTCAGCAAATCATATCCTATGCCCTTAAACATGGCTTTTGGTTCCTATAGAATGAGACTTGAATTGACTCTTGATCCACAGCACAGTATTACTTTGTTAATATCAAAAAAATAAAGACAGCAACATCAAAATAAGTTTAAAGACACAAAAATCAAAACAAGAAAAGAATGTGGAAACTCTACCACATTCAGGCTGAAGAAGGGAACAGATGAGACTTCCCCCCTGCCCCTGCCACCAAAAGTTCCTTTTGCTTCTGTCTAATAGAAATCAGACAATTCATAGAAGAAAAACAAGGGATGGAAGAGGGAGATCATTGGACTAAAGGGAAAAGAGAAAGTGGAATAGAAAGACACAGAATGGATTTAAGAGACAGGCAAGAGGGAAATGCAACAGAAAGCTTTTTAAAACGGGAGGAACCCCCACCGCCCCCATAGACAATCTAAAAGGCAACCATATTCTGATGGGGCTGTAACTCCATTCTGGGTTTCAGTCAGAACCAACCAGATGAACTATCCAAAATGCTGAACCTTATCCCCAAAATAGGTTCAGCACCTTGGATAGCTCTTTTAAAGTTCTGGCTGATTCTGATTGAAACCCATAGCGGATTCACAGCCCCAACAAATCGGAGCCACCAACCTCCACTAAGTGGAATAGGTAAGAAAACAGCTTGATAGATACGAGGCAGGGAGTTGACGACGGACAGAGAAGCTGCCCGGCTTGCCGGGCCAATCTGTCTGCCTTCCCTCGAAAACGTCCCCCCTTTGCGTGGGACACGCAGAAGTCTTGCCCACGCGGGCTCCAAGCGGCCACTTCGCCACGCAAACCTGCTCAGCACTTAGGGGCGAAGCAAAGCCCGGCTCCGGCTCCGGCTCCGGCTCCCTCGCGTTGCTTCAAACCCAGGGGAGACCGGCGAGCTCCCGGCCCCACCGAAGGCTGCCTTGGCGCTCGACGTCGCCTTAGCGCGGCGGCGCGTTCCCTTCTCCCTCCTTACCCGGCCAGCTGCTGCTCAGCTCAGCATCGCTCGCAACATCGCCTCGTCCCGGGTCGATCAGGCGGCGGCGGCAGCAGCTCGCGCTGGAGAAGAGAGTGCGCCTGCAAACGCCGCGCGCCTGCCTCCCGGGACCCTTGGGGGCGCGCACGGCGCTATCCCGGCTCGGGGTGTGGTGGGTGTGTGGCTGCGATCCGCGCCTCGCACTGTAGTTCGAGCGTTGACACGGGCAGCGCGCGAGCCGCGACAGCTGCACCAATTAGCGCGAAAGAGAGGGAAACCGTTTGCTGAACTTTGCAACTAAGATTGTAGTGCCTGAATTTGCTTTCCTTTCCCCCCTCCTCCTCCCTCCCAATCCCTTTTCCTTTTGTGTCATGTCTTTTAGATTGTAAGCCTGTGGGCAGGGACTGTCAAGAAATACTTTTGTAAGCCGCCATGAGAGCCTTTTTTGGCTGAATGGCGGCATAAAAATCCTTAAATAAATAAATAAATAAATGTCTGCCGCGTGTAAAAAGGTTCCTTGCATTCAATGAGGACGGAGATGTGGATGATTACCTTAACAATCCCAGGAGACGCAGAGGACAGGCAGAATGATCAAGGAGATGGAGCAGCCTCCGAACAAGGAAAGGCCAAAGTTTGAGGGCTTTTTAGGTATTACCATACATGGAGAGTATGACTGAGCTTTATAAACCTATGAAGGGGTGGGCTGGAGGAAATGGGTTCACCCCCCCCCCAACGCCCCTCTAAGAGCACGAGATCTGAGGGCCATCCCATAACCTGGAGGGGCTGCCTCTTTCCGTGAGCAGAGGCCAACTGGAAGGCACCCAGCACAGACCCACAGAGGGAGGCCGGGAACGAGGGCTTTAAGAGCTCTAGGGCGGCCTCCAAAGAATGGCCGCCAAAAGATCGTCCTCTTCAGCTCAGCACCAGGGCTGTATTCGAAATAAAGCAGTATCTTCCAGCATTGTGAGATGCGTTTAGGATCGTATCTGTGTTTTGTTCCTAGTTATTGTATTAGGCATGATTAGTTGTATATCCACCCTAAGAGGATAAGGGGCTTTATTTATTGTTTGATATTTTACCCTGCCTTTCTGCTGAGAAAATGGCACTCACAGTGGCTCACAATCATAGATAAATAAAAAGTTGATTAAAACAATAATAAAACAAATACATTAAAATGCAATTAAAAACACAACAAAACCAGAATAAAACAGCACCAACAGTACATAGAGGAACAAAAAAAGACCTTTAAGAAGGACTCGTGAAAATACATAGACTATATCAAAAAAGAATCAAACAGAATATCTTTGGCAGAAGCTTATAGAAATTTGTGGGACTCATGAAAAGAAGAAGATTATAAATGAATGAAATAGGATAAGTTAATAAACCACCATGGAACAGGAACAGAAAATAAAAGATGGAAGAAGAATTTTTTTTAAAAAAAATTGACCAAGCTTGTGGAGGGAATGGGGAGGGATTGTGAATACTCATGTGTTCTGCTTTTGCATTTTTTCTGTATTGTTTGAAAGCTCAATAAAAAGTTATTTTTATAGACTCCCAACAACAATCCAACAGACCTGCTTTCACGTCGAAGGCCTGCTTGGATAAAAATGTATGGTTTTGCCTACCAGTAGAGAGGGAGCCAGCCAAGTTCCCTCATCAGGGAGTTCCACAGTATGAGAGCAGCCATCAAGTAGGTCCTCTCTGGCGCTGCTGCCAAATGAGCCTCTGAAGTTGGTGGTACTAAGAGAAGAGCCTCCCCTAAAGATCTTTAAATCTGTACAGGCTCATATGGGAGAAGGCAGCTTTTTAGGTAGCCTGGTCCAAAGCATTATAGGGATTTATAGGTCATAACCAACACTTTGATTTGTGCCAGGAAACAGACCAGTAGCCAATTAAGTTGTTATAACAAGGGGATCCCTTGCTTCCTGTAACTGGCCATGGTCAACAGTCTGGCTGTAGCATTCTGGACCAGCTGAAGTTTCCAAAGAGTTTTCAAAGCCAGACCACATAAATTGTGTACAGTAGTCTAAATAGGATGTAATTGAGACATGCATGATCATGGCCAGATCAGATCAAACTTATGGAATTTGCTGCAACAAGTTGCACTGATTGGTACTGGCTTAGAGTGCTTTAA
This sequence comes from Elgaria multicarinata webbii, assembly GCF_023053635.1. NCBI lineage: Eukaryota > Metazoa > Chordata > Lepidosauria > Squamata > Anguidae > Elgaria > Elgaria multicarinata. Next base: position 5,442,599 of record NC_086181.1, read on the forward strand.
AAACTGATTAGGGCTGCAATCTTAAAACATATTTATGAGGTAGTAAACTACATTGGACATAGTGGAACTTCTGAGTTAACATACATAGGATTGTGCTGTAAATCAATGGGATGTAAGTTAATCATGACTAACTTTAGTCACAAGTATTTCAGTAGGTCTAAGTACAACTAAGTCTGGATCCAGCCCATTGTTTTTGTCAAAATCTCTTTGTGTGTAACAACTGTACCACAGATCAACAGGTGAAAGATTCCACCACTGAGCAAGCAAACTTTCCTTGTAGAAGTTTAGCCAGTCATATGATTATTAAAGTCATTGTAGAGCAGGGGCACCGGTGTGCCCCCAGACATGTTCATTGGAGCCCACCGAAATATCTTGCTTCTCCCAATTTTTATTTTTAAAGTATTTTTATACTACTGGCAGCTGGAATTGCTTCAAAGCAAAGTGGGAGCCTCTAGCTGCTGCCATCTTAATTTCCCTTGAATGCCTCTAGACAGGTTACTTGTCCTTTGAAACTAGCCATGGCCACTCATGGTGGCCATTTCAAGTTCCAAATATGTCCAGAGGCCCAAAAGGTTGCCTACCTCTGCTGTAGGGGGAGATAAATTGATATTCCCATTTTACAGATGGATGGGTGAGGCCAGGGCAGAATGACTTGACTCAGGCAGCTGTTCTTTCTTTTTGCTGTTGGTGCATATAGAATGCTGTTGGTGTATAGCAGAGGTACAGAACTTAAAGCCCGGGTGGCCAAATCCAGCCTGCCCGGGGTTCCAATCCAGCCCTCCAGGGCTCCCACAGGGGCAATGCCCTTTTCCCCAACCATTCATCTACTGGTGGTTTCCTGGTTTTTGTGCAGATCCTTCTAAAAGGTTGAAACTACCATCTCCTGGTATTTTGGAAGCCCTTTTGCCCTGCTCACCCAAGTGTTTCTTTGAAATAGAATTGGCCCTCGGGCTGAAAGAGAGCAAACGCCCCTGGTGTATGGAATTTGTACCTATTTCAGAGTGTGGACTTTCCTGCCTAGCTGTAGTTTATTGTCTGATTGAGAATTTTGAATTTGAAGCTGAACTTGAACTCTGTGCAACATTAGATTCCATGCCTTTTCTCTATTTATATGGAATATATGTATATCCTTGTCTTTTGAGGGACAGGATGTTTCTACTGCCAGTCTCCCAAGCATTTAATGGCAAGGATGAAGATGATATAGAAGAAAGAGAGGCGAGCTCTGGTGCTGTGTGTGAATAAACAATGAACATTTTATTTTTATAACAATATAAAAACACACAACCCAGATTTTTTTTTAGTTCTGATAGCAGGACATGCAACAAACGCTGAGGCTTTTCCGTCAAGCGAACTATGTTTGCAGTATTGCAGCTTGCCCGCCATTTTTCTTATTACATCTCCTGAGGAAGGATTCTTCTGAATCCGAAATGTTGAGCATTTTTATATTGTTACAAAAATAAAACGTTCATTGTTTATTCACACACAGCACCAGAGCTCACCTCTCTTTCTTCTACCTCCTTACTGGTGCCAATTCCCTTCACCTACCAAGGATGAAGATGAACGTTATCATGTGCTAATGCCTGCTGATCAACCTGCTCTTAAAAGCAACTGCATATACACTAGGGATGCCTTTGGTTGCAGGTTATACTGGGGAGGATAGAACCCTTTGAATCATGGAAAATGGAGGTGGGTTCCTTTTTGGATGACCGGGAGGGGGGTTCCATACTTTGATGGAGTCTGTTTTTGGGAAACTGTCCCAGAGCAAAACACAGTTGGTGGTCAGTAGAAGGGGACCAGTATAGATCACACAGACTCTACTATTGATAGCCTAGGATGGCTTGGCTCGTGGTGGGAGTCCTGAACTATGTGGTTGGAGGGGATGAAAGGCTCCCATTATATCAACTGCCCTGGACTGGGGCCACTTCATAGCACTGTTATAAAGCCCTTTCAAGAGCGCTCTGCCCAACAGGACTTCAAATGAAGCAAACATTGCCAGAAGCCTTAGCTGTTCACGCTGACCCGACAACTGCTTTTGGCAAGTCTAACCAACCATACTTAACCCTCCAAAAACCTTGACTTGGGTGTTACAGTTAATGTATTATTCTTATTCTTGTTCCCCACCATGTAACACAATTGGGAGTAGCCAACAAGTTTTCAATCTAGGCACACCACATTCAATAATAATAATAATAATAATAATAATAATAATAATAATAATAATAATAATAATTTATATAGCACCATCAGTGTACATGGTGCTGTACAGAGTAATATAAAATAGCAAAACCCTGCCGCATAGGCTTACATTCTAATCTAACATTAGAATCCAGCTACTCTAGAAATAAAGGGCAAGAAAGTGGTGTTAGATATATTTAATATTGCTCTTTCATGTTCCCGGAAAAAGGGTGTTTGATTTTTAAGTAAGAATAAATTGGCTACTGGATGTTTTATTTAAATCTCATTTTGCTGACTCCTTTTGCTGAGCTAATTTATTATTAATTGCTCTACATCATCCAAAAGTTCAAGGCTTTAAAAGCCACTGGGTGGATAGCTACAAAAACCCAAGCCCCTCTCCCAAAGAAAAAACACAGAATTCTGTTTTATCTCCTAGGTAGATTTGTTTTTGGAGGTGGCTGCATTCAAAGGGCTAACAGTGACATTGAAACAGATTTCAGTGCTTTGTTATAATGTTGTAAGCCGTTCTGAGTGGTGATTTTGCCCCAGAAGTGTGGGACATAAATGTTTTAAATAAATAAAATACAATAAAATGTACTGCTTCAAGTAAAAAGAGGATGTTTGGTGGTAGTATTTCGCATCTGAGTGGAGATTTGCTGAGTTGGTTTTGCTCATGTTCAGAATCTCATTTCCATGTAAGGAATCAGAAAGCAATTCCAACTTTATTGTATTCCAACTAAGATTGTAGTGCCTGAGTTTGCTTTCCTTTCCCCCCTCCTCCTCCTCCCTCCCAATCCCCTTTCCTTTTGTGTCATGTCTTTTAGATTGTAAGCCTGTGGGCAGGGACTGTCAAGAAATACTTTTGTAAGCCGCCATGAGAGCCTTTTTTGGCTGAATGGCGGCATAAAAATCCTCAAATAAATAAAAATAAAATAAAATAAAATAAAATAAATTCCAGGCACTCGTGTTTGCGATATTATTGTTCTTTTAAATCTGCCTCTGCTCCTGTGCCTTTTAATAGCAGCTAGATCTGCTAGACAAGGGATACTCATGTTTTTGAACCATTGTGCACATCTGGAATTTTGAGAAAGTGTCACAGGTGGCATCACAAAATGGCTGCCATAGTGGGGCAGGCCAATTCACAAAATGACTGGCACGGTAAGCATGGCTATTCATAAAACACCCCTCAAATAAGTGAAGCTGAAACATAAGAAAGTTACATTAGTATCAGTCAGAGGTGGGATTTAACCCCTTAAACAAAAAACACCATTTTAAATCCACCGTTTTCTGCTCCAACAGAAAATCTATTTTACAAAAGTCAAATGGGTGAGGCTGAATAACCAGTAATTTGCCCAAGAAGCAGAGGACAAGGCAGATGTGGGGCTGGAGCATATGGCACAATCTGTCCCTACACATGCTGGTTTAGCTCACATTGTGGTTGTATACAAGACTACAATAACTTTCCCAAAGACTCTCTTCAACAATTTTGCTTGGATCACTACACCTACTTTCCATCAGGAACACGCGAGGAGACTATAGAGGGAAGAGGAGAATAAATTTTGGATTGATTAACTTGTCATAAGGAGGATGAGCTGCCTGAACTCTGGGGTGTTGAATAATCTTTCTCCAGGAACAGTAAGCCTTGCCTTGGAAGGTTACATAACATTTTATATAGTTCTTATACACAACCAGAACACGGTGACAATATGCAGATCTTATATAGATCACAGTGTGTTCCAATTGTTTTGAATTAGGCCGACACTGTGTTTGGGGGAAGGAGAGGAAGGGTGTGCTGCCATCTCAGTTATAATGGGCAGCGGGAGTATAGCAGTGGAGGCAGAAACTAGCCAGTGGAGGGAAAGGGAGAGGAGACATTCTGTGGCTCCTCCTCCTCCTGGTTGGTTGGTTTATTTGATTTGTACTCTGCCTTTCTACCAAGAAAAATGGCACTCAAGGTGGCTAGACTTCTCTAGAGCAGGATGCCAAACCTGGGGTGACCATATGAAAAGGAGGACAGGGTTCCTGTATCTTTAACAGTTGCATAGAATAGGGAATTTCAGCAGGTGTCATTTGTATATATGCAGAACCTGGTGAAATTCCCTCTTCATCACAGCAGTTAAAGCTGCAGGAGCTATACTAGAGTGACCAGATTTAAAAGAGGGCAGGGCACGGCACCTGCAGCTTTAACAGTTGTGATGAAGAGGGAATTTCACCAGATTCTCCATATATTCAAATGACACCTGCTGAAATTCCCTTTTCAATACAACTGTTAAAGATACAGGAGCCCTGTCTTCCTTTTCATATGGTCACGCTAGTCAAACCTCAGTTTCAGAGGCCAAAACTGATTGCCTGCAGTCCCAATCTGGCCACCAGGTTTCCCAGATAGTCAACTTCCTTTTCTCCTGGCTGCACCCCATTTTCCCCAACCACCGATAGTTTGGTGATTTCCCAGCTTTTGTGCAGTCCTCCCCACATTCTAACAGGCTAAAATGCCTGTCCTAAGACTTAGTAGCAATAAGAGCTTTGACCTAAAATACGTTGGTATTTTTTGTATTTTGACACCAGCCCTTTTGCCGTCAGACATACCCATCGGTGGAAGGTATCTCCTGAGAGCTTCTCTGCAATTGTATTAAGCCCGTGGTCTGAAAGAGGCTTAATAGCCCTGCTCTAGAGGGAGCCCATTGGGTCATGAAGTGCTGCTGGTCAATGCCAGGTCAGGAACTGGAAAGAGCTCTTTGATCCAGGATTTGATCCTAGATGAAGAAGCCGATCTGGCATGTGTGTCCGAAACTTGGTTGGGCATCAACATGACACAATTGTGCCCACCAGCCTTTTGAGCACAGCAGCAGGCAAAATCCAATGAGCTGGGAGGGAGAGTTGTAGTAATCTATCACAAATCTATCTCCCTATTGAGTTAGCCTGTTTGATAGTTTCCAAGACTTTAGTGAATGCACCTGGTAGTGAGATTGGGATTTAGTTGCTGTAATGTCCATTCCATTGCCAAACAATCTCTCAGATGTCCAAAACATCTGTCAGGCACCAGGTTACTTCCCACTGATATTTTAGGTTTCTGTGCCTAAAGAGCTGTATTATTCTTTATAATATCCAAGTTATATCTCCTCCAGAATTATGAAATATCATTCAGCATTTTCTGTGGTTTCATTTAAAGTACTTCAGAGCACATTGAACAACAATGAAGTGAAATCAAGTCCAGCAGCAAGAAAGTGAAGAGCTGGCCTGCTGGCAGTTGTAAATAATTTCATTATTACTTTTTAAGAACTCTTACTTCGAAATGGGGAGTGTTCCCTTGCTGTGCAATCTGGGTTTGTTTGTTTTTAAATCAATGCAATGTTTTTCTCATTCCCTATAAATAATTACAGATGCTCTAATGGATCTCATACCTTAGCTGTCAAGAGGCTGATAGCAGTGTTATAGGATGCTTTACTTAACCAAAAAAGGAGTATTTTGCTGCAATCATAGAATCATAGAATAGCAGAGTTGGAAGGGGCCTACAAGGCCATCAAGTCCAACCCCCTGATCAATGCAGGAATCCACCCTAAAGCATACTTGACAGATGGTTGTCCAGCTACCTCTTGAATGCCTCTAATGTGGGAGAGCCCACAACCTCCCTAGGTAACTGGTCCCATTGTCATACTGCTCTAACAGTCAGGAAGTTCTTCCTGATGTCCGGCTGAAATCTGGCTTCCTTTAACTTGAGCCCGTTATTCCGTGTCCTGCACTCTGGGAGGATCGAGAAGAGATCCTGGCCCTCCTCTGTGTGACAACCTTTTCAGTATTTGAAGACTGCTATCATATTTACTGTTTTATTCTGTATAGCACCATGTACATTGATGGTGCTATACAAATAAATAAATAAATAAATAAATAAATAATAATAATAATAATAATAATAATAATAATGTCTCCCCTCAATCTTCTCTTCTCCAGGCTAAACATGCCCAGTTCTTTCAGTCTCTCTTCATAGGGCTTTGTTTCCAGACCCCTGATCATCCTGGTTGCCCTCCTCTGAACACGCTCCAGCTTGTCTGCGTCCTTCTTGAATTGTGGAGCCCAGAACTGGATGCAATACTCTAGATGAGGCCTAACCAGGGCCGAATAGAGAGGAACCAGTACCTCACGTGATTTGGAAGCTATACTTCTAATGCAGTCCAAAATAGCATTTGCCTTTCTTGCAGCCATATCGCACTGTTGGCTCATATTCAGCTTGTGATCTACAACAATTCTAATATCTCAGGGTATAAAACCTGAGCCTAAACTGAAACCAGCAAGGAGTGAGTCTTTTTTATTCTATTTTTTCCTGTGTATATGGATGTGTTTTTTAACTAAGTGATAAGCTGAATTCTTACACTTGATTTATATAAAGTGCTCTTTAAGCCCCCAAACCTGAGCCTAAACTGAAGCTAGTGTATACTTTTTTCTGCTTCTATGCAGACACCTCCAATATTTAGTCCTGTACAGTGTAGGGTGATCATATGAAAAGGAGGACATGGCTCCTGTATCTTTAACAGTTGTATAGACAAGGGAATTTCAGCAGGTGTCATTTGTATATGTTGGGAACCTGGTGAAATTCCCTCTTTATCACAACAGTTAAAGCTGCAGGAGCTATACTAGAGTGACCAGATTTAAAAGAGGGCAGAGCACCTGCAGCTTTAACAGTTGTGATGAAGGGGGAATTTCACCAGGTTCTCCATATATACAAATGACACCTGCTGAAATTCCCTTTTCAATACAACTGTTAAAGGTAGAGGAGCCCTGTCCTCCTTTTCATATGGTCACGCTATACAATATGTAACTGGGATTCTTTTCAAATACTCTGCAAATGTTGCTTATATGGATTAAAAAAAGAAACAATTTATCACAGAGAATTTAAATTTTCTTGGAATTTATGAAACACAAAATACGACCTTGGACTTTAAATGTTTGTAAGTGCAAAGCTGCATACAAGTAATTTAACGTGCATACAATGACTGGCTACGAAGGTGGTGCCGACGTGAGAGTTTTGGATTCTGGGACCACGGGCTACGCTACTTGGAACATGGACTGCTGGCAAGGGATGGGTTGCACCTCACAAGGGCTGGAAAGAATGTGTTTGGCCACAGCATTTAGAACTTGATCAGGAGGGCTTTAAACTGAATCTTACGGGGGCGGGAGAAGTAAACTTCGAGGCAACAAGGAATGAAGGCCAATGCACCACAGTACAGAGAACAGCTCCAATAGTGCCCCCAAATAGTGCCCACAACAATGTAGGAACAAAGCCAGACTATAAAACACATGGTCTTCAATGTCTATATACTAATGCCCAGAGTATGGGAAACAAACAGAATGCACTTGAACTTTTATTACATGAAGGCAAATACGACTTGATAGGTATAACTGAAACTTGGTGGGATGACTCCAATGACTGGAATATAGCAGTTGAAGGATATAACTTGTTCAAAAAGAACAGAAGAAATAGAAAGGGAGGTGGAGTTGCACTATATGTTAAAAATACCTGTCCCTGCACAGAAATACAGGTGGATGAGACCGGGAGCCCCATCGAGAGCATCTAGATTAAAATAAATGGTGCTAGGAATAAAAAGAACATGATAATCGGAGTCTACTACCGACCACCCAATCAAGGAGAGGATGAGGACGAAACTTTTGAGAAACAAATTGCCAGTGTTTCAAGGAAGTGTGATGTAGTAGTGATGGGGGACTTCAATTACTCTGATATCTGTTGGGAGACCAATACTGCCAAAAGCGGCCCTTCCAAGAAATTCCTGACATGTATGGGTGATAACTTTCTCCTACAGAAAGTGGAGGAAGGAACTAGAGGATCGGCAATCCTTGACTTGATATTGACCAATAGGGATGACTTAGTGGATAAAGTGGCAGTTACGGGAACTCTGGGGGAAAGTGACCATGTCGTACTTGAATTCTTGATTATGAAGGAGACAAAAGTTGAGTGTAGCCATACACGTACTCTGGATTTTAGGAAAGCTGATTTTAATAAACTCGGAACTATGATAAGTAAGGTCCCGTGGCAAGTGAGCCTAATGAGAAAAGGAGTGCAGGCTGGGTGGGAATATTTAAAAAAGGAAATTTTAAAGGCACAATTACAAACAATTCCAACAAGGAGAAAAGATAGAAGACAACAGAGGAAACCAATGTGGCTCCACAAAAAGCTTAGAGAAGACCTGAAAACTAAAAAGGATACATATAGGAAGTGGAAGGAAGGCCAGGCTACAAAAGAAGAGTACAGAAAGGTGGCACAGAAGTGCTGAAATGGCGCCAGGAAGGCTAAAGCTGTGAATGAGCTGAGATTAGCGAGGGATGCTAAAAGCAATAAAAAGGCTTTCTTCAGATATGTGAGTGTATGGCTACGCTTGAATTTTGTCTCCTTCATAACCAAGAATTCAAGTACGACGTGGTCAATTTCCCCCAGAGTTCCCGTAACTGCCACTTTATCCACTAAGTCATCCCTATTGGTCAATATCAAGTCAAGGATTGACTATTCCTAGCCCCATTTATTTTAATCCAGATGCTCTCGACGGGGCTCCCAGTCTCATCCGCCTGTATTTCTGTGCAGGGATAGGTATTCTTAACATATAGTGCAACTCCACCTCCCTTTCTATTTCTTCTGTTCTTTTTGAACAAGTTATATCTTTCAATTGCTATATTCCAGTCATGGGAGTCATCCCACCAAGTTTCAGTTATACCTATCAAGTCGTATTTGCCTTCATGTAATAAGAGTTCAAGTTCATTCTGTTTGTTTCCCATGCTCTGGGCATTAGTATATAGACATTGAAGACCATGTGTTTTATAGTCTGGCTTTGTTCCTACCTTGCTGCAGACACTATTTTGGGACACTGTTGGAGCTGTTCTCTGTACTGTGGTGCGTTGGCCTTCATCCATTGTTGCCTCAAAATTTACGTCTCCCACCCCCGTAAGATTCAGTTTAAAGCCCTCTTGATGAAGTTCTTCATGCTGTGGCCGAACTCATTCTTTCCAGCCCTTGTGAGGTGCAACCCATCGCTTGCCAGCAGTCCATGTTCCAAGTAGCGTAGCCCGTGGTCCCAGAATCCAAAACTCTCACAACGGCACCACCTTCGAAGCCAGTCGTTCATCCGGAGTATTTTTCTTTCCCTTTCTAATCCTCTTCCAAGAACTGGGAGGATGGATGAGAAAACTACCTGGCCCCCAAAGTTCTTCAGTTTCCTTCCCAGAACTTCAAAGTCTGAAATGATTTCTTCGTAGCTCTGTTTGGCAACATCATTTGTTCCCACATGGATGAGAAGAAAGGGGTATGTGTCCGTGGGCTTTATGAGCTTCGGTAACCCTTCAATCACATCTCTAATCTGTGCTCCAGGGAGACAGCACACTTGACGAGTCCATGGGTCTTCACGACATACTTGGGTTTCAATCCCATGCAGCAGGGAGTCTCCCACAACGACTACTCTTCTCTTCTTCCTGGTTGACCTACCTTCTGCCTCTTGGTCACTGTTGCATGGTGTCTCCTGTACTTCCTCCTCTGCAAACTGTCCTTCAGTCTCATTCTCCAGAAGCTGAAAGCAGTTGCTTAACTCCAATGGCTCCACCAGTGCAGAACGCCCTCTAATTCCTCCGCCCCTAACTGTCACTCTTTTCCAGGGAGTTTCCTCTTCATTAGCTTTCCTCCCCTCAGCATACTCCACTTCTGCTTCAGCTGGCTGTTGCTCTTCAATCTTGTGTGCTTCTTGTTGCTGTTGCAGTTCCACCGTTCGGTCTAAGAACTCCTCGACTTCTCTTATTCCTTGGAGGGTGGACACTCTCTGCTCAAGTCCTCTCACTTTTTCTTCCAAAAGTGCCACCAGCTTGCACTTGTTGCAGGTATATGCCATGTTGAGCTCAGGCAGAAACACGAACATTGCACACCCTTTGCAGGTCACCACCTCTAGGGGCTCCTTTCCATCCATATTGTAGATTTCTGCTTTGGTTTTTTTCCTTTTTGATTATAGTAGAATTGCCTTTGCTTTGTTGTGAGCTCTCTGAAGGTACACAGCTATATGAGGATGTCTTAAGGTAAAGTAAGATCTTTTGGGGGGGGTTGTTTTGGTTTTTTTGGTGGTGTTTTTTTCTCTTTATGTTTTTCTTTGTTTTTCCCACCTCTTTTTTATTTTTATTTTATTTTTTTAGAGGCCTCCCCTTTGGCCTCCCCTGCCGAGCTCCCCGTCAAACTCCTGTTTGCTCCTCCTGTTCGCTCGCTCCCTGGGAATCTGGCTTACTTTTATACTTTTATTTCCTTGGTCTCCTCTTCCCCTACACTCCCCCTGTCAAACTCCTGTTTGCTCACTCTCTGGGAACTGGCTTATTTTTATAGCTTCTATTTGAGCTGGGCCAGCTGCTCTTCCCTGCTTCTGCTCAGCTCCAAGTCAGGAAACAGAATGAGGTCACTGAAAGGCCAACAACAATCAACAGCAATTAGGCACTGACTGCTGAGTCCAACTGACAATCAGGCCACTCCCCCTTCAGCTCCTGCAGCAACTATCCACACTGACCCTCTCACTCAGCACTCAGGAGCACATGGCAAGCACACGGCCTCTTTGAATTGGCAGCCTCCTGGGTTTCCTTGAGGCTTCTCTTCTTCCCCTTTCCTTGGTCTCCTCTTCCCCTACACTCCCCCTGTCAAACTCCTGTTTGCTCTTCCTGTTCGCTCACTCCCTGGGAATCTGGCTTACTTTTATAGCTCCTACTTGAGCTGGGCCAGCTGCTCTTCCCTGCTTCTGCTCCGCTCCAAGTCAGGAACCAGAATTTTAATGGATACTGTTTTTAAATGGATACTGTTGTTTTTATACTGTTTTTTTATGGTTTTGATGGTTTTTAAATTTTGTATACTTTTAATGTTTACTATTTTTAATTGTTGTAAACCGCCCAGAGAGCTTTGGCTGTGGGGCGGTATATAAATGTAATAAAATAAATAAATTTAGCCCTCAACAGCTGTGATAAAAAGCCATGTTTTAACTTGGCGCTGAAATGAAGCCAGTATCAGTGCCAGTCGGGCCCCCAAGGGAAAGGCATTCCACAACCAGGATGCCACAATAGAGAAAGCCCCCTCCCATGTCCCACCATAGCGTATGTCTCATGTTGGTGGGAGGCAAAGGAGGCCTCCTCCAACAGATCTCAAACCTTGGGCAGGCAGAAGCGCTCTCTCAAGTACCGAGGTCCCAAGCTGTTTAGGGCTTTGAATGTCATTGCCAGCACCTTGAATTCCGACCGGAAGTGTATTGGCAGCCAGTCCAATTCCTTTAAGGTGTTTATGTGGTCTGTTATGTGGTCTCTGTGGTGTTTTGGCCAGCAGTCTGGCTGCTGCATTTTGTACTAGCTGCAACTTCCGAGTTGTCTTCAAGGGGAGCCCCACGTAGAGTGCAGCCCCCATGACATTGAATAGATGTCTAGATACAGATATATATTTTAAAATGGCATCCAGAGTGCCTACAAAGCACCAAAAGGGCCACTCTGGATGCTATTATGCTTACACAATTTCGGGAGTGGCAGGGGCTCCATGTTACTAATTTGTGGTATATATACATGTGTATGTACACACACATACACAAATACATAAGTGTGTCTATAAGTGTGTGTATGCATTAACATTTAAAATTACTAGAATTTATTTACATGTCCCTAGTTAGCAAAAAAACCAAACAATTGTTAAATAAAGAGTGCCTTTGAGCATGTGTAGAATGCTGTTCTCTCACCACTGAGCAATTGCAGCCTATCACTCTCTACATACTTAATAACAATGAGATATATCCCACACAGATTAAAGCCTCAGCATTTCCTTTTAAGAGATTAAGCACTTACCACATCTGTTACAAGAAAATGACAAGGCAGTCATTTACATTCTGTTCCTCTCCAACCACAATTCCTCCTCATTTTTCATCCTCCAGCAATGCTCCATCAAACAGATATTGCCTCCTCCTTGGTATGTGGAAGCTCTCCTTGCCTCCTTCGCTGACTTTATTTGTTTTGTACCAAGAATTCACTGCAATTCAACCAAGGTGTCTATTTTCAATATTAGGGCTATGGTAAGGAGAAAGTACCTCTGATCATGTACAAAATGCCTTTCCCTCACCACTGAAGCTATAGTCCATGCAAAATGACAAAACATGCACAGGGTTTCACTGAAAGGTTGGCCTAGCCAGTGGGGTGGAGTGAGATAGGTGGCAGCATCCCCTAGAGTTTAACAGGCCTTCATACTACACCCAGTGTTGGTCTGCCAAGAGAGTGAGTCCTAATGTCTCCTAAGCGCAATTCAAGGCTGCTGACCTAAGAGGGAAGTTGCAGGCTTGTATTATGGCAGATGCTGTCATGGGGGCATCTCAAAATATCCAGGGTACAGCTGAGAAAATCTGGGGCACATAGCCAGGTATGCCCTCCCTCTATAATTAATACAGCAGAAGTTACGTTTATTAGGGACTAAGGGTAGAGTCAGCAGATTGGTCATTTGGCCCAGCACTCCCTTGCCTCTCCTTAGCTACATCCAGCTGCTTTATGACTGAGAAGTGCTTAGAGTACCCTATATTAAGAAATGTTTTATTTTAAAGGGATGTGTAAACCAAACCTAAACAGTATATGAGGACATTGAACTCTGGGTGCTTAGGAAAACCTGATACCCCCAAAACCGGAAGGAGTCAGACACCACAACAAACTCCTCAAAAGCAATCTTTTGTTTTATTAAAGAAGAATTTAAAATGATTTAAAATCATATATCAGGGGAATTAGAACTATACATGTATCAGGGAATATAATCATACCGTAACACTGAGAAGATTAAAACCAACAGAATTTAAAGTCGGTAGTGAAGCTAGGTAGACTGTGATCAATAGAAAATCATGAGTGTTCAAAAGAACAATTTTAATTTCTAGCAAGGTGTGGATGTGGGTGGGTGTGCGTTCAAAAAAAGGTTGATGAAAATGTGGCACCTCAGAGAACACATGTAGGAAGCAGTGTATATATCTGTTGTGCTCATGGAAAAGGAGAAGAAAGACATTTCAGCCTGAGATTATTTGGGAGAGAAACAGACTGAGGGGATTGTGAAAGAGTTTTGGAGGAGGAGGATTACAGCGTTTGCTGAGTTCAAAATGTGGTGTGCCAGACCTACTGCATTTTGGTGTGTCTCCTGATCATTCCGTTGTGTGAAGGCCTTCAACTGGAAATCCTTCTAGGAGTAGACAATTCCACCTCGCCTCTCAGTTTTAGACTTTTGGGAAAACAGAAACCAAGATGTGGAAGGAGGCAACTGTGTTTCTCCCCTGTCCCGGCCTTCCATTTTCCCAGTTGTGGCCCCCTTTCCCTTACTCTATAAGTGAGTAGAGTAAGTATCCACATTTGTATGCAATGGGGGAAAGGGGGCTCCAATCAGGAAAACTTTAAGGACATGGACACACACAGGCTGGAGCACAGCAAAGTTCTTTTCTCTTGCGCTGTCTGCAGACTTGCTGCTGCTGAGAAGAACATGATCTTGATTTCCTGAAGGTTACACCTCTCCCTTCAGGGCTAAGAAAACATCAGGCAGGCCAATTTCACGTCTGCCCCAGAAAATAGCCATTTCCCTGCAGAATAAAACTAATTTTATTTTATATCATAACTTCTAATAGTCACTACAGTGCATTGAAACACCTTCTACTCTTTTCATGACGCTAAAATGGAAATTTGGGTGTTATCAGGCAGGCCGACGGTACAACCTGAAAGGAGGATTCTGCTTGGGTAATAGGGCATTTTTAAATGAGGTATGGTCCTAAAACAGGAGATTGGAACATATGGCCCTCCCGATGTTGGACTACAACTTCCATCATCCTTGACCATTGGCCATGCTGGTTGGGCTAATGGGAGTTGGAGTCCATCATCATCTGGAGGACCATAGGTTCTCCATCTCTGCCTATTGAAGAATAACAATTATAAATATTATCATTTTGGGTAAGCAAAGCCCACCAGTAACTAAATACATCCCAAGGGTAGAGGTACATGTTACAAAGCACCCCCAAATTCTGATGCTTGGGGAAAGGGGCATGTACCTGGAAGAGGTCAAGGTTTTTTTGGTCTTGGGGGCTGACTACACTGGGAAAGTGCCAGGGTGGCTGCGAATCTGCGCTGCAGCAATTATATGATGCAGCCACTGTTTGCAGCCACGATGGGGCCTTCCCATGAAGCTACACATTGAAAAGTTGGGGACTTACCATGACTGTTTCAATGGGAGTGAGGTTAGTACGGCTTTTCTGCCATTTGATGTTGCTCCGGGGCTAAACCAGTGTCAGTCCCTGGTGGAAGGCAACCAGTGATTGGTCACCTTCCACCATGAAGAGGGTGGGGGTGGCTCCAATGCGAAGTGGCCACTGGAAACCCTGCGCTCCCTCCTTGGCATTGGGATTACCGATGCACCGTGTGTGAGCAAAACCATAGGGTTTCAGAGGGAAGTGACACCAACTCGGCGCCGTGAAGACAGGCCCTTGGAGAAGAGCAGGAAAGCAAGTTCCATTAGAATACTGAGGCCTTGCATGTGCCAAGTGAAGTTGAAGACATCTTACAAATAACTTTCTAGTCAGCAATCATGCTCTAATTGCCTTAATTCTTTGGTGTAAATAAATCTCAGATCTTGCTTCAGGATGACAACCACAGAAGCCCCCAAAATGAAATAGTCAAACTTTCCTGTTTACGTCAGATGGAAAAAGAATGAAGAATTCAACAGCTTTTTAAAGCTGTAGGCCCTAAAAACCCAATATTGTCTACATGACTCTTTGTCACCTTTGGTTAAGACACCAAAATCGCCCTGCCTGTCTTGCTCACCTGGACCTGCGATAATCAGAAATAGTTATGCAAAAATACTACCTATCAACTCCCTTTCCTTACATCATGAAGGATAAAGGAAGCCATTGCCCTGATTTGCATGACACAACAGTCCCATCTTAGGTTAATCTACCTGTAGGGGCTGTTGTGCCTGCAGGCACTGTTTTTGCATGGCATCTGACTTCCTGTGATGTGCCCTGGGGTGATAGGGTTTCATACTAGTGGTCCATGCCGTGGTGTGTCCCTGGCCCTACCATCCACCACCAATGCCCCTGGCATGCGAGCCAGGAAGGGGAATCGGTCAGCAGGTGGGCGGGCCAATTACAGGACCCATGCCCTATGTTGACACCAAGCCTATTCAAGTGAGTCAATAAAGTTGTGGCCAATTTATTACCCAGTTATGCTTGCATGTCTAATTTGTTCACCAACTGGACCCAATAAGTGCTGGTCTCACAATTGCAGTTTATTGCTTGGTCATGTCCAGTGACTCTTACTTTAAAAACTTCTGCCACCAGCCGCCTCCACCTCCTCCCCTCCCGCACAACCGCTCGACTCTGATGCACTCTTAAAACACTCTGGGTGGCAAGCCAGCCTCTCAGGGCCAACCTACAGGTGCATCTGGGTTGCCTTCAGCCTCTCTCGCCTTGTGCCAGCCAGCCAACATCTCCAGACTCAAACAATCCGCCACCCCTCTCTCTGCCAAAGTCTCCCAACAGTCCAGCCAGGCTGTGCACTTGTACCCTGTGGTGGGGGTATGGTGACAGCTTATAACTTGGTTGCATCCAGTATCTCTTGTTCTTTTTTTTAAAAAAAAAAACCCTCCACTGCCAGCCACCTCTGCCTGCACCACCACTGGACTCTGAGACACTCTTAAAAAGGCTGGGAGTGGCCCACCAGCCTCTCAGGGCTCAACTACAGCCATCTCTTGAGTTGTGTCTTCAGTCTAACTCTGTCCCTTAAGAGATATGCCAGCCAGCCAAAGTCGCAAATCTATCTATTTTTCTCTGACACACACTTCTAATGTTCTGCATTGCATGGCAGCAGTGCAGACAGAGCCTAGCTCACAAGTGAACAAAGTGAAGTGGAAGGGAAGCGGTAGCAAAGCAAAGGTTCCAACATCTGCAGCAACAGGGCATCCGCAAAGATGAGAGCCTCTTTCTCAACTGGCACCTCACTGTTGGTCATGAGTTTTTTTCTCTAAAGATGATCCTGCATCACCCATGATGTGGAACTTTTGTTCTGTTTTGCCCTGTGGGCTGCTTTGACTGACCTCTCCTTTCCCACATTTTGATCTGTGGATGCCTCGCCTCTGGTGAACTCCAGGTACCCGACTGCCCACCAAATCTGCAACAGGAAAGGTGCCCTGCTCACCTAGCACTTCTTAGCTAAAAACTGGAGTTCCCCTTAAGAACATAAGTAGTGCCATGCTGGATCAGACCAAGGGTCCATCTAGTCCAGCACTCTGTTCACACAGTGGCCAACAAGCAGGACAAGGTGCAACAGCACCTTTCCAAGGGCTGAAACTACCAAGGGCTGAAACTGCTCAAGGTGCAAGACCCCAAAGAGGAGGTTTGACAACCTGAGTTTGAAGGATATGGCTCCAGTGTTTTTTTTTTAAACAATTTTAAAACTTTGAATGTTTCTTTTTAATCCTAAAAATCAATGGATGAATGGATCTGGTTCAAACTTGGCATGGCTAAATCTCTCCTTAAGAACCATCATGGTGCCAACTTTCAGCTCTTTACCTTTAAAAATGACATTTTTTTAAAAAAAATCTTAAACTTTTTTAAAAGTCCTAAAACTCAACAAATGAACAGATCTGCTTCAAACTTGGCATGGCTGAAGTCCTCCTTAAGAGCAATCATGGAGCCAAGTTTCATCTCTATATCTTTAAAAATAACAATCTTTTTTTAAAAAATTAAAACTTAATTACCCCCCCCCCCAAAAAAATCAAACTCTAGCAAAGGAGATCGTTACCTTGTTGTGGTGCTGGAGCTTGAGCACCTCAAGGATGCCATGAGCTAAACCGTGAAGGGACACCCAAGACGGGAAGGTCATGGCAGAGAGGTCAGACTAAATACGATCCCTGGGGAAGGTAATGGCAACCCACCCCAGTACTCTTGCCATGAAAACTAAATGGATCAGTACAACCAGAGATATGTCGGTATACCATCGGAAGATAGGACCCCCAGGTCGGAAGATGGTCAAAATGCTACTGGGGAGGAACAGAGGATAAGTTCAACTAGCCCCAGACGTGATGACGCAGCTAGCTCAAAGCCGAAAAGACAGCTAGCGGCCGACGGTGCTGGTGGTGAATGACGAATCCGATGTTCTAAAGGTCAACACACCATAGGAACCTGGAATGTAAGATCTATGAGCCAGGGCAAATTGGACATGGTTATTGGCGAGATGTCAAGATTAAATATAGATATATTGGGTGTCAGCGAACTGAAATGGACCGGAATGGGCCACTTCACATCAGATCAGCACCAGATCTACTACTGTGGACAAGAGGATCACAGAAGAAATGGAGTAGCCTTCATAATTAATAATAAAGTGGCTAAAGCAGTGCTTGGATACAATCCAAAAAATGATAGAATGATCTCAATTCGAATTCAGGGTAAGCCATTTAACATCACAGTGATCCAAATATATGCCCCAACCACAGATGCTGAAGAAGCAGAAGTAGATCAGTTCTATGAGGATCTGCAGCACCTACTGGATAATACACCAAAAAGAGATGTTATTTTCGTTACAGGAGACTGGAATGCTAAGGTGGGCAGTCAAATGACATCTGGAATTACAGGTAAGCATGGTCTAGGAGAACAAAATGAAGCGGGACATAGGCTGATAGAATTCTGCCAGGACAACTCACTGTGCATAACAAACACTCTCTTCCAACAACCAAAAAGACAGCTTTATACATGGACTTCACCAGATGGCCGACACCGAAATCAGATTGACTACATCCTTTGCAGCCAAAGGTGGTGGACATCTATACAGACAGTAAAAACAAGACCTGGAGCTGACTGTAGTTCAGATCACGAACTTCTTATTGCACAATTTAGAATCAAACTAAAGAGAATAGGGAAGACCCACAGATCAGTTAGATATGAGCTCACTAATATTCCTAACGAATATGCAGTGGAAGTGAAGAACAGATTTAAGGGACTAGATTTAGTAGATAGGGTCCCGGAAGAACTATGGACAGAAGTTCACAACATTGTCCAAGAGGTGGCAACAAAAAACATCCCAAAGAAAAAGAAAACCAAGAAGGCAAGATGGCTGTCTGCTGAGACACTGGAAGTAGCCCAAGAAAGAAGGAAAGCAAAAGGCAACAGTGATAGGGGGAGATATGCCCAATTAAATGCAAAATTCCAGAGGTTAGCCAAAAGAGATAAGGAATTATTTTTAAACAAGCAATGTGCGGAAGTGGAAGAAGACAATAGAATAGGAAGGACAAGAGACCTCTTCCAGAAAATTAGAAACATCGGAGGTAAATTCCAGGCAAAAATGGGTATGATCAAAAACAAAGATGGCAAGGACCTAACAGAAACAGAAGAGATCAAGAAAAGGTGGCAAGAATATACGGAAGATCTGTATAGGAAGGATAATAATATCGGGATAGCTCAGACGGTGTGGTCAGTGAGTTAGAGCCAGACATCCTGAAGATTGAGGTCGAATGGGCCTTAAGAAGCATTGCTAATAACAAGGCAGCAGGAGACGACGGTATCCCAGCTGAACTGTTTAAAATATTGCAAGATGATGCTGTCAAGGTGATGCATGCCATATGCCAGCAAATCTGGAAAACACAAGAATGGCCATCAGACTGGAAAAAATCAACTTATATCCCCATACCAAAAAAGGGAAACACTAAAGAATGTTCAAACTATCAGACAGTGACACTTATTTCACATGCCAGCAAGGTAATGCTCAAGATCCTGCAAGGTAGACTCCAGCAATTCATGGAGCGAGAATTGCTAGATGTACAAGCTGGGTTTAGAAAAGGCAGAGGAACTAGAGACCAAATTGCCAATATCCGCTGGATAATGGAGAAAGCCAGGGAGTTCCAGAAAAACATCTATTTCTGTTTTATCGACTATTCTAAAGCCTTTGAGTGTGTGGATCATAACAAACTGTGGCAAGTTCTTGGTGGTATGGGGATACCAAGTCATCTTGTCTGCCTCCTGAGGAATCTGTATAATGAACAAGTAGCAACGGTAAGAAAAGACCACGGAACAGCGGACTGGTTTAAGATTGGGAAAGGAGTACGGCAGGGTTGTATACTCTCACCTTATCTATTTAACTTGTATGCAGAACACATCATGCAACGTGCTGGGCTTGACGAATCCAAGGCTGGAGTTAAAATTGCAGGAAGAAACATTAACAACCTCAGATATGCAGATGACACCACTTTGATGGCTGAAAGTGAGGAGGAGCTGAGGAGCCTTATGACAAAGGTGAAAGAAGAAAGTGCAAAAGCCGGGTTGCAGTTAAACCTCAAAAAAACCAAGATTATGGCAACTAGCTTGACTGATAACTGGCAAATAGAGGGAGAAAACGTGGAGGCAGTGACAGACTTTGTATTTCTGGGCGCAAAGATTACTGCAGACGCTGACTGCAGCCAGGAAATCAGAAGACGTTTACCTCTTGGGAGGAGAGCAATGACAAATCTTGATAAAATAGTTAAGAGCAGAGACACCACACTGACAACAAAGGTCCGCATAGTTAAAGCAATGGTATTCCCAGTAGTAACCTATGGCTGCGAGAGCTGGACCATAAGGAAGGCTGAGCGAAGGAAGATAGATGCTTTTGAACTGTGGTGTTGGAGGAAAATTCTGAGAGTGCCGTGGACTGCAAGAAGATCAAACCAGTCCATACTCCAGGAAATAAAGCCAGACTGCTCACTTGAGGGAATGGTATTAATGGCAAAACTGAAGTACTTTGGCCACATAATGAGAAGACAGGATACCCTGGAGAAGAGGCTGATGCTAGGGAAAGTGGAAGGCAAAAGGAAGAGGGGCCGACCAAGGGCAAGATGGATGGATGATATTCTGGAGGTGACAGACTTGACCTTGGGGAAGCTGGGGGTGGCAACAGCCGACAGAAAGCTCTGGCGTGGGCTGGTCCATGAAGTCACGAAGAGTCGGAAACGACTGAACGAATAAACAACATAACAATTTGGAAGTTACCAAAGTATGGACAACTGAAGCTAGGTTATCCCTGTCCAGATAGGGGTGTAGCTGGGCCACCAACTGGAGTTGGTAGAAAGTACTCCGTGCCACCAAGGCCACCTGAGCCTCAAGTGACAAAGATGGTTCTAGGAGAAACCCCAAGCTACAAACCTGCTCCTTCAGGGGGAGTGTAACCCCATCCAGAACCAGTTGAACGCCCCCCATCCGATCAGAGGAACCACCCACCAGCAGCATCTCAGTCTTGTCTGGATTGAGGTTCAGTTTATTAGCCCATATCCAGTCCATTGTTGCAGCCAAGCACCGGTTCAGCACATCCACAGCCACACCTGATGGTGAAAAGGAGCAGTAGAGCTGCATGTCGTCAGCGTACTGATGCCAGCACACTCCAAAACTCCGGATGACTGCACCCAACAGTTTCATGTACATGTTAAACAGCATGGGGGACAAGTCCGACCCCTGCGGAACCCCATACTGGAGAGTCCACGGGGCCGAGCAATGTCCCCCAAGCACCACCTTCTGGAGCCGACCTGCCAAGTAGGAGCGGAACCACTGCAATGCAGTGCCCCCCACTCCCAACTCAGCCAGACGCCCCAGAAGGATACCATGGTTGATGATATCGAAAGCCGCTGAGATCAAGGAGAATCAACAGAGTCACACTCCCTCTGTCTTTCTCCCGACATAGGTCATCATAAGGGCGACCAAGGCTGTTTCCGTGCCAAAGCCAGGCCTGAAACCCGACTGAAATGGATCCAGATAATCAGTCTCATCCAAGAGTGTCTGGAGCACATAGGTTTAACTGTTTTACATGTTTTACTGCTTTTAGCTAGTTAATGGTTTAATATGCTTTAGCAGAGTACATTATTTAGTTTTATACTGTTTGATTTTATCTGTACACCCAATGATGTAGGGCTGGATACAAATGCTTTAATAAATAAATTTTAAAAATAGTGAAGGGGGGGGGTTCAGGGAGTAAAAATGACCCCCCAGAGCTCCTGAAGTTGCTCACCCTCGTAGATACATATGCATGCAAATGTGTGTCATGGGCCTGCCCCCCAGATCTTTCAAGCATGTAACTATGCCACTCGCCAGAATTGATAAAAGTAAGATCCATGCAGGTTTGAATCTCAGCCGTTCTAATTTTACAAGTTAATATGTCCAGGTAAGCAATAGTTAATTGATTAAAAGAAAGGCATTGTGGGACAAACCTGAGAGGAATCTGCACCACATCCTTTTACTCCAGAGTCCCTCTCTCATACCAGGTATGTGGTAGCACATGGCTTATTTGGTAGGAAAGGAAAGGCACTCTGCACACTATTGATTATGACTTACATTATGTAACCTGTGGCACTGAATGTCAGGTCTGAGGGTGAAGCCTCAGAGTGAGCAAACAAACCTTGAAGTTAAGGAATGCGATGGGAGAGTGGGAATAATGGAAGACCACAGGGCTTCAGAGGAGGTGCAGAGCAGAACCCAATCCAGCTGTGTTCAGGGTGCCTCACTGCCTGTTTCATGTCATTCCCAGAACCTAAAACGTTGCAGTGGGGTCACCTTTGGTAACAGGCTGCAGTGTACCCCATGCTTGGGTGGCTGGGAACAGCATCTCACTTCTTCCTCAATTAGCTTCTGATTAGCACCATTCCCTGGCCCATGGCCAGCTTGCTTTTAATGCACCATTAATAATGCATTCCTCAGATAGCAGGAGCACCATGAGAAAGAGCTGGGTTCCAGGATCAGGACGCTGCCAGAACGCCGGTGAATAAGCGGAATGCAGGAGGAGAAGAGTAGAGAGCAGGCTGGGGCAACCAATAACTGCTAAACGTTCAGTCTCCTGTTTGGGTGGGGGGAATCAGAGAAAGGGAGGCTCAGATTAGCTTGTTTTAAGAAGATGCACAGAACTAGTGGCAAAAGGGGGAAGGAAGAAAATAAGGCACTTTCCTCTTCCCTTCCCATCCCTTTTTCTTCTTTCGTCATGTCTTAGACCAGTGGTTCCCAATTGGGGGTCTGTGGCACCAGTCACATCTTACCTCTGCAAGGTCCACATTTTAATAAAAGAAAACACGTCTCCCACGCTCCGTTTGCTTCGACGGTGACGTCATATGCAAAAGCAGTGAACACAATAAACAGAGCGGCTACTGCACATCCTAGGCGAGCCCCGCCCCGCCCCGCCTTCAGCTAACTATGGCTTTGCCACGCCTCCAGGCCTGCCAACAGTAGCTAATCTCTCAGTAGCTCTCTCCTGTTTTTTCTATGTAAATTTTCCCCGCACTCTCTAGGAGCTTTATCACACCTACCTGCTTCCCTCGGATTATCCCGTAGCACTGCTGCTGTTGTTTTGCTACCTGGCAACAGCGACCTTTTGCATACCAGGAAGTGAGTTGAAGGGGGGAAATGTAAAAAAAAATCATAAAAAATCAATGGAGGACCCAATTCAATTCAAATTTGGTATGCTTAAAGCTCTCCTTAATATCTATTAATGTGCCAATTTTGATGTCTTTATCTTTAAAGCTTACGCAGATGTGAGCATTTCTTTAAAATCCTCCCCCTGCGGTGGCTTGGAAGATACGGCTTGGAAGTAGGGGTTAAATATGGCGAATCGTTTGGCTTAGTAAAATTAAATTCGTCTTTATATTCCTAACTAAATCATTGTCATTTTTGCGTGGTAATATCACAAATTTTATGGTTTGTTTTTATTATACCTAAAATCCTTTGCTTATTAGGGGCTACCCCTTATTTTCTCCAAAAAATTCCTTCGCGCAGGTAACTACCATAGAGATAACAACATTTTCAAAAGTAGGGGGTCCATGGCTTGGCATTTGGAAAACAAGGGGTCCACAGTACTTAGCTAATCGGGAACCACTGTCTTAGACAATAAGCCTGAGGGCAGAGACCATCTTGTTCTTTTATTGATCTGCAAGTTGCTCCAATTGCCTTTCCATCTGAGGAGTGAAGTAAAAAATACTTTTTTAAATTTTTATTATTGAAACAACAAACACAAATCAAAATCAGTTAGTACAAAAACATTATAATACTTTACTATCATATATTCCATGTTAACCTATTAAAGATAATATAATAAACATAACAGTGCTCCCCCCACCTCGGGATCTCATTCTTGCTTCCAAAAACTCATAGTTTCATCTGTTGGTGGATCCCCCCTTCCTTTAGAAAATACAAACTCCAGGAACTTTTGCCATATACTCTCAAAATCATTCGTTTTTACTATGCCTCTTTTCATTTTTATATTACATGTCAATTTATCATTTATAGCAATGTCCCACACTTCTTTATATCATTCTTCAATAAAATAATCTCCTGTAATTTTCCAATTCCTAGTTACTATTAACCTCGCAGCTGTCAGCAGGTTCGTTATCAATTCTTTCATTTCTTTATTACTGTCCGGGAAAGCTGCCAAATGGCTTGACAAAGACAGATTAGACCAGCGGGTAACTAAGCAACAGATGAGTTTATTGCAGTATACAAACAGTTCAGGGAAGGCAGTGCAAACGGCGCTTTGAACGTAAAGGCAAAAGGACGTTGCAGATCAGGATTCAAGCTTACAGAGAAGTCAATGTCCAGTCCAAAGTCTAGGGAGTTGGCAAAGCAGGTAGTCGAGAGTCCAGTCCAGGGTCAGCGCAGCCAGCATTCAGCAAAGTCCAAACAACAGTCCAAAAGTCCAGGGGCAATAACAGGCAAGCGTAGTCACAAACCAGTCCGTGGTCAACCAGGAGTCCAGAGAAGCAAGGCGTGGTCACGGGGTCCAGGAGTCAATGCCGGAATCAGGAACCAGGAGTCAGGGAGCAAGGCACGAGGTCACGAGATGCAGGAACCGAGGCTTTCGCCAGAAAGCTCAGATAATCTCTGACAATTTGGCAGAGCTCCCGGCTGCTCTTTTATCCTCAGTCAGAGTGCTGAGTCAGCGTTCCGCAGCTGGTCTCTGATTGCTTGGCGTTTCTGTTGGAGACGGCTAGACCTGCGTCGGGTGGCCTTCTCCGCCCGGAACTGGCTGAAACCGGGCTTCTCCGTCTCCTCCTCAGATCCCTGCTGCTCTTCCAGAGTCTTTGCTGGCATCAGGCCCTCAGAGCTGGCAGAGGTTCCTGCTGGCCGTGGCTCCTCTCCCTGAGGCTCTGCCACAGCCTCTGCCAGTCCATTCTCCTCTCCTGAGCCAGGCCCCACTGTACTGGGTCCAGCCTCTGCCAACTCCCCCTCATCTCCCGACTCCTGTTCCATGCAGGGCATGACAATTACATTTAAGATCATCATGCAGTGAGAGTAATGCAATCCTTGGTGTAACTTCTACTTTAAATCCCACAATCTGTTCAATCTCATAAAACACCATCTTCCATAACTTTTGCACATGTACACAATCCCACCACATATGTAAATACGTTCCCTTTTCACCACAACCCCTCCAACAATCTGCTGAAAGCTGTTTATTAATCTTATTTAATCTAACCGGAGTTAAATACCACCTCCATACAAGTTTGTAGTAATTCTCCTTTATTCTTATTGACATATTTCTCAACACTCTCTGTCTCCATAGTCCATCCCACCTCTGTTGTCCTATTTGTATCTTCAAATCAGTCTCCCAAACCATTTTTCCAGCACTATCCAGCCCTCCTTTCTCAACTAATATATTATATAGTTGACTCACTAACCCCTTTATCCCTATATTTTGTCCCTTATCTATTTCTTTTTGTTTAATTAATTCCTCAAATTTTGTCCTCTCTCTACATTCTCCATTTTCTCTTACCCAATTTTTAGTCCATTGTTCTAATTGAAAATAATTTAACCACGTTAATTCCAAATCTCTCAAAACTTCTTCCAACCTCTCTCTTGTATTCATCCCCCTTAACCACTCTCCTAATCTCATTTTATTTATTTATTTTAAAACTTTGCTTAATCTATTCTTTAAATTTTCAGGAAATTTCTTTAACATTATCACCAGTGTTAAGGGGGAATTACTTGAAAACAATTCCTTTTTATAATTATTCCAAAGTTCCCAATGGAACTTCAAAAATTGGTTATCTAAATCATTAAGCCATTTACCCTTCCCTTTTTCCTTAAAAAACACATTTTGCAATTTCAACTCAATATTCCCTAGCGTATTTTCCTCCATCCATTTCAAGTCCCCTACCCCTATAATTGCTTCAACAACATGTCTTAACCTATTAGCTAGATAGTAGTACTCAAGGTTTGGGAGACCCAGTCCGCCTCTCTTTTGGCTTAAGTACCATTTACTTTTATTAATCCTTGATCTCTTCCCTTCATTGCAGTAATTATTTATAAGATTCTGCCATCCTTTTAATTCTATCTCTGAAATTCTTATTGGTAACATTCTAAAGAAAAAGTTAACCTTAGGTAAAATTTTCATCTTTATTAAAGCTATTCTTCCAAACCAGGAAAGATTCAGTTTCTTATACTTCTTTAACTCTTCCTCTATTTCTTTTTTTAATCCATTTAAATTCTCACTTTCCAAATCTTCTAAATTTTTTGTAATCTTAACACCCAAATATTTAATTTTTTCTTTGCTTTTCAAAACTGAAGCCTTCCCTTCCCACTCCCTTTCTTCCTTTTTAGTATAGTTGAATAACATCAAATCCGATTTTGCCCAGTTTATTCTTAACCCCGTAACTTCTTCAAAATCATTCAGCTACTGTTTAATTCTTTCCATTTTACCTAAAGGATCTCTAATAGTCATCAATGTATCATCTGCAAACATGTTCAATTTTATTTTATTACTTCTGCCTATCCCCTCTATCTCTCCATCCTCTCTTATTACGTTTGCCAACAATTCCATCACCAATACAAACAGGACTGGCGAGAGTGGGCATCCTTGTCTTGTCCCTCTAGCTAGTCGTATCTTGTCCATTATTCCATCATTTACTACCACTACGGCTGTGCTCTTAGAGTATAACTGCTCAATTATTGCTCTAAATTTAGTACTAAATCCCATTTTGTTTATAACCAACTTTAAAGTTTGCCAGCTCACACAATCAAAAGCCTTAAAAATATCTAACGCTAAAATACCCGCCTTAATCCTTGATTTTTTTATCCCCTGTATTACACTCAAAACTCTACCTATTAATGTGTGCATCTGTCTACCTGCTATAAACCCACATTGATCTTCCCCTACATATTTAGCTATACATTTATTTAGCCTTTTAGCCAAAATGCTTGAAAAAAATTTTGCATCTTGGTTTATTAGTGAAATTGGTCTATATGAATCGGGGAGAGTCAGATCCTTATCCGGTTTCAGAATTAAAATTATTATAGAATGCTCCCATGACTCTAGAATCCTCTCCCCCTCCATTATTGCGTTATATAATTTCAGCAACTTTGGCACTATTAAAGTTTTAAATTTTTTGTAAAACTCTGGTCCTAAACCATCTGCCCCTGGTGATTTCCCTGCTTTAAGCTGGTCTATAACCTCCTCTATTTCACTTTGCAATATATTATTATCCATTATTTCCTTATGCTCTTTTTCTAATCCTTTCTTCAAAAATTTATCCACATATTCCTCCGTCCTCTTCATTTGGGTATCTCTTTTCTTATATAACTCTTCAAAAAAATCCTGAAATTTTTTTATTTTATCCTTCATCAAATGACAATCATTACCCTTATTTTTTACTAACCCTATCCCATTTTTAGCTTTTTCTTTCTGTGTGAGTTTGGCAAGCATCTTCGAATTCCTATTACTGTTTTGAAAATATTCCCTTTTCATATAAATTAAATTCCTCTGAACCTCTTCTAAATTAATATTTTCTAATTCCTTTTTTGTGCCATTAATTCTATTAATTTATGTTTATTCTTAGTTTGCCAATATTCTTTTTCCAGCTTTATTATCTCCTTTTCTAGAGTAGCCTGCCTTGCTTCTTGTTGTCTTTTTAATTTACACGTTTCCCTAATAGTTCCCCCTAAACACAGCCTTCATGGTATCCCAAACCACTGCAGTTCTTGTTCCCCCTTTCTCATTTATTTCCCATGTTTCTGACAATTCCTTCTGCATTTTCTCAATTACTTTGTCATTCTTAAATATCTTAGTATTCAATCTCCACCTTAATGCTTCTTTGTATTCCTTACTAACTGCAAAAACTAAGCTTACCAATGCATGATCCGATACCTTGATTGTCCCTAATTCCATTCTACATGTCTTGGTTACAAAATCTCTAGATACAAAAATATGATCAATTCTGGAATATGTATGATGGACTGAAGAATAAAACGTAAATCCAGGGTCCGCCCCTCTGAGAACTCTCCAAGAATCAACAAAATCCTTCTCTTTAATTAATTTGCTTAAAATAGTAACATTGTTTCTCTTTTCTACCTCAGAGGGATTTGACCTATCTACTCTATTGTCCATAACCATATTGAAATCTCCCGCCATAATTACATACCCCTCCTTGAATTCTTCCATCTCTCTTAATACCTCCTCATAAAATTCTTTTTGTTTATTGTTTGGTGCATACATATTAATCAAAGTATATTTTCCCCCTCCAGTTTACCTTTAATCATGAGATATCTCCCATTCTCATCTTTTTTAATATCCTCCATCATAAACCCAGTTCTTTTTGAAATCAAAATGGCCACTCCCTTTTTTTTTGACGTCCCCAACGATACTTCATAATAGACTGGCCATCTCAGTCGAATAGCGTTCTTTTTTTATTAATTTGACGAGTCTCTTGCAGAAATATCATGTCCGAACCATCCCTATTTAACAATTGTTCAATCCTTCTCCTTTTTACGACTGCCCCCAGACCTTTGACATTGAGCGTTGAGATTCTTAACTTCTTATCCATATTCAGCTCTCTGATCTTCTTTTCGATCCCGATCGTGTTGAAAACATAACATACACACATATACATACAACACCCCAAACATACCCTTCCCTCCCACCCCACTTCCCCCTTCCCTCCCATCACTTTTCCCCCCAATATATACCCGGAAGTCTAATACTTCCGCCATATTTTTTACCCTTGGGGGGGAAAGAAGCCAGGAACCCAGAACCAGCAGGAACTAATTAATATATTTCTTATCATCGCTATATTAAGCACCTACACCACCACCCCACCTGCTCCTCTTTCTTCTTCATCATCGCTTTTTGCGCCGCCACCCGCATCTCTTTGAGGACCCAAACCTAAGCTCTCAAGAAGCTCCATGCCTTGCTGGGCGGAGAAAACCTTATGATTTTCCCCGTTGTATGAGAAACGCAGAAAAATCGGATATCCCCATGCATAAAGAATTCTCTTCTTTTTCAATTCCTCCATTATAACTTTGACACTGCGTCTCCATTCCAAAGTCTGTTGGCACAGATCATTAAAGACCTGCACTGTTGCTCCTTGGAACTTCAGCTAACCCAATGCTCTTAATTCCTTCATCAATTGCTCTTTCTTGTAGTAGCTTAAAAATTTCACCAAAACATCTCTAGGGGGTGCTCCACTTCTGAAGCCCCCTACCCTGTGAGCACGCTCCACATCTTCTTCAGCTACCTGCAGGGTTAGGACTAGTTCTTTGAACCAACTTAGGATATTCTTCCTGAGGTCCTCCCCTTTCTTCTCCCCCATATTACGAACGTGCAAGTTTACTCTTCATGCGTTATCTTCTATAGCAATCAGTCTCTTATCTTGATCTTTAAATTTCGCCTCTTGATCATTTTGAGTCTTCTTAATTTCTTTAACTTGATTTTTCACTTGATTAACCTCTGTCTTCAAAAAGCCTAATTGATTATCTCTTATAGCCATTTCTGCAGCCAGCTTATCCACCCTCTTGTTGTTTTTGTCAATTTCCGTTTCAATTTTCGTAAAAAGCTCAGCTTTAAGGCTTTTCAACATAGCTGAAATTTGATCCACCATTTCCTCTTGCCCTGCTGGCTCTGCGCCAGCTTCGGCAGCCAGCTTCAACTCCTTTGTTGTTATTGTAGATTCGTCTTGTTTTCCTTCCCTCTCCGGCTCTGGATCAATCACTCTTTGAAGTTTTTTAATGGTATTGTTAGACGCGTGTTGAACCCACCGTGGCTTCACCACCGGGGCAGTTTTTTTGAGTGGCATAGGCTTGCAAATACGGCTGGTGTTAGTTTCACTTTTAAGTCCAACAGCGAGCTCAGAAGGGTTTTATTGCCGTGCTTAACGAGATTTACTACTTGCTACTGAAAAGGTGGCTATCAATCAATCTCTCCTGACAATGGCTCTGCAATTAAAATTCCTTTTAAGATAAGCTCTCCATCTGGGAGATTTCTTATGCAGCCGCTCTTAACAGTTCAAGGAGGGGCTACTTCTCCACTAGCCACCTTCCTTCCACTTCAAATACACTCGTTAAGCAACAAAATACTTTGATCTTTTAAATCCCATTCAGCTCAGAGTTTCCCATTCAATCTTCAACGTTCTTCACTATTTCCAGCCCAGATAATTAGATGATAAGGCATAAAAACCTACCGGATGCCCGGACGTTCTTTTTTTTCCTTACTGTTCCATTGGCACGCTGGCTCCTCCCCCCAAGTAAAAAATACTTTAAACTGAAATAGAGTTGTTATTTGCCACTGTAGGAAGGTGTCAGGCATTTTTACATATGGCCATCTGGTAACAATTGAAACACTCAGCAGTATACGTGCAGACTTCTACTGTTACTTTCTACTGTTAGTTTTACCCTACCCTGTGCCTGCTTACCCTACCCTGTACATGTTTGCATTCTCTTCCCCTCCTTATTGTTTTACTATGATTTTATTAGATTGTAAGCCTATGCGGCAGGGTCTTGCTATTTACTGTTTTACTCTGTACAGCACCATGTACACTGATGGTGCTATATAAATAAATAATAATAATAATAATAATAATAATCCTCTGGCCTCAGGACTGCCAAGGCATTAACAAACTGCTGAGATACAACGCTAGGAGTTAAATACAAATTCAGAAATATATCCTTGTTACAGATCTCATGTCTTAGGATTTTGCAGTGGGACAACATGCTAAAAAGGAGAAGAACCTTCAAGAAATAAGTGTACATGTTCCAGCAACACCTACCTGCATCTGCAAGCAGATTAGTTTACCCTATTTCTTCGATTCTAAGACGCACTTTCCCCCCGATATAAATATCTCTAAAAACGGGGTGCGTCTTAGAATTGCGGGTGTGTCTTAGGTTTTTTTTTCCTGTTGGTGGTACTGAAATTAGTGTGCGTCTTACAATCGATGGTGTCTTACAATCGAAGAAATACAGTAAATAGTGAAGATGACAAACAGTGATGTTTTATTAACTCTACTTTGGAAAATCATAAGGACAGGATCATCCATGCACAAACATGCTCCCAAGGCAGGCAAGAAGCTCTTGAATAACATAGCTGACCTATCTATAGAAAATGGAGAGGCATTCAAAGGAGAGAAGATAGTATTCCAAGAGAGATGTTAAAGAAGATTTACAAAGTACTTCTGGGAATGGTACTCTGCTAATAACAGGGCAATTTACAAACTGGATGCACAATTGCTGGTCATTTATTGTGGTTTGCAGTGATGTACCATGCATGTTACATTGGCTAAGTACCAGTTAATCAAGTAATTAATTAAAATTATAAGTGCTAGCAATGGAACTGTTTAAGTATAATGGCAAACGTGATTATCTTGCATGGGACTACTAGTCACTATTTACAAATAGAGCTGTGTATCCCTTGGTAAGAATCCAAGGTGGTACTGGGTTGGCCTGAGGCTGAAACAGATCAGCATTGAAGCCTCAGGCCAATTCAGGGTGTGTGTGCTGGGCTGTTCCTCCTGCCTGCCTGCCCATCCAGAAAAGCCAGCGTGAGTCCATTGGACTCACCGGACTCATCTTCCTCTCCCTCCCCGTTCTCCTTGGTCATCTCTGCGATTTAGCTTCACGCATGTTGTCTTCAGAGCTGAGTTGCAATTTAAAGGAAGATTGTGGGGGCTCTCTATTTTGAATAGCTCTATGGTCGCAAACTACAGTGACTGTAAAGGGCCATTTTTGGTCTTCGCGGCCATAGAGCTATTCAAAATAGAGAGCCCCCACAGTCTTCCTTTAAATCACAGCTTGGCTCTGAAGAGGATGCATGTGAAGATAAGTCCTGGCGGTAGTGTGGTGGTGGTGGTTCCAGGTTTGGGGGGAGGGAGCAGAACCAGGCAGGTAGGGAGCCGGAAGTCCAATGGACTCCCAGTTGGCCTTCCCCCAGCTTTCCTGCGGGAAGGCCGCCACCCAGGAACTCTGCAAAGGCAAAACACCTCGGGGGGCCTGAATCTTACCTCGGCTTTGATTTCGAGGCAAGATGGGCAAACCATTTGGTGACCAAAGATGAATCAGGGCTGTTTCGAAGCCCCCAAAACAGCTGGCAAGACGGGGAGGCTGTGCACAACCCTACTTACCAGACAACACAACTACAAAAACACTTGCAAGAATTTTAAGAAGTTATATGAATATATGTCCTAAGGATAGCATTTGTGATGAGTTAATTTCAGATAATGTGCTTCAATACACAGTGGGCAAAGTTTCCATAAAACTGGGTGTTTATTCATATGACTACCAGCACATGCTATTCAGAGGCCAATGGTCTAGCCAAAAGATATGTGAACCCTATGAGTTGATCAGAGCATGATGCTAATAATATCCATAGATTCAAAGCCCATGGTGGAATGCAGGATGGAAGTCTGTTTCCCCCCTCCCCTTTATGCCAAATCAAATTAATCATTTATCCAAAGCTGTGTGTGCAAAAGGCTTGGAGGATACAGGTGCCAATCCCATGGCTTCTCACAAGCAAACTTGGGCCAATTTCTCTACTGCTGGGTGGCTTTGTCCCACCTTCTTGAGACATACAGGACAGGGTGTCAACAGTGGGCCTAGGCTCTACTCTCTGGACAATATAAGACATCAGGAAGGTGAGGCTGGAGAATGCTGGCATAAATCCTACTACCTCTTGCAGGTTGTACTGTTTGAGCAAGGCAAGGGGCATATAGACCAGGGCTGTGAATAACAACAACAACAACAATCTGGGACAGAACAATTCATACAGACAAAACAATACCCTGCAACCAACCAGACATAACAGTTATAGACAAAAAAGAAAAACACACTTACCTCATTGGCATAGCAATACCTAATGACAAAAAGGAAGAGGAAAAGAGAGAAAAATATACACCCTGGCTATGGAAGTTAAAGAATGATGACAACAGGAAAAGGTCACAATTATACCATTAGTCACATCAGTCACCAGCAACACATAAAAAAACTATACAGAAAACCTTCAGAAACTGGGCCTACCAAAATACATCCATACCAACATTCAGAAAGCAGTGATATTTAAAACATCCTCAATAGTCAGGAAATTCCTGAAACAGTAAAAGACAGCATGAGTTGGCAAAGCCCATCATGTCTGCCAAGAACCACCATGAGCAAGAAAAAAGATGATGATGATGATCTTGGATGTCATTCCTTCTTTGCCCAGCATACCCATTTCTTGTGCCCAGTTGGCCTAGACTAGAAGTATGATTCTTTTCTCTCTCTTTTTGGCCGCAAGTGGTCCTGGCTTCAATTCCCAGGCAAGCAGGTGCACCAAGGGAGAGTGCCTATAAAATGTTTTTAGCCTCTGTTTACCAGATGGCAGCAGTGTGTGAAGAAACGGCTGCAATTACATGATTTGTGCAACAGATGGCAGCAGAGCATGAGAAAATAATATAGATTAATTGTTCACCAGAAAAACCAGAAGCTGTTTAAAAAAATAATATGAATTTAAAAAGCAATATTACATTATATATCAAACAGAGGATCAGCTAGCTTAACACAAAGTCAAATCTACTCTATGTAATATCCATGTTGTAATATTAAATATTACTTGACTTTTTAATATGAACATAAGAAGTGCCCTGATGCTGGATCAGACCAAGGGTCCATCTAGTCCAGCACTCTGTTCACACAGTAGCCAAGCAGCTGTAGACCAGGGACCAACAAGCAGGACACAGATGCAACAACACCTTCCCACACATGTTCCCCAGCAACTGGTGTATATAGGGAGGTATCAGAGGCAGTATGGATTTGTCCAGTTCAAATATGACACTAACTTGCAAACTCTGTAAAGCAGCCTTTCCTGGAGGGTTGTTCTATAGTGTCTACTTATTTTTCAATCCATCCCAGAATTGTTTGGAATGTTTCATTTACATCCATTCATAGATGTCCACCATGTTTAAAATCAGTACCACTCTTACTACACTTCCAGCAAACTGATGTATCTTATGAATTTGAATAGATGGGTGGTACAACAGATTGTACATATTTTTCTAGTAGTTATATACATATATGAAGTTCCATTGATTTACTACTGGTATTAATTTGGAGATTTTTATTTAATCTCCCCCCCCCCAGCCAACAGCTTTTATATTTTGAACACAACTATCTTTAAAATTGAAAGAATAATATTGCTTCAAATGTACCCAAGTTTTCCTCTCTTAACAAATTATGTTTCAACTGAAATTAACCTTACCTAATTGTTTAGCTTCTCTAAAATTGTTTTCAATTAATACAGAGAGATGCCAGGTACTCATACATGTTTAAACTTGCCTGTACATTGGTGATGAAATTGCATTAACCTACATAAACCTCTGATTTAACTTTGGAAGCCACATCCATTCCATTAACAGGAATGCTATATTATCTTCTTCGGCCTCCCCACATTAAGTTATACTCCCATTAGAGTCTACCACACAGTGACCATGTTCACACAAAACAATAAGCCAGCATTCCAAAGAATCCTGGTTTATTGTTCATGAATATCATGGTGGTGTGTGGTGCTCCTCCTGCCAACCCTCTGCACTTGGCTCCTCCCACCAGCAGGAGCAGCTAAACAAACCAGGAATTTGCCAACAAGGAAATAGCACCAAACTGGAATTGCAAACCAGGGTTTGTTCTTGTATCTTGGCTTGCTTAGGAATGACAAGTCTTTGCTGGCAAGTTCTTGGTTTGTTTAGCCATTTCCACTGGAAGGCGAAGTATGAGAACAATTACATATTGTGCACTTGCATGTGAACAATAAGCCAGGATTTTCTAGAATTCTGGTTTATTGTTTTATGCAAACATGTAGATGGTCTAATGGTTGTCAATATCACTTGATGGTTTTGCATAAAGTTTTCATTTTCATTCATCCTTCAAACTTCCCAGTAACTTTATAAGTAACTCTAGTTACATAATAATTTGGGATAAAGTTATTAATGTTTGTTTACATGGTTCTTATCTTAACGAGAAAGATTTCTAAAGGCAATAGTAGAAAGAGAAAAAAAAATGTAAAGCAATCTCTTAATTTTAACTGCTCCAACTCTTCCTAACCTGTAACCACCTTTTTGTATCTTATTGATTCTTAATCAAGGGGTCAAAATTATTATCAACTAGGTCTGCAATACATCTAGGTATTATAATCCCCAAATATCAAATACCTCTTTCCTTTGATTTTTGCTTTCTTTGGGGCCTTTAATTCCATCTCCTAGAATTTCAGATTTTGTCTGACCACTTTGTATCCTGCAGAGAGTAAGGATCTTGAAAACTGAAAACTTAAAGAATCATAAATATTCAGTGGAACAGAATGATATGCGAAGTGTTTGCTTCCTTTGTACTATTTACACTTTGTACTATTTACTATTAACAGTTCAGAACATTTTTGGGTACCACTGTAGAAAATTATTCTTGGGGACATAGAGAAGCCCCATCAACGGTGCAAGAAGCTTCTCCATCAGCTTCTTGCACCAAAAAGTAGTGAAAACACAAAGCCTTAAAGAA
The DNA here is from genome assembly GCF_023053635.1 of Elgaria multicarinata webbii. NCBI lineage: Eukaryota > Metazoa > Chordata > Lepidosauria > Squamata > Anguidae > Elgaria > Elgaria multicarinata. The sequence goes on from NC_086181.1 coordinate 5,477,548, forward strand.
ATTCTTCTCTTGTTGTTCTAAAAACAACCCTCTACCTTCTGCATCTGATAACCATTTCACAGATGTAATTCACAAAAAGGTTGTTTGGGAGAGTATATACAGTCTGATCCTATGCATGACTATGCAGAAGCAAGTCTCACTGGGGGATTTCAGATGTTATTTTGTCTTAATAAGCTGAGATATGAACAGGGACTTTTGGATGCACATATAATGCCTTTATGCAAGCTGGCAAACAAACCAAGACATCTTCAGTTACAGTTTCCCATTTTGCCCAAACCAGAAAACCATGGTTATCAGCTTCAGAACAAGCCTGGGTATTAAGCCAACTTCAAAACATGGTTTAGCTTGTTCTGAAGCTCGTAACTATAATTTCCTGGTTCAGAAAAAACAGGAAACTATAGTTAATGGAAGACTTCCTGGTTTGTTTGCTTTCTTAGAAAAAGAAAAGGCTTATGTGCTTTGAAAAAAGCTTTGTTCAGATCTTATTTATTTATTTATTAAATTTATATACCGCCCCATAGCCAGAGCTCTCTGGGCAGTTTACAAAAGTTAAAAAACAGTGGACATTAAAAAGTATACAAAATTTAAAACCATCAAAAAATATAAAAACAACAGTATACAGTACTGTTCTTGTTATTAAACCAAAAAATGGTCATCTGAACACTGTCAATGGTTTCAATGGATCTTACTCCCAGGCGTATGATGGTAGCCTTAGTTTGTCATTTGTATTATGTAAAATACTGGTGGCAATGCTGAGGTACTGAAAAACTGTACTCACTCTGGTTTTGCTCTCAATGCATTTGAACTTACTTTCTTTTAAAAAAAATAATTTGTTTATCATCAAGATCCATTAGAGTACTACGCACATTGATTTTCACAATTCTATGGCAAAAGAACACCAGAGGCATCTTTGTCCAATTCCCATTCTTTCAAAGCTGGACCTGCATTATGTAGGAAAATACCTCTTTACATTGCTATCCAAGATTCAGGAGTATTTACGAGGAAATTGTCAAGGGAGGCAGGGTACACATAAAAAACTATTGTGGAACAATTCTAAAGCAGATGGAGAAGCAAACAAGGAATACACCATAGCATTATCTTTTCAAAGGCAGGTGCAGTGGTGCTTTCTAAAAGTATGTAGTTTAGCTAAAATATTCAAATTCTGTTACACAAAGGGGGTAGATCAAGACTGAATTAGTTGCCCTTAGGACTTATTGAAATCAATAAAATAAGTTAGTCCTGACTTAAGTTCCACTGATTTCAATGGGAACTAAATGCAAGGTCTGGAGCCAACCCAATTTTTAAATTCTAGTATAAATCCTCAGAGCTTCACACTCCAAAAGGGTTTAAAAATAGTTACCTTCAAAGCAATGCCATCATAAAATATATTAAACACAAAAGCAAGACTGCCAAAATAAAACTAATGTAATCTCCCTCACTCCCATATGTATTTAAGTTGTGACCAATCGGAACATTTGGTTTTTTAGGTAGGTACACAGCTGGTTCATTAAGTCTCTGTTCTGTCCCTCGATCCAGTGCATTTCTATTAAGGAATCAGGCCCTTCTTTCTTCACATTTAACACACACTTGAAAAGGAACCATTCACTTGAGGTGATGGCACTCTGTCCAGTCTCAATAACTTGACTATCAGTGGCCAAGGACTTGGACTCCTTTTCATTACTGGAATCTTCCAATCCTGCTAAAACAGGTGCCGGTTCTTCTCTGCTGTTGTTTTCAGTGTGTTCCTGGATGTTTCCCTCTTTAATGGCAAGTGCACTATTAAGTCCATCACCCTCTGGTGATTCAAGGTCATGACTAAGCACCACAGTTACATTTTCAGTGGTTTCACCTTTGTTTCCTCCAATCTCTATGATGTCACTTAATTTTTTCTGGTTCTTTTCTTCTGTGGCTTGAAGGAAATCTACAGATGCGCGAGGAAGTTCACGTAGTTGTCTGACTCTATCCCTCTTCTTTCTCCTTAAATGAATCCAAGAGTTTTCTAGAGCTGTTAGAAACAAGCTGACTTCATCTTTTCCACAAGGAAGGCTTTTATACTGAACCTATTGAAGCAAACACACACAGAACTTTAGTATATGACTCCATTAGGTCATTCGCTGTTTCTGAATCGGTAATATTATGGTGATTATACCTTCAGGTCTGTAAGAAGTTTTCTAATCCATGTTGCTACTACTGCCATCCCTTCAACAGCATTTATTCCCACAGATGAAGCTTTGGTAGCTAAGTCTTTGGCTGTAGATGCTAAGACCAGGAATGTAATTGGTTTCCGAGGCTTTTCAAGTTTTCTTTTCTTCGAAGGCGGTGACTGAGTGGTAAAGAACATATACACATATGCTCCAAGTTGAATAGAATAATTAGAATTAAAAAGAATATTAATAAAACTGTGTTAGCATTCCGGATTGTGTAAATAACTAGTGTCAAGGTCTTAGATTCTAACTTAACTTAAGGAACCTGGAAAGAAAGATTCCTGTCCCACCCTCAACCATGCAGCCACTTGCTCACCTCAAAGGTCTCTCTGGAGAGTTGGGGAACCCTCCTGAACAATGTGGGGTAGGGTCCATGGGTTGCTGATGGAGGCAGGAATTGTTGAAAATCATGCTTAGGGGAAAAAAACTGCAAAGGGAAAGTTCCCCACTGCCCCCTAGCAGCACTTCCTCACTGCACTTCAGCCCACATTGCTCAGGAGAAGCCCCCCAGCGGTCTGGAGAGGTTGCAACACGGCAGGTCTAGAGGGAGGCAGGGATGGGAAACTTTCTTTCTGCGAAGTGCCTTCATTTATCCTAGGATCCAGGGCAAGAACTACAGCCACAGCAGTTAGAATAATTTATACTAAGGACTGGAAAGAAAGAAAATCCCTAAATGATGGAAATGGGGAAATAAGTCATGAATATGAAATCATGACTAAATAAACAATTACATAAAAGAAAAGGGAGGAAGACAATGAGATGAACAACAGTAAACCAAGTAAATAATTGTTGCTAATCGTTCAGTCGATCTTTTATAGAAAACAATTGTCCAAGAAAATACTTGTGTGTGTAGGTTAAATTGTTTATGTACATTTGAAAGGAATTCCATTGTAACTACAGACGTAATAAAGGGTGTACAGAGTCAATCTTTGCTTCATTTTGCACAAGGAAATCCAAATATTATACATATTAGTTCAGTGCACAGAAAATACTCAAGCTGCTTGACATAACTCTAATTGCAGAGGAATTTTGGAGAGGAGCTGTGCAGCAACCAGTTGTGGCTGAATCATCCTTAGGGAATGAAAGTGAAAATGTTTCTGACTGCCCAAATGGAGACAGGATGGTAATAGGCCATGAACATGTGGGGAAACGTGATAGCCAGTCAAAGAGACCGAGGGGCCATAGAGGAAAATGCACAAACCACAGACATCTGCACCATGTATAGATGTTTCTATGGAAATGCTAGAAGCCCCCAAGCCAAGAAGGAAGAGTTGGAATGCTTGATCTTAAGGGAGAACTTAGTTATAGTGGGCATACCAGAAACATGGCAGAATAGAGAGAACCAGATCTCTGGGTACAACAATCTATAGGAAGGACAGGAAAGGCTGTACCAGAGGTGGTGTCGCTTTGTACATCAAAGAGGCTTACTGTCAGCCAGGCTAGAAACCCTAAAAGGGGCAGACGTATCCATAGCACTGTGGGTGACAATACCAGGCTCCCAAAGTAAGTTAGTACTAGGGATGTGCTGTATGTCCCCCCAGGCTCTTTGATGGCAGGGCAGGCACTGTAGGCTCCTGAGAGAGTTGGCAACCATGGATGTGATTACTTTAAGAAATCATTGTCTGAGTCAAAAAGTGACAGTGGAGGCATCTTGCTTAATATCTCTCCACAGGTCACATATGCAAGATTATGTTGCTCCCAGATTATGGAATGACCTGCTGGGAGAGATTTGTCAATTTAACAGTCTTCCGGATTTTAAGAAAGCTATAAAGACTGATCTCTTCCGGCAGGCCTACCCAGTTACATTTTAAGATGCCTTTTAATAATGTGCTGCTTTTAATAATGTATTAGTTTTAAATAATTTAATCAATTATATGTATTTTATGGCATTTGCATTTGTGTATTAATTATTATTATTATTATTATTATTTCTAACAAAATCTAATCTAATCAGAACTGCAAATATCTCAGTAGCCTTAGGATAAGCAAAATGGTAATGTCATCATGCATGCATATACCAGCCTTAACAGGATTTCCTTCAAAGCAACATCAATTCATTGCCCAGGTATAAGAATTCCTTAACTTTTTGGAAAGGTCAGTTTTTGAAAGGTAACCGCTTGGTGCTTTCTTGACTGCATTTACCCATCCCAAATTGCTCTTTTTGCATCTGTGATGACTCTGGCTAAGTTATCACAGCCTCTTTGCTTCAGCCCGGAATGGCTATTGTCACCACCTGGGAATCTTCCTGTAACTTCTTTGTGACTTTATTATGTCAAGTACTATTTATTTTTTTATTAATTCACAATATTTATATACCAACCCCCATTGAAAATTTCAGAGCGGTGTACAAGACACTTTAAAATAGATTTTAAAGTCCATTGGTTTCTGTTCACCACTCTGCCGCAAAGATCATCTTCTTGGCTCGCCGCTCTGACCATGTTACTCCGCTTCTGAAATCTCTTCATTGGCTTCCAATTCACTTCAGAATCCAATATAAACTTCTCCTGTTAACCTTCAAAGCTTTTCACGGTCTAGCTCCTTCCTATCTCTCCTCTCTCATCTCACACTATTGCCCCGCTCGTGCTCTTCGCTCCTCTGATGCCATGTTTCTCGCCTGCCCAAGGGCCTCTACTTCCCTTGCTCGGCTCCGTCCATTTTCTTCTGCTGCCCCTTACGCCTGGAACGCTCTTCCAGAACATTTGAGAACTATAAGTTCAATCGCAGCTTTTAAAGCTCAACTAAAAACTTTTCTTTTTCCTAAAGCTTTTAAAATGTGATGTTGTGCAGACTTTATACTGTTAGTTTTACCCTACCCTGTGCCTGCTTACCCTACCCTGTGCCTGTTTGCATTCTCTTCCCCTCCTTATTGTTTCATTATGATTTTATTAGAATGTAAGCCTATGCGGCAGAGTCTTGCTATTTACTGTTTTACTCTGTACAGCACCATGTACACTGATGGTGCTATATAAATAAATAATAATAATAATAATTTTAAAAGAAGCAAAATGTACAGTAGAAAATGTAAAGTATGTCTTTTAAGCTGTTGCTGAAACAGCAGAAAAACCCAGGGCTTCAAGCCTACGTTGTTCCTTGCTCCCCAGAGCAAGCCTGGCCAGCTTGAAGCCACTGGGACTGTGCCTTACTATCTCACTAATTCAGTTTCATTCGTAGTTGTTGGACCAGTAACATCCTAGGACCACACTTCAGAAACCATTTTGGGCCTTCTCCTCATGGTGGGCAGGGTCTCATCACTTTTTGGAGCATGACAAACTCTGGAGTTCTGTAGACAAGCCAAGGTAGACATGATTGCCTTTGCTGGCCTCGGACAAGCCCAGAGAGACAGTGAGGGAGAGCACCACCAAGAGGCATGGGACACTGCTGTTCTGTCACTATACTCTACCACACTTTTGCTCAGACTCCTTGTAGTCTGACTGCTTAGGATTCAGCCAAGAGAACTAAGCTAACTTCTCCACAATTTAGTTCTCTCCACATTTGCTGAGGTTTTTTGCATGTTGAGGTATGTTTTTGCTTGTTTTTACAACAAAAGCTGGGGTGAACACCCTCCAACCACAAAAAAGAAAACAAAATTCACAAAAACTGTTTAAATAAATGCTCACAATAGTGCTCACAATATCATAGATGATATCTTTCTAATATATACTCATCCTGAGTCCTTTCAAGACTTTACATCTTGGATCAATGAACGTCACCATCAAATTAAATTTACTGTACACAGTAATACCAAATCAGTATCATTTCTGGATACCACAGTATACTGGGAGAATAATCAACCATGTGTTAAGACTTTTAATAAACCAACAGATAGGAATTCTATTTTACACTACACTTCGTTCCATCCACCAAAACTACGAAGTAACTTGCCATTTGCCCAACAGTTGAGATTTAAAAGGAACTCGACGCAGGCATCTGATTACGTCAAGAAAAAGTGGAGGCTTCACGAGTCTTTAACTCAGAGGGGATATTCAATGTCAATAATTAACCAAGCAGAGTGACGAGCAGATGCAACCCCAAGAAGCACTTTATTATCTGTGAAGCAAAAGCCCGCACAGGACAACATCACCAGTGCTTTTGAATATACATCAGCCGCATGAGCCATCAGTCACTCAATTCGGAGAAACTGGCACAACATCAGTCATTTGGATTTTAGAAAAGCTGATTTTAATAAACTCAGAACTATGATAAGTAAGTTCTCATGGCAAGTGAGCCTAATGAGAAAAGGAGTGCAGGCTGGGTGGGAATATTTAAAAAAGGAAATTTTAAGGGCACAGTTACAAACAATTCCAACAAGGAGAAAAGATAGAAGACAACAGAGGAAACCAATGTGGCTCCACAAAAAGCTTACAGACGACCTGAAAACAAAAAAGGATACATATAGGAAGTGGAAGGAAGGCCAGGCTACAAAAGAAGAGTACAGAAAGGTGGCACAGAAGTGCTGATATGGCGTCAGGAAGGCTAAAGCTGTGAATGAGCTGAGATTAGTGAGGGATGCTAAAAGCAATAAAAAGGCTTTCTTCAGATATGTGAGTAGTAAAAGACAGAGGAAAGAAATGGTGGTTCAACTGCTTAATGAGGATGGCAAATTGATAACAGATGACAAAGAAAAGGCTGAAGTGCTCAATTCCTACTTTGCCTCAGTCTTCTCCCAAAAGCGGGTCTATGACCCCCCAGGAAAAAGTGAAGCAGAAGTTGAGGAGGCAGGATTGCAGTTTGAGATTGATAAATAAATGGTCAAAGAACACCTAATTTCCTTGAATGAGATCAAATCTCCAGGGACCGATGAACTGCATCCTAGAGTAATGAAGGAGCTAGCGGAAGAACTCTCAGAACCTTTGTCTATTATCTTTGCAAAATCATGGAAGACGGGTGAGGTGTCGGACGACTGGAGGAGGGCTAACATTGTCCCTATCTTCAAAAAGGGCAAAAAGGAGTAACCTGAGAACTACAGACCAGTCAGTCTGACATCCATCTCTGGGAAAATTCTGGAGCAGATTATAAAGAAGTCAATCTGTAAACACCTTGAAATCAATGCAGTGATTACTAGAAGCCAACATGGATTTGTCAGGAACAAGTCCTGTCAGACTAATTTGATCTCATTTTTTGATCGGGTAACCTCCCTTGTGGACTGTGGGAATGCTGTGGACGTCATAGATCTTGACTTCAGCAAAGCTTTTGACAAAGTACCACATGACATTCTGATTAACAAACTAGCTAAAAGTGGGCTAGATGGAACAACTATGAGGTGGATTCACAGTTGGCTACAGAATAAGAGTCAAAGAGTACTTATCAATGGAACCTTATCAAACTGGGGAGAGGCAACGAGTGGGGTACTGCAGAGCTCAGTCCTGGGCCCAGTGCTCTTCAACTTTTTTATTAATGACTTGGATGAGGAGGTGCAGGGAACGCTTATAAAATTTGCAGATGACACCAAATTGGGTGGGATAGCTAATACCCTGGAAGACAGAAACAAACTTCAAAGTGATCTTGATAGGCTGGAGTGCTGGGCTGAAAACAACAGAATGAAATTTAATAGGGATAAATGCCAAGTTCTACATCTAGGAAATAGAAACCAAATGCACAGTTACAAGATGGGGGATACTTGGCTCAGCAATACTAAAAACGAGAAGGATCTTGGAATTGTTGTAGATCACAAGCTGAATATGAGCCAACAGTGCGATATGGCTGCAAGAAAGGCAAATGCTATTTTGGACTGCATTAATAGACGTATAGCTTCCAAATCACATGAGGTACTGGTTCCTCTCTATTCGGCCCTGGTTAGGCCTCATCTAGAGTTTTGCATCCAGTTCTGGGCTCCACAATTCGAGGAGGATGCAGACAAGCTGGAGCGTGTTCAGAGGGGGGCAACCAGGATGATCAGAGGTCTGGAAACAAAGCCCTATGAAGAGAGACTGAAAGAACTGGGCATGTTTAGCCTGGAGAAGAGAAGATGGAGGGGAGACATGATAGCACTCTTCAAAGACTGAAAAGGTTGTCACACAGAGGAGGGCCAGGATCTCTTCTCGATCCTCCCAGAGTGCAGGACACGGAATAACGGGCTCAAGTTACAGGAAGCCAGATTCCAGCTGGACGTCAGGAAAAACTTCCTGACTGTTAGAGCAGTACGGCAATGGAATCAGTTACCTAGGGAGGTTGTGGGCTCTCCCACACTAGAGGTATTCAAGAGGCAGATGGACAACCATCTGTCAGGGATGCTTTAGGGTGGATTCCTGCATTGAGCAGGGGGTTGGACTCAATGGCCTTGTAGGTCCCTTCCAACTCTACTATTCTATGATTCTATGATGTACCAGGCTGTGCCAGACCGCCATACGTTGGATGGAAAAGAACCAGAAATTTCAGGAATTACCTTATTAGGACCGATACTGATCCACCCAGATCGCAGATTAATATTTCAGGGCACTGTAAGTGCAGTGGGTGCTCGGTATGTCATCAGGTACTACAGACCAAGCGTTTTTATCATCCTACCATGGGATCTGTTTTCCAACTACGACATTTTTCAACATGTACTACCGAACAAGTGATTTATATTATCATTTGCCCATGCCAACTATTACATGTGGGGAAAACCACATGCAATATTCGCACCAGAATTATAGAACATCGGTCAAAAATAAAAAATAGGACTGAGGAAGCACCTCTAGTTTCACATTTTCTTCAATTTAATCATGGCTGATGATTTTTGGTGATTGACCGGGTCTATGCAGTTCACCATGAGTGTCAGGACATTAACAGGTTACTTCTATGCAAGGAAGCTGAATGGATCTATTGCCTACAAACAATACATCAATCAGGACTTAATAGTCAATTAGAGCTGTCAGCATTCCTCACCTAGAGTAATTAACTAGCTCTACTAACAGCAGTATAAAATAACTGTTGTGGTTGCCAATCAGCCAGCCCCCAGCTGTATCCAGTAACCTTGAGTTTTCAGCCAGAAAGATATTGGGTATGTTCAGAATGGAGCTTAGATTATGTATCGGAGATAATGGGTTGTTGTTACTTAACGATAATAATAACAACAACTGTATAACATATTTTTCAGAGATTGTATATAGTGGGAGACTGTATGAAAGGCTTTGGCTAACTGTTCCAAATAAGGCAGGGAACAACGCCAGTGTGAGGAATGGTGAGTTTTCTGAGGATGAGGACTCTGGGGATGAGCAGCCACAGGCGGGACCCAGTACCAGCTTGGCTGGTCAACAGCCAGCAGAGGCCTCATCCAGTGCAAACTTAGAAGAGGAGAAAACAGACTTGTTACACGTGCCCTCGTTCAAACAGCAAAGGGCAGAGAAGGAGGCTTTACGCCGATCCAAGCGGATTGCTAATAAACGCCAGCTGAACAGGGAACAGCTGTGAGGCTGAGCTGGTGTATTTAGGTAGCAGTGCACAGGCCAGCAATTTGTCAGAGCTTATCTGGTTTGCCTGGGAGAAGCTCTGGACCATGTACCCTTGACCGTGCCGTGTTCCTGTTGGATCGTTTGGACTCTGGACTGCTTGGACCCCGTGACTCTCTCCTGCCCTTTTGAAACTTGGACTGGCTTATCGACTCTGGTGACTTGCTCTCTTGTGCCTTTTGAACCCTGGACTGTTATATGGAATTGGCTTGGAACTTTACGTGAGCACTAAAAGACTGTTCTATTTTGTGTTTAACTTGTGTGCTCAATACACATTATTATTTATATCGTTAAGTGCTGTCTTGTCTGATTCTTGGCGGGCTTCCCAGTCTGGGCACACTGCCCAAAGAGATAAGCGAAAGTGGCTGGTTACAGACTACCTTATCTCAGGACAGCCAGATACTTCTGTTAGTTCACTTGTTTTCAATAAGAATGTTAAGGAGAATTGCTGGTTATTCCATATGTTTTTATGTTCTATATAGCGTGGTCCTGAGGAAGCAGTCCCTGGCAAAACAGGTTGAATGTACCAGACTCCTGTTGTTGTTGAATTATTTCACGCTACAATATTGTTTTCTCTGTTGAATTATTGCACACTGTAAAATTGTTTTTATTATACGAATATCATTATCATGTTGTATAATTGTTTCCAATGTACTTTATTGTGAGCACTATTGATGTACATGTTACACGCTACTAATATACATATATATACTGAGAACAGGAGATATACATACATTTATTTAAACAGTTTTTGTGAATTTGGTTTTCTTTTTTGTGTTCACCCCAGCTTTTGTTGTAGTATTTCTAACCACCACCTCCTTTTATTTAGTTTGCTTGTTTTTACACATCAATGCTCTACCAAGCTAATTTCCCTGATTAATGAGTGTACATGTTAAATTCCTGATTGTGCTTAATAAATTTCCCTGTTCTTGAAGAAGCCAGAAGCCATATTTTTAGAACTTGCACTGGTTTGTACATGTGTCTAGAGAAGAACATTTGTCAACCAGGCATAACTGTAACTGAATTAATATTTTCAGGAAGGGAATCTGAGGAATTAACACAAATCATAGAGACAAGAGGAGATGTTTTATATCTTACTGACAAATCACTTGGTCCTGATTGTATACACCCAAGAGTTTTTAAAGAACTCAAATTTAAAATTACTAATCTTCTAACAAAAATCTGTAACAGGATCAGCCTCTGTACCAAAGGGCTGGACAGTGGCAAAGGTAACATCAATTTTTTAAAAAAGGATCCAGATCTCTCTGAACTGGGGAAATTGGTATTAAAATGGCAAATGCAAGTCAATGTAACATGGCCATGGGTCTTCTTATGCTCTTAATTCTTATATTTCACACCATTGGACGATTTGCTACAGAAATTTAAAATTAGCAGAAAATTCTGCACATTTGAATGTGACAGTAGAACTCTGCAGATTCATTGTCATAGTTGATGTATGCTCTCAAGAAACTGCAGAAAGACCAAAGTACAAGCTTTGTTCAAAGTGGGTAAAAAACTGATAATCAAAAAGTGCTTTATTCATTAATTTTAAAAGGCTGCACACTACAGCAAAAAATTAAACTTGCATGGCTCATGTCCATTACCTTTTATCAAGCATACTATGTTGAGAAATGTTCTTTTATGTAAAGAACATGCCATTGCCAGAATCTGAAGAATCACTCAAGTAATTCATGCCATTAAAGAGGGAAATATTTGAACAAGTTTCTCAAACAAAAATCCCCTTCACCCCCAACTAGCCTGTACAGCAAAATCTTGTAACGTATCAAGGAAACATCCTTGGTGATTCTCAATGTAGTCTTAAACAAGATAATGAAAGGAGGGGAAAGACACAAAGGCACTTACTGGCACTTTGACATTTTCATAGAAGCTCCAAGCCAATGCCCATCTCATGGTACGACCTTGACAGAATTCAGTGTGGGTGACTTTAGGTACCTGAGCAAAGAAAATCGTCATGCATAGCTTATGTTGTGTCAGTATTTTGAAAGCTATTTTCTCCAGCACTCTCATTAGCCTTAGAGAAATTTGAAACAAGATCCCAAAACATGGTGCTGTTATATTCTCTTAATTTCACATTAAAGCATTTTACCGAACCTGAAGGACTATGGATCCCATGTGGGCCCCTATGGAAGCACATGCCCAAGCCCGCACCAGATTCTCCTGGACTCAGCATCAACTACTACGCGTGGTACTTGAAGGAAAAAAGGTTGCCCACCTATGTTGTAGAGGCTAGACCTTTCCCCCAAAGCATCTTACCACAGACAAACCACTTCCTGCCCTGTTCATATAGAGCTAAATGAGGCTGGATCTACATGTGCAGCAGAGTCGCCACGTGCAAAGCAGTCGAATGGTCGGAAGAAGACCAGACACAAAAACACAAATATACAGCAAACTTGCTGAAGCAATCCCAGTCTGGGTCTGGCTAGCCTCTGGGTGGGAGTTCACTTGGGGTCTCCAATTTACGTTGAGTGCAGGGGATGAAAAGATGCAATATAAATGTATGTATTTCTCAGCAGAAAGTGTATCATAGAAGTGCATTTTATACAAGCGACCGCACAACTAAAAATTTTGAGAAATAACTGTGTAATGTATTTAGAAAAATACTTACTCTGTGGATGCGAAGCTCCTCTTTCAGTGGTGCCAAGCTGCACTTCTTTCCGAGCATACAACTGTACCACCTGCAATAATGAAAACATTTCAGAACCAAGCAGCTTGGAAGAACGATTCCACGCAAGATGGCACCTCTCTAAAGAGACAGAATATTTAGAAGCCTTAAAGCTGTAGTGGATGGGGAATGGCCCCTAATTGAAAGCAGACTTTTTGGAATGGATGACTGACTTTTCCAAGCAGCAAAATGCTTTCAGATGAAGATACTAATGGTTGACATTCTATTCTGACTCTCTTGAAAGCTTTGAGGGTACAACACAAGAAATTAGAGTCCTTGCTGTAGCTTCCAACAACTCCTGCTTTTATAAACAAATTAAGCAAGGGTGGTTTGATGGATAACATGCTGCACAGAAGCTCACACTGGCAGGAACAACAAGGAAACTGAGGCAGGAAGAATTTTGTCTCCTTTTTGTGTGTGCAGAGAATAGAAAGACTTGTGGATACTCCCTGCAATGTTACTCTCTCAGTTCTTACATCTTGCTCCAAAGGAGACCCTGAAACTTCCCACCCAGGTTTTAAGGTCCTTAGGAGAGGCCCTTCTCCCTGTCCTGCAGGTACCACCCATCTTATTTGATTTCTTTTTCCGAAATGAAGAACTTTGCACTTAGATCTCTGTTGAACAGCATTCTGTTATTTTCTCCCCAGTTTTCTAACTTATCAAGATCAAATTGATTTTTGTTTATGTCTTCTAAGGTATTAACTATCCCACCCAATTTTGTGTCATTTGTAAATATAATAAGCATTCCTGCTACCTCTTCATCCAAGTCATTAATAAAAATATTGAAGAGTACAGTGCTCAGGACTGAGCCAAGCAGCAATTCCACTCAAAACCTCCCTGCAGTTTGATGATGAGTAATTGACGAGCACACTTGTGGAGGGCTGTGTGTGTGTGTGTGTGTGTTATTCAGGCCCCCACTCAGAAGGTATTCCCCATTCTTGATATAATCCAAGAATACTCACAAAGGGAGAAAAAGAAGTAGTTTCTTTTATTGACTTTAATTATGATTTGGACATTATAGTTTGATAAAGAATGTTTGTGTAAAAAATTATCAGCTACCAATATTGACAAAAGGGTACTATTGTTAATGCAAACACTCTGTTCTAATATCTATCGGCAAAAACGGGTTATTATCTGAAAATATCCTAGCAGAGGAGTGTGCTAAGGATACTTGCTGATCCTTTCTTTATTTTTTAATATAACAATATTGTTCAAAAAGTGAGTGGGCTAGAGTACTTTCCTGCTTAAATAATTATAAATGGAGACGTGTCTAAATCTTGTGAAATACAAAGAGGAACAAGACCATTGTCACCACTATTATTTATTTTAGTGTTGGAGCTACTGAAACAAGATATAAGACAAGAAGAAAGAATAAAGATAAAGATAAAGAGGAATAAAGATAAAAAAGGAGATATATAAACTGAGGGCCTTTGCAGATGATTTGGTGCTTACTTTGGAGGATCCTTTAAAGGGCATTGAAACTCTGATGAGTAAAATGAAAGAATTTGGGGGCAGTGGCAGGTTTTAAAGTTAATAAACAAAAAACAAAGATGTTAACAAAGAATATGAATTCTCAAGAACAAGTAAAATTGATAGAAAAGACAGGTTTCTAAATTGAAAAGAAGGTAAAATATTTGGGGATGGTATTAACAAATATGAATTGTATGTTATTTCAAAATAACTATGTTAAGGTGTGGAATGAGGTTAAAAGGGATTTGGAGAGATGGGAAAAGGTCCAACTGTCACTTTTGGGGAGAATTGCAACAATTAAAATGAATGTGCTGCCAAGAATGTTATTTCTGTTTCAAACTATACCTATTGTAGCATCGAACTTACCATTTAAGCAGTGGCAGAGAGAGGTAACTAAATTTATCTAGCAAGCAAAAACCCCAAGAGTTAAAATTAAACTATTGCAGGATGCAAAAGAAGGAGGAGGACTGGGGCTACCAGACCTCAAAGTGTATTTCTCTGCCTGCTGTTTGTTGTGGATGAAAGAGTGGGTGACATTAAAAAACAGAAGAATGTTGGAGCTTGAAGGACATGAATTGAGATTTGGTTGGCATGGTTATCTGTGCTATGATAAAGCAAAAGTTAATGTGGAATTTAATAATCATTATGTAAGATGTGCTATCTTAAGAACATGGAATAAATACAAATTAAGGTTCTGCCAGAAAACACCGCTATGGGTATCGATGCAAGAGGCTCTTCATAGAAGGGATTTTACAAGTATGCACAAATGGTTGACATATAATGATGTATTAGAATTGTCACAAGGTGAATGTAAGTTAAAAACAAGGGAAGAATTGTTGAAAGAAGGTCATACATGTCAATGGTTTTCTTATGCACAAATTATGGAAAGGTTTAAAATAGATAAGAAAAATCATGGGTTTGAACAAACAAAATCTGAATTTGAAATGTTATTATGTACAAATGATGAGCATGTTATTGCCAAGATGTATAAATTGTTGTTAAGATATGAGATGGAAGATGAGAAAGTAAAAGATTGTATGATAAAATGGGCATAAAACATTTTTACATAACATTTTAACGGAAGAGTGGGAAAGTATGTAGGGAAAGGGTTTAAAATTTACATTATGTGCAAGACTTAAAGAGAATTTTTATAAGATGATGTACAGATGGTATATGTCACCAGTAAAATTAGCTAAAATGTTTAAAGATGCCTCAAGAAATTGTTGGAAATGTAAAAAAGAAGAAGGAACTTTTTATCATCTTTGATGTACTTGTAAAAAAGCCAGGACATTTTGGACTCAAATACATTCCTTAATCCAAAAAATATTAAAGACAAACATGGAAATGAAACTGGAAGCTTTCTTACTTGGACTAATGGACAAACAACTAAAAGAGAAAGGGGGAAATTTATTTTTGTATATGACAATGGCAGCAAGATTGTTATATGCACAAAACTGGAAGAGTGAAACAATACCAACAATGGATATTGAAGATGTTGGAACTTGCAAAGATGGCAAAACTTACAGCGATAATGAGAGAAAGATCAACAACTATGTTTATGCTGGAATGGAAACCTTTGATAGAAAAATGATGTATTTGTTTGTGGATTTTAGTATTAAGATGGGGAGAGGAAAAGAGGAGGGATTAGAGAGAAATGAAGTATGATTCTGTGAATCCAGTGTATGAAACTCAGATAAATCATAAGAACTGGGTTTGATTGACATATAAATGGTAATTAAGAAATTAGTTGGCATTTTTGGCATGAAGAGGGCTAAAAAATGTACTTTAAACTTGCCCTTAAATGTTTTTATTGTAAGTGTAGTTGTTTCATGTATACCTTTGTTTGCATGTATTATATGTGATGTCTTTGCTGGTGATATTTAAAAATATTTAAAAAAAAAAAAAAAAAAAACAGATGTTTTGGCTGATGCATCTGACTGGGAAAGGAAAATTTAAATACAGGTTTGGTTTTATTGAAAGATGGAACAGTGCATCCTTTTGATTATATCTCAGAAGTTAAATCCATATAAGCCGAGTCTTTTCCGATTCTTTCAAGACATGTTATTAGCACACTGTTATGGAAATATGGTTCAATTTGTAAGCTAACTCAAATTGATGAAATGTTTATATACAACTAGTACAGGTCTGATTAGCAAAATATGTCAAATGATTAAAAATACACAGAATAGATACAACCTCAGATGAAATATGGATATCAGTATGTGAGAATGTATTTAACAGCAATGAGTTTAAAACATAATTAAAAACAAATCAATGGTATTTAACCTCATATAAGATCAAAGTAATAAACAGCTTTGAACAGTGGTCACAACTTGCAGGGGGGATGGGCTTGGGGTCATTCTTGCTCGACATGGGTGCGCAACAGCTATGTGTGCGCGCATGCGTGCGTCAGTATGGGACAGCAGGGACCATATGTAGCTGCATGTTGCCCATCCCTGGTTTGTAAGAAGATAAATGCTGGCAATGTGCGCAGTTAGGTAGGTAGATTATGTACATTTTTTTAGAAATGTCCAAACATTCAGTCATACTGGCGACTGATATAATTTCATCTTGAGCAAATAACTGGTTACAAATTTTCTAGTAATGCCCTGAAAAGTTATTAAATTATTTACAAGATGACATGGAGAGTGATGATGTAGATATAATTAATTTATTGACCACTGCCAAAATCTTTATTATATCTTACTGAAAAATAAAATATTTCCCCGAACTATTAATCAGACTGTTTTGTGTAGAATATGGGATATAGCAATTATTATGAGATTGATTTATTATATATACTCAAGAGAAAATCAGATATAAGGATAATTTTGTAAATAGATGTATTTCAGAAGAACAAATGAACATTGATGGCGCATTATAAGTATTATTAATAATAACAAATATAGAGATTATGTACATTCTTCTTTGTTCACTATGATTTCACTTTTAAATGTTATGTAGTTGTGTATATGTACACTGTGTAATGCATTAGATCTTAATTTGTGTTTATGTTTCAGTTTAAAAATTCAAAAGAATTCATATCTGTAGGTCACTGGAGGTAGATTAAGTTGGTCTCGATGTAATCAACCGAGTTAACTTCTCGCTAATTGTTTACAGCTCCTTGCTAAGAGATCTATAACAGAGCAGATATGCATTCTTCTTCTGAGGCAAGAACCTGTTTATAATACTGAGGATGGCAAAGTTGCCTTTGGCACCAAAACAATCTGAGCACAGTATATAAGATAATAGAATGCCTGCTCTGTGCTCCTAATCATCTTGTTTGATATTTATTTGTTTTCAATCTGTAGTGGAGATATTGATGTTGTTGTAAAATATTTGCATCTTTTGTATATTTTGGTTGATTTTTTTAAATGTTAAATATTGGATTGCAATAGTGTTTGGCTGTAAGCAATCAAGTTTGATTTTAGTTAAATTCTTACCGTAATCTTTTTTTAAGCTGCAGGCTATCATGGATGATTCTCTTGACAAATTCTAGCTCTCCTCCTTCAGCCATGATCTCAGTAATTCCTCCTGTGTTGACTGAGCTAGGAGGTGGTCTTCTCGGATTACGGGAATTTACTCCCTTGAAAATAAACAAAGTGCTTGCATTGCAAAGCTAAAATGTAAGCAACTGATTGCTATCCCTTGCTAGATAATTATGCTTTCACACCTCACCTACCTTTCCTTTGCTCCCTGCATTCACTCTGGCTCAGTCATGTCATACTTCTCTCTACAACAATGCAAATCATCATCTAGCCCTTCTTCTTTTGGTTCAAACTCTGGTTTACGTTCTGTCTATCTCCTGCCTTGACTACTGCAAGGCTTTCTTCTCTTTAGCCTTTCCTTATTATTCCTTATTCATGTATCCATCTAAAATGCTCTTGCCCTAGCCATTCGCCTCTCATAATTCAGACTTTGTCCCGGGTAAAGGCAAGGAACGAACTGGCTGTCAGAAGGCACAGAGGCCAGAACCAAGGCAAAAAGCTTGGTCCCATGTTCCTTGCCTGTCCTGGGTAGTGGGATGGATGTCTCCTCACATTGGATGGGAATAGTAACTTGTCTTGCTATGGAGCCAAGCAGGCTTCAAATGTTACATGTATGAAGTGTCCATTCAACAATAAGCATCTGTCAACACAAACAAATAAGGCCCAGTTCATATGATCAAGAGCCAACATACCTTTGCTTCTAGCTGATTGGCAAAAAAGGGAGGATTGCACATACAGAAATCATAGATAACTTCAGACTCTTCTTCTAAGGCATCTAGCAGGAGAGTCTTTTGTGGTACTTTAACCACTGCAGGAAAGATGAAGAAGCAGACATTGACTCACTTTCTATCAAACTTCTAGAAATTGTTATATGCTACTCCAAACAAAAAGACAAAAGCAAACAATATTTATACAAGCTGTGTTCACAGCTTGGGGGTGCTTCTGGATCCGTCGCTCCAAATGACAGCCCAGACAGATGCGACGGCCAGGAGTGCCTACTATCAGCTTCGGCTGATACACCAGCTACGCCCCTTCCTAGAGTTAGAAGACCTAAAGACGGTGGTGCACGTGCTGGTAACTTCGAAGCTCAACTTCTGCAATGTGCTCTACATAGGGCTACCTTTGTGCCTAGTCCGGAAACTTCAACTAGTTCAAAATATGGCAGCCAGTTTGGTCACTGGTACATCTAGGGGTGACTACATTACACCACTTTTAAAATCTCTTCACTGGCTGCCAATTAGTTTCTGGGCAAAGTATAAAGTGTTGGTTATTACCTTTAAAGCCCTACATGGTTTGGGTCCAGGCTACCTGTAGGATCGCCTTCTCATGTACAATCCGCCCAGCACACTTAGGTCCTCTGGAAAGAATTTACTCCAGCCAACAAAAACAAGGCTGACAACTATTACCCAGAGGACCTTTTCTTCTGCCGCTCCCAGTTTGTGGAATGGCTTGCCAGGAGAGATTGGTCAACTTAACAGTCTTCCAGAATTTAAAAAAGCCATAAAGACTGATCTCTTCCGGCAGGCCTACCCAGTTGAATTTTAAGATGCCTTTTTAATAATGTGCTGCTTTTAATGAAGTATTAATTTAAAATGTTTTAATGAGTTATATGTATTTTATGGTGTTTGCATTTGTGTTCACCCCACCTCGATCCAGAGGGAGAGGCAGGTAACAATAAAATTATTATTATTATACGGACTGTATGCATTAACTATAACAATATTATAGCACTTTACTTGCATCTCATACACTTGCAACACAAATGAGGTATGTCACTACTGTTGGATCTTATGAAACAGTTGCTCAGTTTTGCAATGGTGATTTCATTATAAACCTAGTTGTTCCACTGCAATAGCGAAAGATGAAGCACAACCCCAAACATGACAGAGCCAAATCAATCAATAGATAACCATTGTTAAACCTACAACTTGTACAGATAACATCAGCCAGCTTCAGACTCCGCTGCTCCAAGACACCAGCCTGGACAGGCACAGGTCACAAAAAATTGCTTCTATGCAACTTCCATGTCTGTAGGCAGTCCTGCATCCCCTCCCTCAAACTCTGGCTTTAGTAGCTAAAAGAACCATTTTACAGAACTGGAAGTTGCACATTTCTCTATGAGTGACATAGCTTAACTGTTTGAAACAGAAATCATTTCCAATAGGAGAGATATTCCTGAGACTTTCACTTCTATAAGGCATGACTTTTTATTCTTCTTTGAACAGCAACAGCTCACAAGTTACTGGGTCTCAGCCACTGCCTCCACTTCTTCCTCTCACCTGTCCCTCTTCCTACTGACCCTACTTTTTCATTTCTCCCCTCACATATCTTTTTCCTTGGTATTTTTCTCTATTCTTCATGGGTTGGGGTGACTGGGAAGGTAAGTAGGAGTTTAGGGAATCCATTTCTTGTTAATTGTCATTAGTATTCAAAATAACCAAGAGAACATTAAAAAACAAACTGAGTCTGTAGCCAAAAGCCTCTACATTATACAACGCATGGATAATTTTGATTGTAAAACAGCTGCCAAACTACTTTGCTGCATAGGATTGAGACAAGTGCGATAAATAGATACCTTTTATAAGATCAGATAAGTTATTTTGCTCCACGTTTTTCTTGGCATAGCTGAAACACACATCATCCACTTCTGTTGCAATGAAATACCATCCATTCAAAGTTGCACCGAGTAATGGGTAAATACAAGATGCACCTGTACCTACATCGCACCCAAGATGGGGAAAAAAAGTTTGCTAGTTAAAACAGTGAAGAGCGGCCAAAACATACTACCCATAATGCATTGTACTTCAGAAGATCTCAATGAAATCACTTGAAAACCAAAGTTAGCATGCAATCCAATTCTCCAGATATGCTGGCAGGGGAGCCATAGTATGTGGTAGAAACCCCACTACGCTGGTGTAACCCCACATATACCTCTGCCAGGAGAAATATGCCAGCATAACTCTACCAGCAGACTGGCAAAATTGGGGCAGAAATGTGGGCAGGACGGGGAAGGAGCAGAGATATGCCAAATTCCATACTCCCCCAGATCCTGATCTTGCCCCTGAAGCAACTCTGCACAAATTACTGTGGTGGCATATATTAAAAACCACCCACTGAACTCGAGGAGCAAAAAACCAACCAACCAACCACTACTTGCCACAATAAAACATAGAATCCAGACTAAATCTGGACCCAACCAAAAGCAGTAAAGGAGAATGTAGCTAAGACGACAGGGAGCACTGAATGGTGTTAAGGTCTGGCCTCAGAACAAAACATAGTGTTAAATGGAAAAGTACCCTCCGCAAGTAAAGGAATTGGGAAACTTGGCTTCAAAAGGGCTAAAATATCAAGTGTTGGGATGCAGCTATTTGCCCATGGTCACTCACCCAACTGGCTCAGGCAACTCACCCCCTCAGGTTTTGCCCATGCATGTTGGCCCTTCCCAACCTTGTCCAATGGAAAGTCACATCAATTTCAGCCTTCAGCTTCATGCACGTAAAACCACAGGGCCACGGCTTTTTATGCAATCCATGTTTTCCTGGCATCCAAGAATAGCTCTGGAGGCTGGTGGTTTACAATTTCCCTGCAATGTACCTGTCTTCTGCTGTGGCTAGGTGGGTAGGAAGCTACTCTTCCTACTTCATGTTGTAGTATGGGTTTGAGTCCTAGCAGCTCTTTCTCCTTTGCCTTTGACATGCAAAAAGTATTGGACCCAGTTGCTACCATTTGCATGTCCTGCTTCCCAACCTTAATGGAGGCTGCTTCTTCAGAGTGAGATTGTGTTTTCCCTTGTTGCCTGGCCTAGTTTCTCCCTTTCCCTGCCTGGCAAAAAGCTCTCCCACCCCAATCTTAAACCCTTGTCCCAGGGAGGCCTGTGTGATCTCTTTGTAGGCCTCCACCCAGAACTATTTGGGGGCTGTATTACACTGCCCATCCTTTCTTCCCTTTTAACTGCACAAGACAAGGATACATATGAGCAGTGTGTATAGAGGGGACGGTTATAAGTGGATTTCATTGCCATGTGCAGGGATTCCTGCAGCCACCCCACTTCCTGAGTTGTTCCTCCTTGTGCAACAGCAGATCATATACTGGTAGGTTCTTTGTGCCTGCTAGGTTGTGCCTGGGGTAGAGAGATGCAATGACAGTGTCTCCCTGCTGATAAGAGTGCAGTAAGTGCCTGGCTGTCACAGGGTATCATCACTGTGCCAGCCTAGCGATGGTCTGTGGATGTTGGCGGTATGGCTGTCATTGTTGCTCTGTTCTGAACTTCTTTATTGCCATCCCCCACCTCAACTTTTATGCTGGAAGTGTACAGGATACAGAATAAATTACACTAATGTTGGGGTAATTCAGTCTGTATCCTGTAAACTTATTATGTTGATAAGTGGCCTTCAAGTGTAGCGGAACAATGGAATTGCTCTGTTACTCATCAGCATACCTATATCTATTCCCCATATAACTGAACCTTTAGCAGCAGCATCTTGCTGAGCAATCAGATCTTCAACCCAGTGGATATAGTTAAGTCTCAAGGGAACAGTTGGAATAAGCCTTTCTAATGGTATGTCAATTTGAAGTCCAAAGTCTTCTTTCAACAGTGTGCATGTCAGGGCTCTCACAGCTTCTGGATCCTTGAAGTTTACACTGAAAGGCACAAGATACATATAAACTGAGGAATTCCTGCACTGAGTCTTGCATCAAGGAAAATTGTGTAAAACAAAATTACAGACAAACCCCAGAATTAGATACTTGCAAATAAGAACTGCAGTGAGTTTTAGGAGGAAGGCTGTGTAGCTCAGCGGCAGAACACAAGTGTTGCATGTTAAAGCTCCCAAGGGCAACCCTTGGCATCTCCAGGCAGGGTTAGGAAAGGCTCCTCCTGGGTCCCAGGAGAGCCACTGCCAGTCAGCGTGGGTAATACCAAGCTAGATGGGCAAATGCTCTGACACAGTATAAGGCAACTGCCTCTATCCCTGAGTTTTCTTATTCCTTACTCTCCTTCCTGCCTCCACCTCCTCCCCACCAGTATTGCATGTGAAAGGAAGGCAGCTCCAGCAATAAGCCCCAACGAGCTTTCCCCATTCGGGGGAAAAAAACAAAAACAAGGTCCACCACCTGCTACCATATCTTTAGTGTTTTCTCTTTCAGACCCTCTGGCAGAGTCAGAGACAAACGGGCTTTCTCTTTCCATAGCTTGTAGCAGGGTGCACACTATGAAGAAAGTAAGGCCCCGATGGCTACGAAGTCTCCCACATGCAGGCAAATGGTGAATCCTAGGTAATCCTCTCCAACTATTCTACCAATACCTGAATGGCAGTTATCTTGCTTCTTTCCACAACACAAACAACTGTAGACAGAGTTCCACTGGTTGGATGAGTATTGCCTCAGGATCACTCTCTAGCATGCCTGGGCATCTCCAACTGGGGACCTCTGGGCTGCTAGTGCAATGGAGGAGAGTGATAGAGGCAAAGGGACTGGAAGATCACCAGTACAACTCTCCAAGCACCTACTGAACATGAGTTCAAGCCCTCTCTGTGGCTGCTGCTGATCGTTACTAGTTACTGCTCCTACCTCTTTTGGTTCTTCACAGACAGCCCTCCTCCAAGAACAATGGAGCTTTATCCGCTGCTGATGTGACATAGATAACAAGCACAGCCTACCACAAGACCAACAGCAGCAGTGGCTAAGCTGATCCTATGTGGGGTTGCTACCTCTTACTCCTGTACTTCTTCAACTTGCTTGACTGACAGGCAAAGCCAAACCTAGACTGGGAGTGAAGCAAGAGGGAAAGCGGCACCTTTTGCCCTGCTGCCTGCCATGCAATAGTCCTACTGAGAAAAGACAGTCGGCAGTGCCATCTATCTAACTTGCTTACAAAACTCACTGCATCCAGTGACTGAGTTTCAGCTGTTTTGAGACAGCTCCTGAAGGCTAGCAGACAGGCTAATGCTCATGGTGTGATCAGCACAGGGTGGATGGGTGTGGAGATGGGCTGCTGGGTGGGTACAGCCAATCAAGAAAAGAGCATGAGGGAGATGGGGCTGTATGGACTCATGCAGGCTGGGAGGAGGAAAGGCAAACTGAATCATGTGAGAGCTAGGCAATTAGCTAAATGGAACTATAGGTTGATGCAGCACTCCCTCTGGCTTGTATGCTACTCTCTTATGCATTTGCGGGGTGGGGTCCTCCCAAGCTTTTCTAGTGGGAGACTCCATGTAAGGTTTTACCCTGGGATCTTCAATTTGTGAGACCATTGGTATTATATAAAATAGGCCTGAGGAATGCATTTTAAGGATACATTTTGTATCCTATTTTCTTTTTTAGTTTGGACGATTGGACTTTGCATTTATGTATTTACTGCTGCCATGTTTTTATATTTTAAAGGAATTTTAAATGTTAATTTAATGGTTTTTTGAATTTGTAAAGCCAAATATGTAGCATATAACTATAATAAACTATCACCAGTGTGACCTTAGCACACAGTCTCACCAATCAAAATTGCCTCAACCAAGTAGAAGCCGTTTTCGAAAGCTTGAGAACTTATTTATGTATATTGGGCCTGTTCAGACAAAATGCTAAGCCATGGTTAGGCCACTAATGGTTAGTGAGTGCATTTAAACCATGGTTATGTAGCCAGTACGGTTAGGAATGGTTCACACGACGCGCTAAATTAAAATGTTTAGCTCAACGTGCGTAATTACCATAGCTTAGCGTGACATCTGAAGAGGGTCATAAATATCTTTTCCCTATTTCTATAGTTACACAATAATTTCTTGCCCTGTGGCATGAATTACTTTAACATGTCAACTGTTCCACTCCCTAACCTTATTATAAACCATCACCAACATACACATAGTCTAATCAAACATTTTAAACTGAACGATGTTATTTTTATTATTGCAACTAGACCTAAGCAGCTGAATTGAATGTATATTCTTCCCCTGTTCCACCCCCGCCCCTCTGTAGCCTCTAGGTGGGTCAGATGTTAGATTGCGAACCTCAGAGCAGGGGGGCTGTTCTCCTGCGAAGCAGCCTTCTCGCCGACGGCTAGGGCTAGATAATGGTCATTGCGCATATGAATGCTGACCTACCTCACTCTTCCGGACAAATTTATTTGTACGTGTTGTTTGAACTCTGGGTACTTGGATGCCAGATAAGCGAAGTCAGGCGGCTTGTCCTTGTACCGGTTTCTTGCGTGCATGGATTTGTTGAGGGCCATCCCGAGGGGCCGTGAAGACCTGCTGACACGGAAGAGCGAGGCCTCCGCGTGACCGGGACCCCCGGCGCTCTCCCGCCCCGGGATCCTTCTCCCAGCTGGCCTATGAGCTCTCGCAAGGCTTCTTCCGCAGGTGTTCCGCCATCCTACCCCTCGTGTGCCCAGCCCGCACGAACAAGCCGTGAGGAAGTGGAAGATGTAAGAAGCGGGGAGAGTCGCGCGCAGCCTGAGCTTCCCGTGCCAGGCTCTATGGGGCCGCTCTATGTGTTCAGAGCGGGAAGAGGCCCGACATGGCGTCGCTCTGCCCCTTGGCGCCTCTATAGTAAAAGGAGAAGGAGAAGAAGAAGCCCCCACGCAGCGAGCAGGCAAGCCGCCGCCGCCCTCCTCTTTGCCCGCTTTGGCGAGCGAGGCAAGCATCCGAGGGGGGAGACCGAAGGAACCTCCGGAAGCCGACGAGCAAAGGCTGTTCCTGTTAACCCTTTCCTTCCTGGGCATGCGTGTGCCCTGGAATTCCCGCCCGCCCAGCCTGCGAGTTCTGCGGACGCCCCGTCTCGCCGCTTGAGGGGGGTCGCCGCGCAGCGCCACGTGCCCCCGCGTGGCATGAAACCGAGCAGCCCGCCGCCGCCGCCGCCTATTTCCGGCTAGCCAGGCCGCTGACTTCGCCGCAGGCTTTCCACGGGCGGGTGCCCGTTTCGCCACTGCTTAAACTGAAAACGGCATTCAAAGCAGAGCCGGCAGGCCTAGCTGTATGACGCGAACGGGGCGGGGGTGGTTGCAAGTTTGTGCGCTGGGAGACGGAGACGGTTCCTTTCTTTCTCAGGCCCGGCTCCTGCGTTCCACCTTCCCACTTCCGAAATCGAAATGGTTCCCCACCCGAACTTCCAATGCAAAATGTAATATAGGTCAGAAACTCGCTTTAGAGATGCCAAACGATTGAGTGATGCCACTCTCTGAGCGCCGTAACCTTCCCCAACTTGGTACCCTCCAGAAGCGTTGGACTACAATTTCCACCATCCGCACCCAGCATAGCCCTAATTTGTATTATGGATTTACGAGCGCTGTCGCTATTTTATCCTAGTCATCTCTATAGCATAACCCCCTTTTGAACCGTAGAGATATGGAATAGTGCAGTGACATGACACCACAATACAGCGATAAAAGCAATTAGAAATACAAACTTTACAAGTCTTACTACCCTAATCACGAAGTTAGACCAGAACTTTATTACTTCTCTCCATTAGGAACAGATCAGCAACAGAAAACCCCTGAATCCGCTCAGTACTAAGACCAGTGACTAAACTAGATAATACTATTCGCACAGTATATAATTTCTGGGTTCTCATTGGATAAGTCATTTTTAAATACCTAAGGCAGAAGTGAAAGCTGCCTGTATAAATCAATGGAGAAACCATAACGTAGCTGTGATTAGGCACCAGTGCATCCACCCCACCCACAAAAGAGAGTGTCTGCTCTTTCTAACTTGACTTAATGCACGTGACTATTTGATTATCTAGATTTTTTTTAAAAAAAAATAGGCTTATCTATGCAAATGTAATTGCCAGTATCTCAGGTTAAGGAGCTAAGCTGAGTGTGGTTTACAGTTCAGTGTTGTCCTAGATAGGGGAAGTGTCAAGCTGAAGCTGAGATGTTTAGAACAACACTGTAGTATTGTCATAGGAACATAGGCATCTCCCAGGTGGTTGGGTAAATCTTCTAGCCCCTGTAGAACCCAGTATACGAGACAAAATGTGCAGCCACTATTCTGCCCATTTGTTTTGTAAGCAAAATAGTATGCCACTGCCTTTGGTTTTAGCCAATGAATGAAGCCACAGAAATGGTTGACACACCCAATGTCTGGAGAAGGAACTTCCTGGTTCATTTTTAAGCAGGGTGTGGGTGATTCTCAGTGGGAAATGACTGCTGCCTCAAAACACCCAATTCAGAAATCTAGGAATTTACTGTAGCTGAGAACGGACAGTAGTGTACCTACCCCAAAAGCAAAATTAGCAGCAGCTTGTGATCTTTCTTACTCAGGTCTTATTATTCCCAAATTAGTAAACATTAATCAACTAACCAATCCTACAAAAAAACCTGATAATGCATGCATATAAAAGTTTGTAACTATTATATCTACATGACAGAAGGCAAGGCTCTGGCTGGGAAAGTGTGAGTTATGCCAGTAGCTGAATGTTGTTATCCTTATTTTTATGGAGAGGGGGCTTAAGAATAGTGTATGTCAACTCCAGTGTTATTATCCATTCTCTCAGTTTTGTAAGGAAATGAATAGGGGCTATGAAGTTGATTCTAGCAGCAATGCAATTAAGGGCTAGAGGGGATTGTTAGTCAATGTAATGTGTATATAACTTTAAGAGAATATTTTAGTACTTACAGGAGGCCTGGATGGGGTCTCTCCCTCTCTTTTAATGCAGGCCTAGGAACCAAGACCACGTGCAATACATTCCTCAGAACTTTCCCATGTATTGTAGTAATAAAAAAAAATTGCTATGAAGGTATCGGAGTCTATTGTGAGACCCCAGTTGTGGACTGCAGACCACTCTGCCAATATTGACTACACCCTTCCCCCATGTAATGGCCCTTAATGCAAGAATCATTGTAGTGGTGAAAGGAGTTAGGGAAAGATTTGAGAGTTTCAGATGTAGTTGGA
The DNA here is from genome assembly GCF_023053635.1 of Elgaria multicarinata webbii. Lineage (NCBI taxonomy): Eukaryota > Metazoa > Chordata > Lepidosauria > Squamata > Anguidae > Elgaria > Elgaria multicarinata. Next base: position 5,504,698 of record NC_086181.1, read on the forward strand.
AATACATCATTGTCTTGTCCAGTTTTTCTGGATGAGTTTCAGTTGGTGCAGCTCGAGGACATTGACAAGGTGCTTGGATCCTTGTCCTTCTGGGCTAATAAAAGCTAGCAGGGATGGAACAACTGGCTGGGCCAGGGAAGTGATTAATGCCTATTTGCGAGAGGGAATGGTCCCGGTCCATCTGAAAAAGGCGGTAGTGAGACCACTCCTGAAGAAATTTTCCCTGGATCTTGACAATCTTAACTATAGGCTAGTAGCAAATGTTTCTTTCCTGGGCAAGGTCCTTGGGTGGGTGATTGCAAGCCAGCTCCAGGCACTCTGGATCCATTTCAGTTGGGTTCAGGCCTGGCTTTGGTATGTAAACATCCTTGGTTGCCCTGTATGATGACCTATGTTGGGAGAAAGATAGGGGGAGTGAGACTTTGTTGATTCTCCTTGATCTCTTGGTGGCTTTTGATATCATCGACCATGGTATCCCTCTGGGACGACTGTCTGAGTTGGGTGTGGGAGGTACTGCATTGCAGTGGTTCCACTCCCACTTGGCGGGTTGACTCCAGAAGGTGGTGCTTGGGAGACATTCCTCAGCCTCATGGATTCTCCAGTATGGGGTTCTGCAGGGATCAGACTTGTTCCCCATGACCTTTGGGTGCGGTAACCCAGAGTTTTGGAGTGCATTATCATCAGTATGCTGATGATATGCAGTTCTCCTTCTCATCTTCATCAGGTGAAGCTGTGGATGTACTGGACCAGTGCCTGGATGCAACAATGGCCTGGAAGAGGACTAATAAACTGAAGCCCAATCCAGACAAGACTGAGATGCTGCTATTGGGTGGTTCTGCTGACAAGATGGAGGGTGTTCAACCTGTTCTGGATGGGGATACACTCCCCCTGAAGGAGCAGGTTTGTTGTTTGGAGGTTCTCCTAGAACCATCTCTGTCACTTGAGGCTCAGGTGGCCTCGGTGGCACGGAGTGCCTTCTATCGGCTTCGGTTGGTGGCCCAACTACATCCCTATCTGGACAGGGATAACCTGGCTTCAGTAGTCTATGCTCTTGTAACCTCCAAGTTAGATTACTGCAATGCACTCTCAGTGGGGCTGCCTTTGAAGATGGTTCGGAAGCTGCAGCTTGTGCAAAATGCAATGGCCAGAGTGATAATAGGGACCAGAAGGTTTGAACATATAAGACCGACTCTGGCCCGCTTGCATTGGCTGCCTGTGTTTCTGAGCCTGATTCAAGGTGCTGGTTTCAACCTATAAAGCCTTACATGGCTTGGGACCACAATACCTGATGGAACGCCTCTCCCGACATGAACCTACCCATACACTGCGCTCAACACCCAAGGTCCTCCTCCGGGTGCCTACACCGAGGGAAGCCTTGAGGACGGCAACAAGAGAGGGCCTTTTCTGTGGTGCCCCCACCCCCCAATTGTGGAATAATTTTGCTGACGAGGTGCGCCTGGCGCCAACATTGTTACCTTTTTGGTGCCAGGTCAAGACTTTTCTCCCTGGAATTTAGCAATATGTAATTAGCCTGAGTTTGTTTTTGTGGTTTATAATTGTATGTTTTTGTGATCTGAAATTTTTGTTTATTGTTCTTAAGTGTTTTTATCCTATGTAAACTGCCCAGAGAGCTTTGGCTATGGGGCGGTATACAAATGAAATAAAAATATAAATAAAATAATAATTGTCCAAACACCAGGCATATGAGGTACACCTGTGTATAAGTTTCTCAGTGGCCAGATCTATCTATCTTAGTAGACTTTGAGTCCAGGCCTATCAGTAATGGTAGACCTGTTCTTTAATCCTATCAGGGTTTCTGAACGTGTGCAACATTTTTGCAGCCATTCACAAAATGTGCAGTTCCAGGCAAAAAATGTAATTCCGAAAGGACATCCCCCCCCCCCCCCCCGCAATCAAAATTCAATCCAGGCAAATATTATATATTAGCTGATGGAAAATGTGTTTAACATGAAAAGTAACATGAGTAGACCATGCTCTTCTAGAACCCTAAACCCTGATCAAACATACCCATTTCCCCTTCCCCAGCCCAAAACATATAAGAAGAGCCCTGATGCTGGATCAGACCAAGGGTCCATCTAGTACAGCATTCTGTTCACACACTGGCCAACCGGATGCCAGGACATGAGTGCAATAGCACCCTCCTGCTCTTGTCCCCCAGCAACTGATACTGGATATAGCAGCATATCACCTTTGTGACTAATAACCATTGATAGCCATATCCGCAATGGACTTTTCCCCTTTTAGAGACATCCACATAGGCCATCACTACATAATGCGGTAGCAAATTCCATTGTTTAATTATGAGCTGTATGACTTTTATTCCATATTCAGGAGCTTTTGGCAAGGGCCTTTGTCAAAAGCCTTTTGGACTAAGACAGTATCTAGCAGATCCATGTGTTTATTGACACTCTCAAAGAAGTCTAAAAGATTAGTGAGAGGACTTACCATTGAAGATTCCATGTTGATTCTTTTTTAGCAGACTTACCATCACTGATTTTATCCACCCATTTTAAAATCGCTTTTAAAAAACTGGTATTACATTGGCCACTGCCCAGTCCTCTGGTACAAAGGCTGCTCTTAGGGGGATGATACATATTTTTGTACAAAAATTACATTATTCCAGGGTTAGCCAACCCTAGAGGCAACCTCGGGGGTTGGGATTTCAGAACTGCCTGCCTCAGTGAAGCAAATGTCTTGTTTACTGACTTTTAATCCAGTTTTTCAGTCAATTATTGTTTCCCAAAGTGGTTCACATGTAAGCCTGTCAATCAGGCTTACAAATTAAAATAACAAGACACACAAGGGAAGGGGAATGGAGGAAAAAGCAAAAGGAGGGAGATCAGTTTTTAAAAGCCAGAACAAGATGGTGAGCTTAAAGCAGGCATTTAAATATATTTTGGGCCAGACTAATCTTCCCTTGTTGATGTTCATGCTTGAAAAGCTCATGCTTCTTAAGCCACTGAATGAGGTCAGAGCACTTCCCCCTGCCTTTCTGCAGTCCAGGGGCAACTGACAGTTGGTGCTAAGTGTTTGTTCTGGCAAGTTGGGGGACACCAACTCCTTGCAACTACTCCTTCTCTGGCCGATGGATGGGCCAGGCTGGTCTCCCCCTTGGCTTGATGTTATTCCTGGGAAGTAAGGGGTACAGCCTCCCAATGGCCCTAAGTGGCATATGGTACACAACATCTTTGGGGTGGGGGAGAGCCATTTGCTAAGTGTGGGTTGTTGTATTATCAGGAGCTGTAGTCCTGCCCCTGTAATGAAGTCCCGTAAAAAAATCTGTTCTGATTTGTGTAACCAACAAGACCACCTAGTATATGTGTCAGAGAACCAGAAAAACTTGGGTAGATTGTTTGCAACAGATTTTCTAAACACCATCTTTTTAACCACCTATTTCAGCTCCTAGAACACGTATAGATGTGATTTTGGTGTCTAAATATGACCCTGTTGATGACACGCTAAGCCATGATGGTTAAGCATTTTGAGCTAAGCATTATGGCTTATGGTGTCATGTGAACCATTCCTAACCATGGTGGCTACATAACCACGGTTTAAATATGCTCACTAACCATTTGCTGCAAAAGGGTTAGCAACCTAACCATGGCTTAGTGTGTTTTCTGAACAGGACCATCATGTTTTTGCGGTCAAGGGATTCAATTATTCAAGACAGACCAAAATCACAGTCGTATGTTTTTGCCTTCCTGGGCATTGCCAACAAGATAATCCATAGGTTTGAATCCCCTTGCTTTTTTGCTTTAATGAACTAGGAAGATAAATTTAGCACAAAATATACAATGTGGCCCTGAGAAATTGTGGTACATATACATGCATGGCCTCCTGTGTGCACTCAAAAGAAATGTTAAAAAATGGGGTTAAGATACCTAAATATTAGAAACCTTTAAGGCAAAACAGTGAAGAAATTCTCAGTATAATGAATTGTGCTTCCAATCCTGAGCTTCCTGCTTGCACAGAAGGTTTGTGGAATGCTACATATATTCGGAGGAAGGTGGTGTCTTACTTCTATTTTTGCCCAGGTTTGATTCCCTCTATTTAACTCCAGACCTGAAAAATTCTGTACCATTCAGAACTTTGCCACCCCTATGCTTGCTTATTAACATAGCTGGCATTGCTGTTCCTATTACAAATAAGCAATACAACTTTGTCCAACGGTATTTTTTACTCATTCTCTTCAGAGCAAAGGATGTTACCCCTGATTAATCAACTCTTGTCTTTGCCCCCCACCCCCAGCTTAAGCATCCTTGAACAGTTTAAACATAACTGGCAAGTGAAGAGGTTCAGTTTCTTAAAACTTGTTTAATATCCATATTTTTGTCTGATGGGCAAAGCCAAAACAGTCTGGCCTCGTTTCAAGTTACAAATCCATACACTTTTCCTTTTCCCTTTCAATAAACTGGTGTGGCAATAAAAAAAAGGTTGGTTACCTGAAATAAAACCCATTTCAGCAATAACTTTTTTAAAAAGTCAGAGTCTGCATTTCTTATCCAGAGCGATCTAACTTGCTTCAGTGATGAATGCCATGGAAAGATAGAGGCTCCTACTCAGGCACACTAATAGGGACTGAAATATCTGACAGCCACTACAATTTGAGGAGAGGAGAAAATGGAACAAATACAATGTATGACTAAGTCATTAACAAAATTAAATTAGTTTCATTTGGGATAGGGTTCTTTGTGGATGATCAAGAATTAGCAAAATGACAAACTGGCCAATGCAAATTTTAACCTGTCCAAAGAGAAGACTTGGTTAATTTTTAACAAGGGAAAGCAAACGCTAAGATGTTAGGTCTCAGCATTTACCATGGGCAGTCTGATTCACGTCTTGAACTCAGCTGCAGAAAAATAAGATGAACTCAATCCAACCGTGGTTGAGAGATCAATGTTTATTGTCCCTAACAAGCATATAGCTGTTGTACATTGCCGTGGCAGCCATGACAACTCCCTCTGCACTTTACCAGTTCGTCTATGGCTCCAAGCTGCTGTTTGGTGAAAGAGCTATCAGTAACACTGGCATGGCCAAACCCTAAAAGAAGAGGCTGGGGTGGGGGTGGGGAAGAAGAGATGACAAAACAAATAACTTTTCTTTCAAACATGTTCAGAGGCAAATTATTTGCTGTGTGTATGTGTGGGGTGGGGGTGGGGGTGAAGGAATGAGCTCTACCAGAAGCCAGGAAACCCTGGAGAACCCACTGGTATGCTCCCCTCTCTGTCCCCAGATTACACCTACTTTCTGTGCCCAATAAGAAGGGGTCTAAATATCAGCTCTTCCACCAGAGAAAAAATAATAACCACTCCTCCAGTTCCGAGGCACAGATCATTACACACTCATGGGAAAAACCCACCACACCAAAAATTTACACTTGTGGCACCTGATTGGGATGAGATTTTTTGTTTAAAATAAGCATCATGACTTGCAGTGCCTTCAGTTGTGACAATGACGTACCAATTTCCTCACTTCCTTGTGCAGAATCATTTAATGACGTTTGAAAAGAGGAATGGGCTCACCTACTGGGGAAATGGTATATTTCTCCTGGTGACTGAGCTACTAGGGAAGGAAGGATGGAATCTACACTCAGCAACTAGGTCCTATCCACCTGACCTGTAGAAATAGCTAGAGGTGTGTGTGTATGCCTACACACATGCACATACAGCCTCTTCTTCTCAGCTCTGTTCTCCCATGCTTCTCTGTCTAAATCTCAATAGGGCTAGATTCCACTTGCCTCGCCCCACTGCTTCCATGTGCACCACTGCCAGTGGGAAGGTAAGGAGGAAGGACTGGGAATCATCTGTTGTGGGTGGGTGAAGAATTGGGAGTCCTGGCTGACCCTGACCATACATTACTTAAATATTTTCAACACACATCATTTTGGCCACATGCGGGAACAGCATTCTACCACAAGTTTCTAGCAACTGGATTCTTCTTTGGTTTTAATGTTTTTCTTAAAGATAAAAAAGTCAAGAACTAAAAACAAAACAAAACACCCCAAACCTTTTAATGGATAAAGGATTGGAATACAAGATTTAAGATCAGAAAGTCTGCTTGTTCTTGAGAATGCCTCTGGGCTGTTAACACAGCAGACAGTACAGAAAGTAAATATTAAAAAAGGGACATGGAAAAGAGAGAGGGGGGGAGGTGCTTTGACTAGAGTGTTTTGCCAGAGCCAGCATCTGTGTGTCTGTTAAAGAGAATAAGACAGACCCAAGTGAATGGGACAGAGAACCAAATGAGAAAAGCCTTTAAAAAACAAACAAAAAACCACTTAGATTTATTTGTGTGGGGGGGGGAAGGGGCACAACCGTCAAGTGCCTGTCAAGAAGCAGCAGCTTCTTTCTACGTGTGCAGGCTGAGGAGCGTGGGGGAAGAGAAATGGATGCTCACAGCTTTAATGCAATCTCTGCATTATATCGCACTCCCCCACACAAAGAATATGAGGTCAACCTAAGGAGCAGGGGGAGGGGCTGCCGCATTGACCTGGTAGTTAGTTCATCTGATAACCAAATAAACCAATACAAATTGTTACTTTAGAATCTGGTGCTGTCAACAGGCAGGATGCTTGGCTCCCTTTCAAAGGACACAAGAGTCCTATGCCAACCTCCCCAGTAGGACCTCACAGCACTGAGCTCTGTTTTACTTTCCCTTCCCTCCAATGAGATGTCGCTGAAAATTTGAAAGAAAAGAACATGTTTTAAATATTGACAATGGACTAAGTCAAGCCTCTTTACCCTGCCGCCAAGTCCGCAATTCTCCACACAAAGCGTGTGCGCCCTGTGTCATGGAACCACACCCCCGGTCTGTGCTGTTTGGACATTCACAGTACATGGAACCACCTTTTCCTCCACTGCCCAGAGCGGTTAGCGCCTCTGCAGTTACTCAGCACTAGACCAACCCATCTCCTCTTCCTTGGCCACTTAGCTTTACTTAAGCTGCCATACATCCTTCCTTGCTGAGAATCAATGATGCCTTGTTCTACGGATGGGACAAGAACACAAGAGAAAAACAAAGAACCTGATACCGGTTTCTTGAGGCCATTTTGTGGATTCCTTGCTGATCTCAAGGCTGCATTCTCAAAACGCGTCTGACTCTCTTGGTTTCTTTCTCCAGTTCTGGATATATTTATATATATTTGGCCTATTGTTCCTGCTCAGTTTGAAGAGCTATTATTAGAGGATCCAGACGTTGAGGCAATAGCAGCCCCAGCTGGGCTGCTTGTTGATACAGATTTGCGGATGTGAGGAAGCAAGTAGGGGTCACAAGCTAACTGCTGGACATCTATCCGATCTTCCTTCCGGTATGCCAGGCACCGTCTGATAAATGCCTGAAAAATAACCACAGGAAAGAGAAAAGACACATTACATGTTAGCATTAGTACCTCTTTTCTGGAAGAAGGGCAATTAGTACTAGCAAAAAGGACAGGTTGCTTACCTGTAACTGTGGTTCTTCAAGTGGTCATCTGTGCAGTCACACATATGGGCTCTGTACCTACGTGCTCATTTTGTGAAGTTCTCATAGCTGAGAAACTTTTGGCCGGAACCCTCCCTGACCACCCTACTGCACATGTCGCAGAGGGTTCCTGCCCAATCTTTCAGCTCTCCTGAGACCCCATTGCAGCCTCAGTACCAAGAGAAGAAAACTATCACTCCAGTGTCAAGCAATATCTACACTGAAGCAAGGACGGTGGGTGGGTTGTGTGACTGCACGGATGACCACTCAAAGAACCAAAGTTACAGGTAAGCAACCTGTCCTTCTTCATGGTCTCTGTGAATCACACACATGGGTGATTAACAAGCTGACTTACTGGTGGTGGGTAGCTGACTCATTGTAGAATAGAGGACAGCACTGCCCTTCCAAAAGAGCAATCTGCTCTGAATTGAATGCCCAGTCTATAGTGCCTGATGAAAGTGGACGGTCCCAACCACATTGCTGCATGACACAGTTCTGAAATGGGTACACCTCTGCCCAAGGCTGTTGATGGCCCTGATGGAATGGCCCTTTACTCCACTGGGCGGTTCCATCTTGGCTAACCTGTATGCTAAACAGATAGTTTGTACTATCCAGGCTGAAAGTCTCTGTACAGACACAGGCTGACCCCTCTTGTGTTCCCCTTAACAAAGGAATAGGCATGGGGATTTCCGATTTTTTTCTGTATGCACCTTGTAGAAGGCCAGCGCACGCCTGACATCAAGTGTATGCAAGCTGACTTTAGTAGTGTAGAAGGTGCAGGAAAGAAGCTCGGCAGTACAATGTCTTGATTTATGTGAAAATCCAACACCACCTTTGGTAAGGAATTGGCATCTGGGCGTAAGACTGCCTTTTCACAATGGAAGATCAGGTAGGGCTTATCCACCCAAAGTGCGGAGAGTTCACTGGCCCTCCTTGCCGATGTAATCACTACTACGAAGATCACCTTCCAAGTTAGCAGTCTCAACTTAGAAGTAGCCAAGGGTTCAAATGGTTTGGTTGTTAGTGCATGTAGCACTGCCGAAAAACTTCATGACGGTGTCGGTAGTTGTACTGGTGGTTTTAGGTTATGCAACCCTCTCAGAAAACATCATGAGAGAGGGAAAGAAAAATATAGAGAAACCCTCAATCGATGAACGATATGCAGATATGGCAGCTAAGTAGACCTTTAGGGAGCAAAACTTTAAATCTTTTCGACTCATAAATAATAAGAACAAGAGAACTTGTTGAATGGAACATGAAACTGGTTAAAATTGGTTTGATAATGCATAGTCTTTAAACTTCTCGCATTTTCTATTATATGACAACTGTGTGGTCGGCTCTAACACCTTTTGTTGCTGCTTGATTATTTGGGGGTTGGTTCCCATGGGAATAGCTTCCAAGCCATCAGGTGTAGGGTGTCCAAGTCTGGGTGATGTATTCTCCACTCTTGTTGATGAAGGTCTGGTCTCATTGGGAGGTGAAAATAGCAATTCTCCGATCTGTTTAGGAGAGGGATGGCTTGTCTGGGCCACCACGGGGTCACCATTATGCAATTGGTGTTGTCCATCGCAATCTTCTCCAGTACCCTTGTTAGTAGTGAAAAAGGCAGGAACAGGAAGAAGAGCTCACATGACCATTGCAGGAGGAACGCATCCCCTCTCTATCTGGTACCTTGCCCTGCCCTGCTGCAATACCTGCTGCAAATCGAGTTGCTCTCCGTCATGAACAAGTCGGTAGTCGGGGTGCCCTACTGTCAGAATATGGCATGCACTACCTACGGGTGGAGTTGCCACTCGTGTCATTGGAGCCGAGGTAGTCCACTAGACTGTTTTCTTTTCTAGCAATGTGGACAGAAGTCACAGTGATGTTGCATCTGATACACCACTCTAGGATCTGCACAGTCAGTTTGACTAAAGGTGCTGAATGTGTGCCCCCTTCCTTGTTGAGATGGAAGACTACTGTAGTGTTGTCAGAGGTCACCTAGATGTGACGGTCTTCGAGTTCTGAGACAAAGGCCCTGCGTGACTTCTGCACTGCAAGTAACTCTAGGACGTTGATGTGAGCTTCTTTCTCCTCATTTGACCATGTGCCCTGTACTGTTAGATGTCTGCAGTGTGCACCCCAACCGAACAGGGATGTGTCTGTGGTCAAAATTCTCATGGGATGCGTTCGGTGGAAAGGTACCCCTATCAAGAGGTGGTTCGGTGTCATCCACCATGTGAGAGATTTGGAGACTTCCTTCAGTAGTCGAAGGCATTTGATGCCGGGTTGAAGACTCGGGTAAACCATAGTTGTAGATGTCTAAACTTTAGCTGTGCAAAGGGCACAACTGTAGTAGTGGCTGCTATTAGGCCCAACAACCTTTGAATTGTAATTGCTTGAACACATCAGCTGACTTGTATTGCCATTGTCATAAGCTTGAGAGCTCTATCGTGAGGTAGGTTTGCACGACTAGCTTCGGCATCGAGCACAGCCCCGATGAATTATATCTTTTGAGATGGGAGGAGGTTCGACTTCTCCACATTCAGGAGCAGTCCCAGGTCGGTCAAAAGCTCTCAGACAGTCTCGAGGTTCCTTGTCAAGCCGCAACAGGAGTTTCCTACAATAAGTCAATTGTCTATGAAGGGGTACAATTATATCCCCTGCTGTCTGAGATGGGCATATACTGTGGCCATACATTTGGTTAAAACCTGGGGTGCGGTTGATAAGCCAAAGGGTAACACTCTGAACTGGAAAGCCTGACCTCCTGCCATGAATCAAAGGAACTTTTGACTGGCTTTGTGGATGTTGATATGAAAGTACACATCCTTGAGGTCGAGGGATGCAAACCAAGCCTCTGTGGTCAATAAAGGCAGGATGATACCCAGAGATATCATATGGTCCTTACAAAGATGTTGAGATACTGGAGATCTAAAATGGGTCTCAAACCCCCATCCCTTTTCAGCATGGTGAAGTACCAGGAATAAAAAACCGGGATAATAGCCCCTTTTTGAAGAAGGGAGCTGATTTCCATCCTCAAGGCATCTGAATGAAGTGTTATCCGAATCCTCCCAAGTGGAGGGGAGGAATGGAATTCTAAATGGTATCCCATTGCCACGATCTTGAGGACTCGGGAGTCGGATGTTATTTGGTTCCATGCCGAAAGGAAAGGGGGGAGACAATGTCCGAAAGGAATCACAGTGTTCTCCATTCCTCTGGAGTCAAAGGCAGTATATCTGGATATCCCACTCAGAGCAGAAGGATCCTTTAAATTAAGTCCAAGGTTCTGTTCTTGCCAGATGGAGGAGGACATTGCTGTGATCAGATCAGTCTAGGTAGGGCCAGACTACATTTCCTTCAATGTACAATTACTGCAACAGCTTCCTACTAAAAGAATGCTTTGACAGAGGTGCAAGTATAGATGTTGTGATGACTAGTAAAAGGCAGGTGTTGTCCAAATAGTACTCCAACAAGTGTCCAGCAGAACATACAATACTGCTCCTCTCTAGGATAAGAAGGATGCAGGCAAAGAGAGGGCAAAATCATTCCTCAAGAACAAAGAATTACCTATTTGAATTCAAGTTTAATTAGTCTTTTAAAGAATACTATCAGAAATAACAACTCAGAACTCCTTTCTAATTGATTAGAGACCCCAATCAGGGGGCCTTACTTGTGAGGTCAAAGCAACAAGGAAATAAAAGGTGAAAAGGGAACATTGTGAATAGGCTCAAAGAAAACTTGGTGAACACTCTTACACTAGCAGGTCTCAAGAGCATTTGTGGACCATAGAGGCTTGAGATGGCATGAATCCCTTTGTATGAGGACATGTAATCAAGGAGATGGAGGCTTGTTTAATGAGCAATGGCTGGTGCATGCTACTTCAAAGTTAGAGTTTTGGGAAAGCCCTCACCAACACCTCTGAATTGCAAGAGGAGAGGAACTTTCACTTTCGTGAGCTGTAGACTCTTGCATTCACCAACAAAGGCTCTCCAGATTTGTGGTCACAGCCAAGTCCAATAAGGATGAACCCTTCACTTTCCACTTATCTGTGGAGTCTGGAAACGAGGATCTCCCAGGCTAGAACAGAATTATGAATATGACCTTCCATGACTCTAGACTTCCATTGAGTTGGAGATCAGGTGACCAATGCAAAGATGGGCAGGGATCAATGGGAAGGGATCAATTAGGGTATTTGTTGTTTTGGCAGTGCTGCATTTGAACTGAAAATAAAATCAGTTTGCCCTGAAGTGATGGTGATGTGTGAACAGGATCCACGAGAGCAAAACACCACAATCCTGGAGAATATCTTAGGGTGAAGATTCCACTCTTCCTGATTGATGCACTGCTGACTGAGCCAATCTATATGAATGCAATGAAACTCTCTGGATCTGCTCTGCCATGATGGATACCAGTTGAGCTTCAGCTTATTGGAGTTGACTGGATGCTTTTGAGAACTGTGACCTCAACACTTCCTGGTGATTTACAGGAGCTTTTGCTACTATATTATCCAAGTGGGTCAAGACACACTGATGGAAAGAATGTCTTGAATGTCCGAGAGTGCTCATTTCCAGGAGACTGATGCTGCAAGATGATTTCCTGCTCTATCAATGATCCTGTGCTACCTGGTCTGGTAAGATGGTTCCCTAGCCCAATCGACTGGTGTCTGTTGCCACTATTACAGATACGGATCTGAAAAGGGTTGGGGAGTACTCTTGACAGAGGCCCATAACTGGGAAGAACTGGGGAACAGCTAGCAGGATGACAATCCTCTTGGATGCAACCATTTGCTAAAATGGAAGCAGTAGCCAGATATTTGGAACAGAACCTAGTTCAGAGAAACAAGTCCATGAAAGCCCTTATTGAGGCTCATCATGGTTTCAATGCTAAAACATCTGGGCAGATGCCACTATCCTGAAAATTCTACTGGCAGGCAGAAAAATCAACTCCTTGAGTTGTACTGATAACTTTCAGGTAAGCAATCCTCTGGAACAGCTGGAGAAACATTCCTCTGAAAACTGATTAGTAACCCGTAGGCTTGTAAACAGGTTAAGATTGTTTGAATATCTTTTAACTGTCTCCCCTTTTGCCTGGGACTGAATGGATTTTTTTTAATTGCATGTTGGCGGGTCTAGATATATTTGCCCCTGATCCTCATGGCTTTGGCAAAAGAGTCCTGAACTGTCTGAAATTTGCAGAAGAATCTGAAAGGATTCCCAACTGGTGTCTCAGCACTCTTGCGTCTTAAGGCAGAAAGCATGGCCCTTCTTTTATCTTTGTTTTCACAAGGGCATCTTCAAAGGGATTCCCAAAATAGTTCTAGGAATAGCATGGTGACTATTCAAATGGTTTTTAAACAGAGCCTACACTTCACAACTATCAATACACCACTGCCTTGGCCATAAGTTGAATATCATTTAAGGTAGAGTCTGCTATAAAGTGGGAGCTTTGCCCTAAATATTAATCCACCCCCTAACATGTTTTAAGGTCAGAAGAAATTCCTGCCATAATATTTGCCATCTAAAGAACTGACTCTGGCTACAGCCCTAATTGCCAAGGCATGTTCTGATGTGATTGGCTCAGGCTCAGTCCTGGGGCAATCTATGGGGCAAATGCATCTTGAAGGTCAAAAGGCAGGGAGAGATCAGAAGCAGAGTTACTGGTCAAGCAGGAAGCAGTCCAAAAGGTGGAGCCAAAATCAAACACAAGCAAGCAATCCAAATAAGCACAATCCAAAAGACTTATCAGGAATCTAGGGATCATCAGCATGAGAGATCAGTCCAAAGATGAAGCAGGGTCAGGAAAGTCAGGTTGCTTACCTGTAACTGTAGTTCTTCACATGGTCATCTGTGCATTCATACACATGGGCTCTGCACCTGAGTGGAGCCTTGATTTGGGGAACTTTCTTTAGCTGAGGAGTTTTGGTGGGAAAATCTAATCTAATCCCTCAGTTCAAAGGAGGCCACCTATTGTGTAACCAAGAGAACCTCGGTATTAACACCAATGAAGACACTGAAACTGAACTGGGGACAGTGGGCAGGTTGTGTGAATGCACAGATGACCACTCAAACTCGTAATAGGAAAGCAATCTGACTTTCTTCTTTGTGGTCTCTGTGCATCACACATATGGGCAATTACCAAGCTTACTCACCAAGACAGAGGGTTGTGTCTTAATGTAGAATTTCCGACAAAATTGTATATCCAGAACAGCAGTCTTCTCATGTTCCCACATCAAGCACATAGTGCTTAATAAAGGACCCTGTTCGTCTGCCTGCTTGACTGCAAAAATATCTGCATGCAGCATCGCCCTCCGTCGCAAATACATTCACAGTCGAGAAGCCCCACAAACAGAATAGGTCCTGCCAAACGCCTTGGTCGAGCACCCACTTGAGCAAACCTCGGTAACAGCAGCTGAGGCAGTCGGTGATAACAGTACCTTTGCCCACAATGTGTACAGCTGTCAGGCCTATTCGCTTTCTGATGCACCAGTCCAGCATCCTCATTGTGAGAAAAAGGATCTTGTCCTCCTTGCTTGTTCAGATGATATACAATGCCTGGTCATGTTGTCTTAAGTTATTTGGATGTGATGACCTCACAGGATGCCTTTTCCACCATGAGAACCTCCAAAAAGTTGGTATGTTTGGCAGCTTCTTCTGTTGTCCCAAATACTTGAATTTTGAGAGTCCCACAGTCGGTTCCCCACTTATTGGTCATGATCATCCTGGTCAGCATGGGCTGCTTGACTGGTATCCCCTACAAGACTTTGTCCAGAGTCATCCACCATTGCAGGGATGCCCTTACAGAAGACGGGGGTTCTGCCGTATATCAAATCCCCATACAAGCCAATTTTGCAGAACTCTCATCTGGAGGCGTGCAAACTGAACAACCACTATCATAGCCAACATGAGACTTAACAACTTCTGTACTGTAAAAGTAGACCTTACCTTCTGTACTGGAGGTAAGGTCTACTCATAAGCAGGGCCTTGCTCAAAATTATACATTTACTCACAAGAGTTCCTATTCCTCAGGTGGGCACTTCTGTGTCTGGCAGCTGACTGAGCCTTGACCTTTTGATACCTGCACTCTCTGGGGCTACGTGGCTGCTTGGCATCTGCCTCTGAGTCTGAAAGGGGGCTAACTATGTTATGAGGGCTACGGTCAACATCTGTCTCCAAAGGACCCAGGATCCCCCTGATCTGCTTCAAGGTCACCAAGTAAAGGTAGCTCCTTTGTGATGCTTGGCTAAGGAGGTTCCTGGTCATCCTCCAAAGGGGAGCCATCCAGAGAGAACATGACAAGGCAGAAGCCTTATAGATCTCACATCAACACTATTCTTCTTCTCACCTGGATCGCTTAAGAGCTCAGCCCCATCTTTTGGAAGATTTCCTCCCAAAGCAAAGTGGCTATGGACATCCTCAAAGGAATTTGCAAGGAACTTGAAACCTTTCACAAAAGGACTTTTAAGCACCATTAGGAATATTCATCTGGCAGCTTGGCAAGACCACTTATTCCTGATCAACTTATCGAAACCTTGAGAGTATGGGATAATCTATTCAGAGGGCCTGAATCTTGGAAATGATGCTGAGACACCCCTCAGATTTGGCCTCTGCCTCATCAGGGACAAGTTGTAGAGCAACCTCCATGATTGGCCTTGAAAAATAATGTGAGGAAGTATTCAACTCAGAAAGGCTATTCCAGGGGAAAGCAGATATACAACCTTCTTGCCAAAAAGCTCACCTACGTCTTTATCAGGCAGAAACACAAAGTTCTTGACCCCAAGGAAAATCCACCCCAGATTTAGGGGCAAGTCTAGCAACCCCAGTTTGTGCTCCTCTCCACAGTATGGCAGCAAGAGTGTCTATAAGCTGTATACAGGGTAACATAGGATGGAGAAGCATTCAATGGAGTCAAACGTAATGTCTTTTAGGGGTCAAGAAGATTGTTAGATTAAAGGTACAGAATTTGGGAGTATGATCAGTAATGTCCCTTGGAGCCAGAAAAACAAGAGTGGGGCTGACAGAATTTGGATTTTTGTTTATACTTTTACCCCATCTTGCTCTCCATTTCTCCCATTGCTTGAACAACTAACCTTGCTATACATGTGGAGTGAAGTGACTGGTCATCTGCAAAAGTTGCAGGAAAGGAGGGGAATCCTGCTTTGAGAGGCGATGAGTCTTAATCATTCCTGTCCTTGTCTACCTGCTATGTGGTGTGTGTGTGTGTGTCTGTCTGTGCAGGGTGATATCTGCTGCATCCTTAAATATTTTGGTACTGAAAACTACCCTCAGCTATTTCCCTTAGGCTCAGACCCATAAGCTCAACTTTGTTGCTTGGCACAGACAGCAAAGACCAGAAAATATTTCACCCAGGATGAATACTGTGAAGCAGTTTTTGCAGCACGGTCTCTGAAACTATGCAACTGAATAAGCATTGAAGCGAGTGGTCTCCTTGGGACTCTCCATGGAAACAACAAAAGATGTGCTACCAGCCCCTAAGACTGTTTGCCACTGCTGAAGATGAGTAGCTAGAGAATGTCAATAGCGATAGGTGCCAAATTCCAGCTTGTGACCGAAGAACATGAGATGTACAAGACTTTTGATTGCTGGCCAGCTTCACAAGACAGACAGAAAGTGCTGCTTATTGCTTACTTGCTGAGGAAGGCAAGGACTGAATTGGAGCTTGGTTGCTATTGTTAGAAGTCCTTTGCCAATCTGCACCTTATCACTTTTTGGGCAGGGAGCAGAATTGAAAGGCAGCCAAACACAAAAATAAAGATGATGCCCAGATCCTTGTCTATTAGCCATTCCACCTGCCTGTAGCTGAGGGAGAGATAGCACAGACAACTGCACTGGCTTGGTGATACCAACTGCCATTTGGTTCATCCACTTCTGGAACTGTAGTGTTACTGGCCATTCTTTAACTGGAAAGGTTTTGGTATTTGAATTTGTTCCTTTTCCTCATTCTTCCCTACACTTGGGTATTGATATATTTAGATTATAAAACAGAAAGTAGGACCTGTGTCATTTTAAAATCTTTGTATAGAACTAGAAAACGTTAGGTTTTTATAAATAAAATAAAACAATTTTAAAAAATAATATCAGCATCAACATAAATGAGGAAGTGATCTGTTGAAAATATGTCTATAATTGCCTCTAAGCTTTAGAATCTGGAAACTGGGCACATCTGCCAACTTGGCAGAAGCTGGAAAAACAGACGGACCCTTCCCAAACATCAAGCTACTACACATTTTGCCATTACTGGTGGATTGGACGGGTCATTCATCATTGTGATAGACCCAGGGAGAGATTTCACCTCTCTGATGAATGTAATGTGCCAAGGGTTGAAGATGGCTTCTCTGCCAAAGGGTGGCTACATGCCAGATTTGCATTCCTTAATGGTGGACATCATGTGCTAGCAGACAAAGGGAAAAACTTTCGACCAATAGAGCATCGAATGTATCCTATGACTCATTGAGATTGTGCACCTTAACTTGAAAATTGAATGTAACTTAACTTGCTAATCCAGAACTGACCAATGTAAAGGTTAGAAAGAGACTAACACCCTCTTGTAGTCAGGGCCTATATATACTGTGAGATTCCCTTGTTCTAGTTGCCTCCATTTTGTGGAACCGGAGAGCACCCCCATACTGCAGTATCGGAAGTAAATGGATTAACGTGTATTCTCCAGCCTCGTGTGTTTGATTGGCTACTAATGCACTGGGGTAGTGAGCCTTTAGTCCCCTGCTTGAGGGGCAGCAATTGGATTATGCCTGGAACGCTCTTATGCCTGGAACGCTCTTCCAGAACATTTGAGAACTACAAGTTCAACCGCAGCTTTTAAAGCTCAGCTAAAAACTTTTCTCTTTCCTAAAGCTTTTAAAACTTGATTTTGTTCTGACTTCATACTGTTAGTTTTACCCTACCCAGTGCCTGTTTACCCTACCCTGTGCCTGTTTGCATTCTCTTCTCCTCCTTATTGTTTTGTTGTGATTTTATTAGAATGTAAGCCTATGCAGCAGGGTCTCGCTATTTACTGTTTTACTCTGTACAGCACCATGTACATTGATGGTGCTATATAAATAAATAATAATAATAATAATAATAATAATAATAATAATAATAATGCCTTTTTCTATGCGAGTGAGAACTTAAAAGGTCTCTACTATAAGTTATGTGCATGCTGTCACTAGATTCTTCTTAGCTTTCTTGACTGTAACAAATATAAACCCTTTCGGAAAAACCATGACAAAAGCATGAATAACTGAGGGGTCGACCTGAGCTCACAGCAGGATCGGCTGTGCATCATGTGGCCCAGTAGGGACAACTTCCATATTATCCTGGAATAAACGGCTGGTTTAGACATGGCCAAAGTAGTGCTTAAGTGATGCTTTTCCTAGGTGCTCCATATTCTATAACTATCTAAGGTAGAATGCTAATAACAATATTGCCATAACTCCCTTGTTGAAACAGCTTCACTGGCTTCAGATCTGTTTCTGGGCTGGTTCAAACTGCTGTTTATGATGGATAAAGCCGTATACAGCTTGGGACTGCCTTTTCCCATACAAGACTGCCTGAGTTTTAAGATTATTGGGTGAGGCCATTTTCTCGGTGCTGCTGGCATCTGAGGTGGATTTTGGTGGGGACGTGAGAGAGGGCCTTCTTGGTGGCTGCTCCCAGGCTGTGGAACTCCCTGACCATGGAGGCTAGGTTGGCCCCTTCTGCTGTCCTTCCACTGGCAGGCAAAGATGCCTTTTATTCAAGCAGATCTTTGGTGTGTCAGCTGGTATGTTCGGTTGGGTGCTGTTTTTATTCTGTTAATTGAAATAAATAAATAAATAAATAAATAAATAAATAAATTACCTTTGCTTCTGGTGTTACCACTGGCTTTGGAGGAAACTGCACCTCTGTAGCTTTAAGGATTGTGTTCTCCTGAAGAATATCTTGCTGTGATTGGTTGTGACCAAAAGGCTGCATAGAAAGAGAACAGCAGCTTCTCATCACATTTGAAACTTGGGGGAGGAGGGGAAGAGAGTGGGATATGTATGCCAACGAAACCGCATGCCATGTAATCCTTAATCATGTCTCAAAAGGATGAAGAGGGGAATTCAGTATGTTTCACAGAAATCCAACAACTTTTTTTTAAAGGAAAGATTAGCAGCACTCATGTAGTGTAAAAGTGATTTTTAATTTAAAAAGTTAGAAAATAAAAGAAATTCCAGATTGAATGGTAAGAACAGGTTGCTTACCTGTAACTGTGGTTCTTCAAGTGGTCGTCTGTGCAGTCACACACATGGGCTCTGCGCCTGCGCGGAGCCCGGCTTCAGGAAATTTCCATAGCTGAGAGCCTTTTGGCGGGAACCCTCCCCTCCCTTAGTGCATATGTCTAGGAGGGTTCCCGGCCAAATCCCCCAGTTCTCCTGAGACCTATTGCGGCCTTGGTTGAGGGATAGATTTTATATAACACACACACACACACACATATATCACTTTATCAATGGACACCAAACAGGGAAAGGTAAGTGGGTTATGTGACTGCACAGATGACCGCTCGAAGAACCACAGTTACAGGTAAGCAACCTATTCTTCTTCATCATGGTCTCTGTGAATCACACACATGGGCAATTAACAAGCTT
The DNA here is from genome assembly GCF_023053635.1 of Elgaria multicarinata webbii. NCBI lineage: Eukaryota > Metazoa > Chordata > Lepidosauria > Squamata > Anguidae > Elgaria > Elgaria multicarinata. The sequence continues at coordinate 5,523,785 of NC_086181.1, forward strand.
ACCTACCGGAAGAGGGTTGGTGTCCTCAGTTAAAGAAACTACCAAAACAGCAGTCAGCTCGGAACCAGACTATAATGGACAAACGTCATTGGTCTTGCCCATGTCGCTGCTCTGCATATCTATGGGATAGAGATACCACAATGACAAGCCAAAGATGTGGCTACAGCTCTTGTAGAATGTCCCAATTGACTTAGGTGGATCCAGCTTTGCCAGTTGATAAGCCAAAGTTATGGATTGTACTAACCAGGCTGACAGCCTCTGTGGAGATACTGCTAGTCCTTTGTTACGCTGGCCATTACACAGGAATAAACATTGTGACTGTTGAAACTGACTAGTACAGTCTTTATAAAAGGCTAATGCTCGCTGAACATCTAATGAATGCAAAGTTGTCTAAAGAGGAGATGATGGAGACGGAAAAAAGGTTGGAAGGACAATATCTTGATTAACATGGAAACTTGACACAACTTTCGGTAAAAATTGAACATCAGGGTTAAGTACCACCTTGTCGTGGTGGAAGGGTAGGTAAGGTTCATCAACTCTCAGACCGCATAACTCGCTCGCCCTTCCAGCAGATGTAATTGCCACTAGGAAAACCACCTTCCAGGTAGTTGGTAATGATTCGAAAGGTTTGGATGAGAGTATGTGAAGGGCCAGATAAACTCCATGAAGGGCACGGTGTTCTTACAGGTGGGTTTAAGTTTAACAATCCTTTCATGAAAAGTTTTATTATAGGATGAGAAAAAACTCTGAAACCTTCTATATTGTCATGGAAGGCCAAGATAGCTGCTAGATAAACCTTTATCGATGAAATTTTTAGACCCTTGTCAACAGGAACTAATAAAAATGACAGGACCTGATTAACAGAACAATTTGTAGGTTGGAAACCCCGAATTCTGTAAAGAACTTCCACTTCCTCTCATAGGTTGCATGCGTTGATGGCTTCAGAGCCGCTTCCAATATTCTTTGTATTTTCACTGTGAGTTCGTTGTCCCATTGGGGTCGTAACCTCCAAGCTGTCATGTGCAACGTGACGAACCTGGCCTCGATCTTGGTAGAGAAGATCTCGTCTCAATGGGAGACAATAAAACAGACCCTGTGATCTGTTCAAAAGAGTCGTAACCAGGGCCCCCAGGGAGCTTTCATTATGCAATTTGCATTGTAATCTATGATCTTCGCTAATACCCTCGTGATTAGCTGGAACGGTGCGAAAAGAAATAGGAAGTATCTGTCCCATCTTCGGATCAATGCATTCCCCAATGAGTTCTTTATCAATCTTGCTCTGCTTCAGTACAGTTAGCATACTGAGTTGTCCGCTGTTGCAAAGAGGTCTATAGAAGGCTTGCCCCAGAGGGTGAACACTTCATGGACTACATGTGGATGGATTTGCCACTCGTGTCAATGCAGACTCCCTGCTCAGGTTGTCTGCGATGTTGTTGGCTTGTCCCGCTATATGCACTGCTGTTAGCAATGTCTGGCGACAAGCGCACCACTCCCAGATGTGGACCGTTAGTCTAGTCAAGAGTAACAATCTTGTCCCTCCTTGTTTGTTGATGTAGAAAAGCACTGTTGTATTGTCCAACGTTATTTGGATGTGGTGTCCTCGAAACTCGGTGTCGAATGACCAGAGGGCTTCTTGGACTGCGAGTAGTTCCGGGTAATTGATGTGTGCTTTCTTTTCCTTGCTTGTCCATATGCCTTGTACTTTCAGTGACTTGTAGTGTGCTCTCCATCCTGTGAGGAACTGTCTGTCATGATCAGTTTTGTTGGGATCGACAGCTTGAAAGGCACTTTCACAAGAAGATTGGGACAATGCGTCCACCACATCAGGGACCTGACAACTTGGTAGCACACTGTGATGAGTTTGCATGGCACTTTGAAGATAAAGTCGCTCAGATTCATCATGAATTGGACACCACACTTAATGCAGCTCCACTAGTAGAGGCGTTCAGAGTGCCGTCCGGTTCAGTTTTATTGGATGAGTTTCAGTTATTGAGGCCCGAGGATGTGGACAAGGTGCTTGGCCAAGTCCGGTCGACCACCTGTGTGCTTGATCCTTGCCCCTCATGGCTCATTACATCAAATAAGGAGGGGATCGCCGGCTGGGTCCAGGAGGTTGTAAATGCCTCCTTGAGAGAGGGAGTGGTGCCAGCCTCTTTAAAAGAGGCGGTAATTAGACCACTCCTGAAGAAGCCTAACCTGGACCCGGAGGATGTTAACAACTACAGGCCGGTGGCTAATATCCCCTTCCTGGGCAAGTTGCTTGAGCGGGTGGTTGCAGGACAACTCCAGGCACTCTGGAATGAAACGGATTATCTAGATCCATTTCAATCGGGTTTCAGGCCTGGTTTTGGAACGGAAACTGCCTTGGTCGCCCTGTGGGATGACCTCTGTCGGGAGAGAGACAGGGGGAGTGCGACCCTGTTGGTTCTCCTGGACCTCTCAGCGGCTTTCGATACCATCGACCATGGTATCCTTCTGGATAGGTTGTCTGAGCTGGGAGTTGGAGGCACTGCATTGCAGTGGTTCCGCTCCTACTTGGATGGCCGATTCCAGAAGGTGGTGCTGGGGGATTATTGCTCTGTGTCGTGGCTCCTAAGCCATGGGGTTCCACAGGGCTCTATCTTATCCCCTATGCTGTTTAACATATACATGAAGCCGCTGGGGGAGGTTATCTGGAGATGTGGACTGAGGTGTCATCAATATGCGGATGATACCCAGCTCTACCTTTCCTTTTCATCAAACCCAGGTGAGGCAGTGGCAGTTCTGAGCCAGTGCCTGGGCACGGTAATGGACTGGATGAGGGCTAATAAACTGAAACTCAATCCAGACAAGACGGAGGTACTGTTAGCGGGTGGTTCATCTGTCCAGCGAGGTAATGTTTGCCCTGTTCTGGACGGGGTTGCACTCTCCCTGAAGGATCGGGTCCGTAGTTTGGGGGTGTTCTTGGATCCAGAATTGTCACTTGAGGCACAGGTGAACTCAGTGGCAAAGAGCACCTTTTATCAGCTTAGGCTGATATACCAGCTGCGCCCTTATCTGGACAGAGATAGCCTAGCTACTGTTATTCATGCTCTGATAACCTCTCGTTTGGATTACTGCAATGCGTTATACGTGGGGCTGCCTTTGAAAACAGTCCGGAAACTTCAACTGGTACAAAACAGGGCAGCACGTTTACTAACAGGGACTGGCCAACGAGACCACATCACGTCAGTCCTTTTCCAGCTTCATTGGCTGCCAGTCCAGGTCCGGGCCCGATTCAAAGTGCTGGTATTAACATTTAAAGCCCTAAACGGCTTGGGGCCAGGCTATCTGAAGGAACGCCTCCTCCCATATGTACCTCAGAAGGATCCTCAGGGGTCCTTCTCTGCGAGCACCTGCCAAAGGAGGTGAGGCAGGTGGCTACCAGGAGGAGGGCCTTCTCTGCTATGGCACCCCGGCTGTGGAATGAGCTCCCTAAGGAGGTTCGCTTGGCACCTACGTTATATACTTTTAGACACCAGGTGAAGACCTTTTTATTCTCCCAGCATTTTAACATTCTATAAATAAATGTTAACTTGGTGTTTTATTTATTTATTTATTTATTTATTTAAGGATTTTTATGCCGCCATTCAGCCAAAAAAGGCTCTCATGGCGGCTTACAAAAGTATTTCTTGACAGTCCCTGCCCACAGGCTTACAATCTAAAAGACATGACACAAAAGGAAAGGGGATTGGGAGGGAGGAGGAGGAGGAGGAGGGAAAGGAAAGCAAATTCAGGCACTACAATCTTAGTTGGAAAGTTCAGCAGTTACAGGTGACAGCAGGAGGGAGGGGTCCTCTCAGCTGAAGCTGGACCCAGGCACGGTGGAGAGGCGCCTGGCTGCTGCTTCCTCCCTCACTGGTGGCCTCTGCAGTGTCAGTTGGTAGCAGGAGGGAAGGGGCTCTCAGCTGGAGCTGGACCCAGGCATGGTGGAGAGGTGCCTGGCTGCTGCTTCCTCCCCCACTGGTGGCCTCTCCAGAGACAGTTGGTAGCAAGAGGGAGGGGGCTCTCAGCTGGAGCTGGACCCAGGCACGGTGGAGAGGTGCCCGGCTGCTGCTTCCTCCCCCACTGGTGGCCTCTGCAGTGACAGTTGGTAGCAGGAGGGAGGGGGCTCTCAGCTGGAGCTGGACCCAGGCATGGTGGATTTTAAATTTGTAATTTTGCATTGCTGCTGTTTTTATCTGGTTGAGCTTTTATATTGTATTTTATATTATGGTTTTATACTGTTGTTTTATTTTTGTGAACCGTCCAGACAGCTCCGGCTATTAGGCGATATAGAAATGTAATAAACAAACAAACAAATAAATAAATAATAAACTCTATTGGTAACAGAAGGAGCACACGCCTGGCATTTCGGAGCGGATTGAATACTGCGTTGAACCAGATCTGGAGTAGTCTCATCTTCAGTCAAGCAAATGGTTGTCGACGCCATGAGTCCCAACTGTTTTTGTATTGTATGTGCTTTGATTGTCTGTTGTTCAGCTACTTTAGAAACTAAAGTCATGATGGTGAGGGCTCTGTTCCTCGGTAAGTATGCCCTGCTGACTTCTGTGTCCAGGATTGCTCCTATGAATTTGATGGTCCTGCACGGGCATAGGCATGACTTCTCTATATTTATCATTAGTCCCAGTTTTGATAATAATTTCAGTACGTAGTCCAGGTGTCGGCCTAGGTTGTTGTAGGAATCTCTGACCAGGAGCCAGTCATCGATGTACGAATTCCCTGTCCTCTTAAGTGGGCACAGACTACGGCTATACATTTTGTAAACACGTGAGGTGCTGTCAGTAGGCCAAATGGAAGGACACGGAACTGGAATGCCTGGTGACCTATTGCAAAGCGTAGAAATTGTTGGCTGACCTGGCGGATGTCTATATGGAAATAGGCATCCTTGAGGTCTATGGATGCAAACCATGACTTTTTTGTTAGTAGTGGTAGGATTGTAGCCAAGGAGATCATCCAAAACTTTCTTGGTGTTATAAAGGTATTGACATCTCAGAGGTGTAAGATGGGCCATAGTCCCCCGTCCTTTTTCGGTATAGTGAAATAATGGGAGTAAAAACCTTGCTATGGCAGCAACTTGCTCCTGCAACAGATGCATATTTTAAAGCGGGCCCCGAGGGCCATATGATCTTGAAGAGTAGTTGTTGGAGAGAGAGAAGGAAAATTATATAGGAAGGAGTGGGAGAACAAAGACGTCAGAAGAAAGGAAGAAGAAGATAAGAAGATTTAATGCTCTAGCTACGTTTTTCTTTTACAGAGACGTTCCCGACAAGGCAGGGTGCAATGGCAGTCGAAGAAGAACTGGGGGATTTGGGCGGGAACCCTCCTAGACATGCGCACTATGGGAGGGGAGGGTTCCTGCCAAAAGGCTCTCAGCTATGGAAAATTCCTGAAGCCAGGCTCTGCACCTGTGCGTGATGCACAGAGACCACAATGAAGATTTGTTTACCCTACACAGGTCCTTGTCTCTCTGCATACACTCCAGTCACTGCCCTTACACACATCTGCTTCCCCTCTCATTTTCCTATAAAGTCAAACTCTCCTTTCCCAAACTCTTAATAGACACCCATTCTCAAGATAGATGGGAGAACCTATAATTTTAAAATAAATATTGCATTCAGTGGTGCATGGTTATGAGCAGATTACAGAAGCCCACAAGACAGCAATACAGAAGCTCCGTTCCCTGAGCACTGGAGCCTTTAACAGAGTCTATTTGCACATCTTGAGACGTTCCTCCAAAATAATGAGGACCAGAAATGTGCTTTTTAAATACTAAAACCACAAAGCAAGCTGAAAAGATTCACAGGAATCTGATTTCTTGTGCCAAGTACCACACAAAATTCACAGAAGGTTCACAGTTCCTTGCTGTGGCTCATTTGTCTTTCAACAGTAGTTGAATTATATAGCTTACCTTTCTGCCATAGAGACACTGATAGAAGATAACTCCCACTGACCAAACATCAACTTTATTGGAAATCTTTGGAGGCTCTTTCCCAACAACAAAACACTCTGGTGGTAGATACCTGAGGAAGAGAGGGATAAACAGCTACGGATTAGGCACATATATTTATGCATCTGTTTATACCTTTCCTTTTAATCAACCTTTCATGTCACAGAGCAGTTTTCTTCAGGACAACTGCTGAATTTCATATTGCTATACTGGAAACTACACACAATGATATAAAACAAATTGTTTATGCAATGTATCAATGTGTCTGACACTTTAGAGAGCAGCAAAAGAAAAGGCAGGTCCCTAACCTGAGGAGCTTACAATCTAAAATTAATTTATTGAAATTCAGTCTCATCTTTCGTTTGTTGGGCCAGGTCTCATATTTCATGCTTTAAATGGCATATAAGGACTTTCATAAGCCACTCCTGGTTGCCTGAAGCACAACATAAGAAGCATTCACTATCTTGGTAAAATGCCAAAGGGCTCCCAGATCCCTGACCTGTGTAAATCAAATAGCCCCCTGTTAGAGCCATGAGCAACTTATGACAGCAACCCAAATAATGTGGGGAAAATAGCTCTTCAGGTATAGGAGACCATCTGGGTTTATTAAAATAAATTCATATTTGCCTTAAGTTATTAGAACATTTATACAGAAGTTGCTGTTACCTCCCAAGATCCCTACAGAATATGGGAGGTTACGAATCATTATCAATCAGAACATTTTATGCCATGCCGCCTCATTATTATTAATTAATCCACCATTGACCAAGGGGCGTAAATAAATGTTCTCAGCAGCCTCCTCACATTCATGGAACTTTCTTCCCCTAGAGTTTTGTTATATTTATGAAACTTTCCTTCATTGGAGATTGGTCAGAATTTTACCTGACTGGTCTTCAACAAGTGAGCTATGGCCATTTCAACAGTGCTGCCACTACCATTTTGTTTTGTGACAAGGAACAGGAGCCTCCTCCGCCCTTCTAAATTGAATATGAAGGTGTATGTTGCTTTAACTTCTTACCACCCGAAGGGAAAGAAAGTAGTAGGGTGAGCTGTATGTGCTCAGAAGAGTGACTGCAGCCACCTTGAATGACCTTGTGTCTGTATGGAGCCAGGATCGGGAAACTTCTACAGCTAAAAATAGGCGTTTTAGCTGGGAACCCTTCCCCCACCATCCACTGTGTATGACCTAACAGTTCCCGCCCTTCCCTCAGTCCTTGAAGACCACCATAGTCTTCTAAAGGAAGACCTACCTCAACGGAACGAAGGATCAAAGGATTTTCTTTCTTTTTTTGACACTGAAGTGGGGACGGTGGGAGGGTTGTTTGACTGCACAGATGACTACTCGAAGAACTACAGTTACAGGTAAGCAACCTGTCTTTCTTTGTGGTCTCTGTGGTCATGGGCGATTAGCAAGCTCACTTACCAGAGGTGGGACAGTGTCTCAGGTAAGAATTGATGACAGTACCAATCTCCCAAATGACGCATCAGCTCTGGCTCAAATGTCCAAGCGATAGTGCCGAACAAATGTAGAAGGTGCAGACCAGGTGGCTGCTTTACAGATGTCTGGAATCACTATGCCCTTTCCAAAGGCAATGGACATAGCTATAGGTCTTGTAGAGTGTGTCTTGACCGGCAAAGAAAAGTGCAAGCCTGCAATTTTGGTAAGCTAACTGAATAGTCTTTACCACCCACGCTGAGAGCTGTTGGGACGATAAGGGCTGTCCTTTCCTGTGACCTCCATAGCACAGAAGTAGCCTTCGTGATCTCCTGAATGGTTCCAACCTTTGCTTATAGAAGGCCAAAGTTCTTCTTACATCTAACACATGCAGAGCTGTCTCTAACGGTGATATGGGAAAAATGCAGGCAGAACAATGTCTTGGTTCAGATAGAATGCTGTAACCATTTTAGGTAGGAATGTCACATCTGGCCTGAGCACCACTTTGTCTCGATGGAAAACCAGATATGAAGAGTCCACTCAAAGTGCACATATTTCGCTAGCCCTTCTTGCAGACTTAATTGCCACTAAAAAGGCAACCTTCCATGACAGAAAGTGCAGAGGTGCTGTGGCCAAAGGCTCAAAAAGGTTTTGATGAGAGCTTTATGTACAACTGATAAACTCCAAGATGGTGTAAGGGTTCAAGATGACAGTACCATATTAATCAAACTCTTCAAAAACCTCTTAACAAGTGGATGAGAAATGAAAAACCTTCAATCGTAGGGCAAAAAGAGGAAATAGCCGCTACATAAACACGAATACAAGCAACTTTGAGCCCTTTATCAGCAAGGGTCTTTAGAAATGATAAAAGGTGATCTAAGGAACAATTACTGGGCTGAAGACCTTTCCCTTCTGCAATTTTTTTGAAACTACTTCACTTCCTTTCATACAAACTTCTTGTGAACTGCTTTCTCGCCACTTAACTGCAGATGGTCCTTGATGTTGGTAGGAACTGAACGACGGTTGGGTTCGGTACCAATGTCTCTGTTTACCTGAATATTGTGGATGTTGCTGGGGAAACCCCATCCAATGGACTGTGGTTCTCACCTTTTGAATGGAATCTAAAGACTCATCAATCTTGGTATTAAACAAACCTTGCCCATCAAATGGTAAGTCCAATATGTGCCCGGGCTTCGTGAGAAAGGCCCGCCAAGTGCAGCCATGCATGGTGTTGTAAGGCAACTGACCCTGCTAGAACTTTAGAATTGCAGTCCTCCTGATGTGGACTAGTGTGAATCTGTTGTCTTGCCAGCCCTCAGCACTTCAGTCTGAAAAAGTTGTGCTAATTGTTGCTTGTCCTCGAGAAGATTTTCAAATAGTTTTCCCATCTTTTCCCATAACAACAATTGGTAGCCTGACATTGCAGCCTGATAATTTGCTACCTTTAGACCTAATGATGCAGATGCATACAAATATCTACCCAGAAGACCAAGTCTATGGCCTTCCTTATCGACATGTGAGGAATGCTGCCTATTCAACTTTCCTAACGCTGCCTCCACAATAATAGAATTTGGAGCTGGCTTTTTAAATAAAAATTCCGCCTGTTCCTCCTGGACTTTATGCAAGCCCTCCAACCTTTTGGAAGTGGGGGGCATTGACGAAGGACTTTTCCATGACTGCTTAATTACTGTCAATAGAGCTGGAAGCATTGGTACTGCTTCAGGAGTAACTGTGTCAAAGACAGGGTCTTGCACAGATGGGGCAGACTGCTGCATAGACAAACCAAGAGACTGCACCATCCGAAAAATCTGGTTTATAAATTGACCGAGATCCTCCAACAGTGATATTATGTCCTGTGAACCGACTTCAACGTTGGGAGAGGATACTGACGGGTGACACGAAGATGGAGAGGTGGAATCCGAAACATAGATGTCTGATAATGGTGATTCAGCAGGTCTCATCAGAATTTGTGGTTCTTGTACTAAATCCCTCAACAACACTGCCTGTGTATGCTGAGGAATGGTTTGCACCGCTGTATATTCTGAATGAACCACTGCTCGGGAAAGCTCCATCAGTATCGAAGAAGTTGCTGGCACCGTTGTCAGTAGGCATGTGCTCCGCTCCGATTAGAACCGGAGAATCAGAAGCGAATTGGCCTGCTCCGCCTTGCCCAGAGGCGGAGTAGAAGCGGACCGCGGACCCCTAGAAGCAAGGCGAAGAGAAGCGCCCATTTTCGAAGCGATCCTCTTTCCACAGACCGCTCCGATCGCCATTTTGAAACATTTCGCCCATAGGATTGCATTGAGGAAAAGAATAGGGGATAACTGTGTTGTTTTTTAAGCTATCTTTCTGAAACTTCTTGTGCTTAGAGAGTCATGGCTGGGGGTCATTTTGAGCCTACTCTCAGCTCTCTGCGTGGTGCGGTTCGCTTGCTAGAATTTTTTAAAAAGTAGGGTAAAGGCGGGAAAAAGATTACCTTTTCGATTGCTGAGGGGCAGAGTCAACTCCCGGTCATGATCACATGATCCCAAAGTTGGAGGAGAGGATAGGCAAAACGGGTAACTTGGGATTCTGGGAAACTTCTCTTTCTACTCTGAACGGAGTTTTCCCAGTGTTTTTTTTAAAAAAGTAGCTCCACCAAATGCACAAACACAACCTGAAATCATACTAACAGATAGGAAACACACAGCAGTGCTACCCGCCCTAACTTTGGGGAACAACTGAATACATGTGGTGCAAGGGGATGAGCTCCCCTAGGGCATGTGGATGTGCCCTCACTCTCCTGTACTTGGAGGGCCATCACAGCCCTCCAAAAGAGTAACTCAGTGGAGCAATGTCTATCATGAGTTGAAGTGAGCGTTTGCTTCTTAAAAGACTGATATCTAGACAGGACCAGTCAAATGGCTGATGCTTCCCCCTTTGGGCACGTCCACCCCCCCCCCTTACTGGTAAAAGACAGATATAGGCTTTTTTAAAAAGTTCTTCTTGTTGTTTATTCAGCAACACTGCTGCTTTTAATTCCACCCCTCCTTTGTTTATTTATTCCATTTTATATGCATTACTGGCTTATCCTTGGCTCTCTTCCTTATGCCCCCAGAAATGTCTGCTGCCTGCCTTCCCTCCCTCCTCCCCTGCCCGCCTCGCAGGGATGGTTTGTGTCTGGCTTTGACTCAGAGGAGAAGTCCTTCCTGCGCTCAATTAGACTTTTGGAAGTTCCAAATCCATTTTTCAAGTGTGGAAGAAGATTCATATTTAGGTTGATCTCTCTACTCCCCAATTCATGGCATCTTGGGATTTCCTTTGAAATGGCCCCATTGAGCTGTCTGCAGGTTTAAGCTCCGCCAAAAATCAGGGGATGATGGGATTGCCTTGTACCTTGGCATGATTGTGAGTCTAGATGGCATCTGTGAGTGTGCCCACTTCCCTTTTTTTTAATCTGTCCAAATGTCAGAGAACAGTCCATGTCTGCAAATGGGGTGCCCGATTTTCATAAATTCCCCAAAAATCAGGGGATGATGGGACTGCCTTGAGTCTTGCTGTGCGTGTGTATCACTGGATAAACTATCATGGTGGCGAGTTTGAGGTTTTTAACGTGCAAATTGATGGAGCTATCGAAAGGGGTGTGAATGGGGTGCCCGATTTTCATAAATTCCCCAAAAATCAGGGGATGATGGGATTGCCTTGAGTCTTGGCGTGCGTATGTATACATCCATGAGGTGTCATGGTGCCAAACTTGAGGTTTCTAACTTTAACAGAAAAAAAGTTGTATACTTTTTTAGCTTAATGCAAGCCTATGGGGGGGGAAAACGGAGCTCTGATCCGGATCCGGAGCTCCGCAGCGGAGCGGAGCGGACATAGGCAGAGCGGGGGGCGGAGCGAAGCGGGCCGATCCGCAAATCGCGGATCTGGAAGAGAAGCGGAGCGGGGGTCCGTGCACACCCCTAGTTGTCAGGATCACGCTTGGTCTCTTAGGCTGCACTGATGGCTCTGAGCCACAGCAACTAACCATAGGAGGCATCCATAATTGCTCCTCTTCCACCGGCGGTCTTGATACTATGGCCGATGGACATCGACGGCTGCCACCATATCAATAATGACTGCCTCCATAATAATCTACAGTGTAGTCTCACCCTTCCCATTCTCCATAATGGTATGGTGACATCTCATCTTTGAGGAGACCATGCTCACTCCCTAGGGCGATAATATGAGGGCACATAGCCCCCATTTGTTGAGGTGGAAACATGGAGTCTGGTGACCCTCCACGATGATCACATCATTCTCTCCATAGAGAAAGGGGCGGTCTATTCGCCGGCAGAGGTGAAGTGTCCCTGATCTGCCCTTCACTAGCTGACAAAGGTTGACATGATTCCGTTTGTCCCACGTTCCATATTGGGGATATTACCAATGGTGGTACCAGTGGTATTATACTTGGTGCCAACTTATCTTGACTCAAAGTCTTGTGGCCTGTTCCCACAGAGGCTCTAGTGGCATTAGTGTCAACATACAATGGTCCCAGAATTGGGAGACCGCTGCCTGTGGCTGGGTCTGACCAGTTTCTGTTGCATTTTTTGACACTTTCTTCTTCTTACATCTCGGTTCTCCCAAAGAACCTGATGGAGGTTTGGGGGCTTTTGCCTTTTTTGAAAGTTTTTTCACTACTATTAAGTATAAGCAATCGCCCTGGAGTCAACAGTACGTCCGGCGGATCGCAGGAGAGCTTTCCATTACCGAAGCAATTTCCTGGTCTCTCGGAGGTGTCTGCATCGCCGTTGACTGAGTAGTCATTATGGTTAGATTTCCAACCAACTCCAACGCCTTTCACCAAAGTATGGCTTTTCGTATATCAGTATGGCTCCTCGTTTGTTTGGAAAATGCTTGACAATGTGGACACCTTTCTACAATATGTTCTTCTCCCAAACACTGAATACAGAGTGTATGCCTGTCAGAAGGTGGTAATTTGCTACCACAACGAGTACACTTCCTAAATGGTGCTTGAAGGGCCATATGCCCCAACAAGCGAGCTAAAGGTCATGAAATTTAATGAAAATCACAAAACAAACAAAGAAAAAACAAACATAAAATAGAAAATTAAGAATGGAAGAAAACGCCTACAATAAAGAAGTAATAAAGATTTACACTGAGAAGCTTCCCTCATGATGCTGTTTTTAACTTTTGTAAACTGTCCAGAGAGCTTTGGCTTTGGGGCGGAATAATAATAATAATAATAATAATAATAATAATAATAATAATGCTATGGTGATCAAAGAGAGACTGAGGGAAGGGCTGGAACTGTTAGGACATGCGCAGTGGATGGTGGGGGAAGGGTTCCCACCTTAAACGCCTAGTTCTAACTGTAGAAGTTTCCCGATCCTGGCTCCACGCAGGTGCAGAGCCCATATGTGTGATGCACAGAGACCACAAAGAATAAACCGCCTGTCAGGTGATTGTATGCCTACCCTGCATTTTCAGTTAGCCACTCTTGGTCTGCTTGTGCTTGGCCCAGTTGAACTACACGTTCTTCTCACTATTCCTCATATTTGAGTCACCTCTTGAATGAAGGATGCCTTCATTTGCTCCTGATCTTTGCTTTTGCAGATGTATTAAGGAATTATTCTTATGGTAAGAGGTTGAAATGGATACTTTTGGCAATGTTTCTAGGCTATAATATCACGGAATGTTCAGCACAACCAAAAGAACACAGCACCAACCAGTAAGTGCCAGCCCCTTGCGATGTCAGCTCCATGCCATCGACTGAGTTGTAGCTGTCATCGTCCATGATCTTTGAGAGGCCAAAGTCAGTGATCTTAATTTCACCGCATGCAGTACCATTTACCAAAAGGATATTACCTAGAGGAAGGCGGGGAAAGAACTTTAAGGTGAATATGTCTGTTACGTATGGGAGTGGCTGGTAAGCAGCAGGCTTATCCAAATGAGAATGCAGAGAGAGACCAGCCACACATTTATTTTCAATCAACATGTCAGACTACTACCAACAAGCCACTTTAATGCAACACATATTGTGTGGACACCAATTCCCTATCCATTAAAAATTATTCATTAAGCTCCCTCTACATTTAAAGTGTCAAATACATGACAGAGGTTATGGCGGTTTCCCCCTGGAGCCAGATCCAAACCCCTGCCCTAAGACAATAATCATCATCTATCAGCCTTCTGCCCACCCCAAGTGTAACTCATTTCATCCACCCAGGAGCCTGATACAAGCAGAGTATGAGAAGTTGCTCTGCATCCAGGCAACAGCTCCAGCTGACTCGAGCAAGTGAGCCAAGCCACAAGCTAGATAGAAAGATTAATAACAACAACAACAACAACAACAACAACTAGATTCAGGTCATAGAAAAGGAAGTACTTCTTAACACAGTGCATAGACTAAGGAATTCGCTACCACAAGATGTTGTGATGGCCACCAATTTGGATGGCTTTAAAAGGGGGTTAGATAAATTCCTGGAGGAGGCTATCAATGGCTTCTAGCCCTGACGGTTATGTGTAACCTCCAGGAACAGAGGCCATACTCTTATCTACACCAGTGGCTGGGGGACATGGTTAGGTGGGTGCTGTTGTACTCATACCCTGCTTGTGGGTTCCTGGTGAACAGCTAGTTGGCTACTGTGTGAACATAGTCTGATCCAGCATGGCACTTCTTATGTTCTTATCTGGGTTTTTTTTAAAAAATAAGGATCACTAGTTATCGGTTGTTGTTGTTGTTGTTGTTGTTGTTTTAAAGCCTATTCATTTTCATTTGTATAGTTGCCATAATTGAGTATATTACTTTACTAAGTAACAGCAAAAAGACAGGTAATTCTTTTTGCTGTGGTACTTACAACCTAAAATATAAACGCAAGAAAGATCTGACAGGGTTCAAGGCATGACTGTAGAAAAGTCTTACATTCAGCTATAAGGACTGGAAGCTTGATTCTTATAAGACAAATGAAAACTGCAATTTTTATAATAAAATCTGCCAAGTAAGAACGGACTTGCAAAATACACAGGGCCCTGGCCTGCCTTTCCCATGTTATGATCCAGAACCCACTATGAACATACCTGGCTTGAGATCGTAGTGAATAATGGGTGGCTTGATTTCATTTAAATATTTTAAAGCATTCACAATCTGCATGATTATAGACCGGGCTTCTTTCTCTGTCATTAATTTGTGCTGTTTCAGGTAGAAATCCAGATCATTCCCCTCACAGTACTCTAACACTGTACAAAACCTGGAGAAAATGAAGTCAAACATAATGGCTTATTATGTTCTTACAATAAAGCATTGCAAAGTTTCCCGCTTCCCCTTCCATCCCCTGAAGTTTTGTAGTTGCCACCAGAGGCTGGTTCATAACAATTTAGCACTTTCTTCTCTCAGTCATGGTCTACATGGATTAGTTATTCTGCAGTATTCTGCCTTTAATTTACTTCAGTTTCTTTATATGGATCAAGAGGTGTATCAGAGCTGAAAAGAAATCAGCATCTGAGGCCTTGCAGGTGCTTCCGCTAGGTGGACTTAGGGAAGTGATGACCAGATAGGGGGCTTTTTCAGCTATACTGCCCACTTGTGGAATCCTCTCACCAGGGTGTCTCCCCTAGCACAGACACACCTATCTTTTAGGAGAAGGGAAGACTTTTAAATCTAGGCCTAAATTGTTGATATTGGGCTGGTTCTCATGACATGACAGCCAACTGAGTGTTATTTAACGGCTGCAATTGTTCATATTCAACCTCTGCTCAAGGGTTGTTGAATTGTGCAAACCCAGCAAGCATGGATTATGCGAGAGTCAAACAATCCTCACAGAATCCTAGAACAAGACCATGCATTATGCAAGTGGCAGCTGAATATACCAGTTGGAGACTGGGGCCATCATGACTTGTCATGAGTTAGCAGCGCTGTTTCATGCGAACCAGGTTGTTGTTTTCTCTGTAGTGATGTTTTGCTGCTGCCCTTTAAACATTAATTGCTTTATACGTTATATCTGAATGACATTTTGTGAGCCTCCCTAATGCGTTCTAATTAAAGAGTGGAATATAAATATTCAAAGTTTTAAAAAAATTGCAGCCTTAGACTAGTACCTCAAAGGGGGCTACAAATATGAGAAATAATGCAGCAAATATCAAAGACAGTCTCAAGAACATAATGCCTAGAAGTGACCAAAAAGGGATCTGAAAGCATGCGCAAGGGGATAAGTCTAGAATACCTGGGATTCCATGCAATGTATTTTTAAAAGCCCTTGGTTAAGAGAAGCCACCTCACTCTGGGATTGGCAAACGGGAGTCAATTGCACACACATGTTTTGAGCTCTAATTTACCATTACTTAAGATATATTCCAACAAAACGTGTTCAGAGGAGGGCAACCAGGATGATCAGGGGTCTGGAAACAAAGCCCTATGAAGAGAGACTGAAACAACGGGGCATGTTTAGCCTGGAAAAGAGGAGATTGAGGGGAGACCTGATAGCACTCTTCAAATACTTAAAAGGCTGTCACACAGAGGAGGGCCAGGATCTCTTCTTGATCCTCCCAGAGTGCAGGACACGGAATAACGGGCTCAAGTTACAGGAAGCCAGATTCCGGTTGGACATCAGGAAAAACTTCCTGACTGTTAGAGCAGTACGACAATGGAACCAATGACCCAGGGAGGTTGTGGGCTCTCCCACACTAGAGGCATTCAAGAGGCAGCTGGACAACCATCTGTCAGGGATGCTTTAGGGTGGATTCCTGCATTGAGCAGGGGGTTGGACTCATGGCCTTGTAGGCCCCTTCCAACTCTGCTATTCTATGATTTTATGAAAACAAAGAAAGAATTGCATATACATTTTTCACTGTTGAGATGCAGACCCTCCTGACTAGCTTTTATAGTTTTAGTGAACATGTGTCTTTGTTGTGAAACAAGGCATTTACTCATAAACACGTAATACAGGTTAGTTTTTTAGTAACCCTCCTCATACAATTCCACACATCCAATTATGACAGCTAGAATGTAGTAAGGCCATGCAATTCCCACCTGCCCCAATAAATTACTTGATGCATGGATTCCTTTACACAAAGAAAAGTAGTAAACAGGATAGACATCGACAAGTGATGGTTACCCTGGTATTATACAACTCACTTATATACCCTTTTGTGTTTTGAACCTCTGCTACAGAAAGCTCAAAGGTTACAACACCCCAGACTTTCAAGTGGCTTTATTAAAAGCATTCAAGTGGCCTGTTCCCCACTATAATTTGTAAACAGAGCAGCACTTACGAGTCAGTGTCCAACGAGAAATAGTCATACAGCTTAACTATGCGAGGATGATCCAGCTCTTTGTGGATTCTGTACTCTCTACATGCATGCCTGTAAGAAGAAAATGGCTTTATTTACTTTAATTTCTAGCTCTCCCCTATTCCCCTACAACTTGGGACAGGTTACAACTGAAACAAAAAAATCAAACCAACGCCAAATTTGACACATGAGAGGAATAATTAAGATAGATCATCATCCCATATAAGGGAAGAGGCAGTTTTAACATATATGGAGCACAAAACCATTGAGGACTTTATATGGTAAACCTGCATCCTGAATTATGGCTCCAGGACAATATGCTTAGGCAGATTTTGAAGCCCGAGTATAGCATTTTCTTCTCAGGAGCTCTTCTCTGAAGAGGCAAATTGCCCTTGAACATTATGCTCTTATTCCTTTCCTTTTCTGAATCAATTTCAGTTCCTTTCAGGTCCTGCCCCTCCAATAATGTATTTGATAAAATGGGCAGTTATTCAATACTTCTTTGTTCATGGGGAGACACCTCTTGCTGTTTCTGAGAAGTGCCAGAAAACAAAATGTGCACATATTTTTTTCCTGATCACATTTCCATTCAGAAGTTCAAGACCTTTTTAAAACAAAGCATACACACCCATGCACACCTTTCAATCCAAAATTCAGAGCTACTTACTTGTGGTAGTTCTCTTTCTTTTCATCCCTCCAGTTTTTATTTAACTGGTGAATTTTTACTGCTACATATCTCTGTTCTGTTAAATCAAATGCCTGAAAGAGGAGGAGAGGTGATCAGCTGCTCCAGAATACCACCAGAGATGACACCACAACTTTAACACATCTCACTTCCAAGATGGAAAAAAAGACAAACCAATTTTAAGCTGTAATTTTGTGTGGATTTTTGAGAATTTTCTCAGACACGCCCAAGTACTATATAAAGAAACCAAAGCAAGCAACAGTTAAATATTTATTTTTATTGATGCCCAGCAACCCATTTGTTCTCACAAACAACCTGCAAGAGGATAATGAAGCTACAATTGCAGCATCTGCTAAGGCCACCAGCCCTATTTTTTTTTTAACCATGTGGTAACTGGATACGTTGCAAAACATAATGCTGGGCTTAGAGCCTGCCATCTTTACTTGTCCAGAATTCTTCCCTAGAACTCTCCTTTACTATTCCAGGCTCAGATGGATTCTTAAAAAATTAAGATGGTTAGCAGCTCAGTACCTCGCTTTGGAACACACCCTGGGCATGCAGTAAAAATGGTTTGTTTGTTTTTTTAAAAAAAGTTTGCTGCAGCCACTACTTTTCACTGGCAAGTCAGGGCAGCAGGGGTCCAGGGCTGGGGGTGGTGGAAGAGAAGAGAGAGGACCCCAATTTTAATATATAATCGTGTTGCCCAATTTAGCTTTTTGTCAATCAGGATGCAATCTTACCTAAGTAGACCTGCTTAGAATGCCATTACACTAACTGTATATGAACACATTTACATATTTTCATATAAATGCACTTGCAAACCCAAAGTGCAAACCCTAAGTAGCAAGGTTAAGATCAAGGGAAAAACACACACACCCAGCTGCAATCAACACATGTAGCTATCAACTCAGACCATTGGCCCATCAAGCTCAGTACTGTCTGCTCACACCAGTGGGGTTTATCTACAGGGTCTTAAGCAGAGGTCTTTCTTAGCCCTATTACCTCAGATACCAGATACCAAAGTTTCTGGATTATCTCATTGCAAGGAGCCAAATTATGACAACCAAGTGAAGTAGGAAGGTGGTCCAACTTACCTTATATACCTCACTAAATCCCCCTCTTCCCAGGAGATGTAGCAATAAGTATCTGTCATTTAGTGTTGGGTGGTCTTTAAATCTGGAGGGGAGGAGAGGAGACTTTATTCATTCAGCAGCTATAATGAATTACTCATAGAATCATAGAATCATAGAATAGCAGATTTGGAAGGGGCCTACAAGGCCATCTAGTCCAACCCCCTGCTCAATGCAGGAATCCACCCTAAAGCATCCCTGACAGATGGTTGTCCAGCTGCCTCTTGAAGGCCTCTAGTGTGGGAGAGCCCACAACCTCCCTAGGTAACTGATTCCACCGTCGCACTGCTCTAACAGTCAGGAAGTTTTTCCTGATGTCCAGCCGGAATCTGGCTTCCTTTAACTTGAGCCCGTTATTCTGTGTCCTGCACTCTGGGAGGATCGAGAAGAGATCCTGGCCCTCCTCTGTGTGACAACCTTTTCAGTCTTTGAAGAGTGCTATCATGTCTCCCCTCAATCTTCTCTTCTCCAGGCTAAACATGCCCAGTTCATTCAGTCTCTCTTCATAGGGCTTTGTTTCCAGACCCCTGATCATCCTGGTTGCCCTCTTCTGAACACGCTCCAGCTTGTCTGCATCCTTCTTGAATTGTGGAGCCCAGAACTGGACACAATACTCTAGATGAGGCCTAACCAGGGCCGAATAGAGAGGAACCAGTACCTCATGTGATTTGGAAGCTATACTTCTATTAATGCAGCCCAAAATAGCATTTGCCCTTCTTGCAGCCATATCGCACTGTTGGCTCATATTCAGCTTGCGATCTACAACAATTCCAAGATCTTTCTCGTTTGTAGTATTGCTTTGCCAAGTGTCCCCCATCTTGTAACTGTGCATTTGGTTTCTATTCCCTAAATGTAGAACTTGGCATTTATCCCTATTAAATTTCATTCTGTTGTTTTCAGCCCAGCACTCCAGCCTATCAAGATCACTTTGAAGTTTGTTTCTGTCTTCCAGGGTATTAGCTATCCCACCCAATTTTGTGTCATCTGCAAATTTGATCAGCGTTCCCTGCACCTCCTCGTCATTAATAAAAATGTTGAAGAGCACTGGGCCCAGGACTGAGCCCTGCGGCACCCCACTCGTTGCCTCTCCCCAGTTTGAGAAGGTTCCATTGATAAGTACTCTTTGAGTCCGATTCTGTAGTCAACTGTGAATCCACCTAATAGTTGTTCCATCTTGCCCACTTTTAGCTAGTTTGTTAATCAGAATGTCATGTGGTACTTTGTCAAAAGCTTTGCTGAAGTCAAGATATATGACGTCCACAGCGTTCCCACAGTCCACAAGGGAGGTTATCCTATCAAAAAATGAGATCAAATTAGTCTGACAGGATTTGTTCCTGACAAATTCATGTTGGCTTCTAGTAATCACTGCATTGATTTCAAGGTGTTTACAGATTGACTTCTTTATAATCTGCTCCAGAATTTTCCCAGGGATGGATGTCAGACTGACTGGTCTGTAGTTCCCAGGTTCCTCCTTTTTGCCCTTTTTGAAGACAGGGACAACGTTAGCCCTCCTCCAGTCGTCCGGCACCTCACCCGTCTTCCAGGATTTTGCAAAGATAATAGACAAAGGTTCTGAGAGTTCTTCTGCTAGCTCCTTCATTACTCTTGGATGCAGTTCATCGGGCCCTGGAGATTTAAACTCAAGGAAATTAGGTGTTCTTTGACCATTTGTTTATCAATCTCAAACTGCAATCCTGCCCCCTCAACTTCTGCTTCACTTTTTCCAGGGGGGTCATAGACCCGCTTTTGGGAGAAGACCGAGGCAAAGTAGGAATTGAGCACTTCAGCCTTTTCTTTGTCATCTGTTATCAATTTGCCATCTTCATTAAGCAGTTGAACCACTATTTCTTTCCTCTGCCTTTTACTACTCACGTATCTGAAGAAAGCCTTTTTATTGCTTTTAGCATCCCTCGCTAATCTCAGCTCATTCTCAGCTTTAGCCTTCCTGACG
Organism: Elgaria multicarinata webbii; assembly: GCF_023053635.1. Taxonomy (NCBI): domain Eukaryota; kingdom Metazoa; phylum Chordata; class Lepidosauria; order Squamata; family Anguidae; genus Elgaria; species Elgaria multicarinata. The sequence continues at coordinate 5,544,221 of NC_086181.1, forward strand.
CCATTTCGGCACTTCTGCGCCACTTGTCTGTACTCTTCTTTTGTAGCCTGGCCTTCCTTCCACTTCCTATATGTATCCTTTTTTGTTTTCAGGTCATCTGTGGAGCCACATTGGTTTCCTCTGTTGTCTTCTATCTTTTCTCCTTGTTGGAATTGTTTGTAACTGTGCCTTTAAAATTTCCTTTTTTAAATACTCCCACCCATCCTGCACTCCTTTTCTCATTAGGCTCCCTTGCCACGGAACCTTACTTATTATAGTTCTGAGTTTATTAAAATCAGCTTTCCTAAAATCCAGAGTACGTGTATGGCTATGCTCGACTTTTGTCTCCTTCATAATCAAGAATTCAAGTATGACGTGGTCATTTTCCCCCAGAGTTCCCGTAACTGCCACTTTATCCACTAAGTCATCCCTATTGGTCAATAACAAGTCAAGGATTGCCGATCCTCTAGTTCCTTCCACCACTTTCTGTAGGAGAAAGTTATCACCCATACATGTCAGGAATTTCTTGGAAGGGCCGCTTTTGGCAGGTAGATTTTTGGTGGTAGATGTCCTGGAAAAGGGTGGCTCTGTCTGCCTTGATTGAGAGAGGAGGTCTAAGCGCTGATATGAGTTGGACATCTATTTCACAGGAAAAGCTGCTTATAATTTAGCATGACTCAGAGTCTGCAATTATTTGCAATGCTGTCAAAACGTCTTTGATAGCCCTGCTCCCTTCCAAAACTTTCTTTTTCTTTTCCTCTGCGCTTTCTGCTTGCCTTGTCTGCTTGTGTTTTGAGAGCAAGTTAAATTCTCAATCCTTACTTGTGTTACTGCTTGCGTTTCTCTTGTTGTCATGTGATTTACACAGCAAATGCTAGATTTATGCTCCTTTCAGATTTAAAAAGTACAAGGGTAGCAAAAAGAACAGGTTGCTTACCTGTAACTGTGGTTCTTCGAGTGGTCATCTGTGCATATGGGCTCTGCGCCTGCGCGGAGTCTGCCTCGGAAAGAACTTCTATAGTTAAGAATCTTGGCGGGAACCCCTCCCCTGCTGCTATGTGCGCATGTCTGAGGGGTTCCCGCCCAAACCCTCAGTTCGAATGAGACCCCCTTGTGGCCTCAGTACCGAGGGATACTGTTTTCAACTTGTCTGTATGAGATCCTTCGTACTTCCACCTAGAGGGGTAGGTGGGTGGGTTGTGTGACTGCACAGATGACCACTCGAAGAACCACAGTTACATGTAAGCAACCTGTTCTTCTTCATCGTGGTCTCTGTGCATCACACATATGGGCGATTAGTGAGCTAAACTTACCGGAGGTGGGTAGGTGGTTCTTTTAGTTGCAGATGGATGATAGCACTGCCCTGCCGAAAGTGCAGTCCGCACGTGCTCTGATGTCCAACTTGTAATGTTTCACGAAGGTGGCTGGTCTTGCCCATGTCGCTGTTCTACAAATTTCTGGGATTGAAATTCCTCTTAGAAAAGCAGATGATGTCGCCATTGCTCTTGTTGAATGGCCTCTTACTGCTGTTGGAGGTTCCAATTTTGCCAATCTGTACGCTAGTTGAATTGTCTGTACTAGCCAGGACGATAGTCTCTGTGCTGATACTGGCATGCCCTTTTTGCTTTGGCCATAGCATACAAAAAGGCAGTTTGACTTGCGGAATTGTTCTGTCCTCTCTTTGTAGAAGGCTAGGGCGCGCCTTACGTCGAGCATATGTAGGGTCTTTTCTAGTTGTGACTTTGGGGATGGAAAAAAGGTAGGTAACACTATGTCTTGGTTTAGGTGAAAAGTCGATACTACCTTTGGAAGGAAGTGAGTGTCTGGTTTAAGTACGACTTTGTCTCTGTGGAAGATGAGAAATGATTCGTCTATGCGGAGTGCACATAATTCACTGGCTCTTCTGGCTGATGTGATAGCTACTAAGAAAACTACCTTCCATGTTAGTAGCTGTAGGTTAGTTGTAGCTAGTGGTTCGAATGGTTTTTGTGCTAATTGGTGTAGTACCACCGAGAGGCTCCACGACGGGCATGGAGCCCGGATGGGTGGGATAAGATTTTGCAGGCCTTTTAGGAATTGCTTTACCCTGGGGTGTGAGAAAAGGGTGTATCCTTCAATTTGATCATGGAATGCCGAAATGGCTGCTAGGTAGACCTTAATTGAACCAAACTGCAACCCTCCTTCCTTTAAATGTATTAAGAAAGATAGGAGATGCTGAATTGAGCAGCTTGATGTGTTGAATCCTCTTTTTTCTGCAAATTGAGTAAAGGAATGCCACTTTCTATTGTATGATGATCGAGTTGATGGTTTTCTGGATGCGTCTAAGATGTCTTGAATCTTTCTTGTAGTATCGGCATCTACTGGGGAAATATCCTCCAAACTGTGAGGTGTAGCGATTCGATGTCTGGGTGCTGGATCTTGCCCTGGTTCTGGCTGAGTAGGTCTGATCTCACCGGGAGGTGGTAGAAATTGTGCTGAGACCTGTGTAGAAGCGTCGTGAACCAGTTTTGTCTGGGCCACCACGGTGCTAGTAGGATGCAATTTGTGTTGTCCTCTGCTATCTTGGCTAGGACTCTGGAGATTAATGGGAATGGGGGGGAAATGAAATATAGGTGGTAGGTCCAATTTTTCATGAAAGCGTCTCCCATTGACTTCCACCCTTTCCCCCCTCTGCTGCAGAATTTGTTGCAGACCTTGTTGCTCTGTGTGGCAAACAGATCGATGTCCGGTTGACCCCAGATAGCTATGATGTCTGCTAGGATTGTGGGGTGTATTTCCCATTCGTGTGCCGTGCTTGTCTGTCTGCTCAGCCGGTCCGCTAAGTCATTGTCGTGACCTGGGATGTGTACCGCTGTTAGCGATATCTTGCGGCGTATACACCATTCCCATATTAACAGGGTTAGTTTTGTCAGTGGGAGTGATCTGGTTCCGCCTTGTTTGTTGATATAGTACATTACGGTTGTATTGTCGGATGTGACCTGTATGTGGTGACCTCGAAAGTTTGAGTCGAGTGCTCTCAATGTCTTTTGAACTGCTTTGAGTTCTAGAAGATTGATATGGGCTTTTCTCTCCCTGGCTGTCCATATTCCCTGAACTTTTAAGGGTCCACAGTGTCCTCCCCATCCTGATTTGGACGCGTCTGTCATTATGATCTTTGTCAGTGTGGAGATCCCGAAAGGAATTCCCTTCGATAGGTTTTGTTGACGGGTCCACCACTTGAGAGATCTCTTGACTCCATGTGGCAGCTTTAGTTTGAGTGTCCTTGTGTCGTGCCACGGTTTTAGGATTCTTGTGAACCAGAGTTGAAGGCGTCTCATTTTTAGATGTGCGAATGGAATAATTAAGACTGTTGATGACATGAAACCTAACAGTCTTTGAAGGTCGTAGGCGTAAGTTTCTGTCTGCTGTAGAACTTCCTGCGTTAGAGTGATAATGTTCTCTGCTTTTTCTCTTGGCAGGAAGACTCGTCCGGATGGGGAGTGGAGTAGTGCTCCTATGAAGAGGATCGATCTCGTTGGATTTAGATTGGATTTTTCCTTGTTTATCTGGAGACCTAACTTGTGGAGCAGATGTGTCACTTGGTCTATGTCGTGGAGTAGACTTTCTCTTGAGTGGCCAACCAGCAGCCAGTCGTCCAGATATGGGTGTACGTGGATGCCTTGCTTTCTTAGATGCGTGCACACTACCGCCATGCATTTTGTAAAAACGCGTGGAGCGGATGAAAGTCCAAAAGGGAGGACTGTGAATTGAAATGCCTTTGTTCCAATTGCGAAACGAAGGAATTGCTGGCTGTGCTCGTGTATGTCGATGTGAAAATATGCATCTGTTAAGTCCACTGAGGCAAACCATGCATTCTTGGTTAGGAGAGGGAGGATTGAATTTAAAGATATCATTCTGAATTTCTTTCTTGTCAAGAATAAATTTATGTCTCGGAGGTCCAAAATAGGACGAAGCCCTCTGTCCTTTTTGGGGATGGTAAAATAGCGTGAGTAAAACCCTTGGTTTCTTTGTGCTTTTGGAACTGGTCTTATTGCCCTTTTTTGAAGGAAGGACTTGACTTCTGCTTTTAGGGTGAGGGAGGGGGGCGTTATCCTCACTACACCTGTTGGAGGCATGGAGGTGAACTGCAGGCGATAGCCCTTTTCTACAATGGCTAATACCCAGCTGTCCGTGGTTATTTCCTTCCATGCATGTTTGTTTGCAGTGAGTCTGCCTCCAAAAGGTGTGGTGGTAAAGTTCTGTTGATCTGCGCTGTTGGTTGGCCGCGAGTCAAAGGCGCCGCTTGTCGCCATCAAATCTTTTACGTTGATAGCACGGTCTTGTCTGTCCTGTGAAGTGGCGTCTATTTGGCTGTGTGGGCTGTTGCTGCTGCTGTTGCTGTTGCTGTGATCTGAAGTTTTGTCTGTTTGGCTGGTATCTGTTTTGCTGGTAAGACTGTTGTCGGTACCAATGTCTTGATTTTGGTTGTTGTGGGAGCCCAATGCCCATCTTTCTTGCCGTGGTTTTGACTTTTTGGACTGTGTCCATGGCTTCATCCGTGCTGGCGTTGAACAGACCTATGCCATCAAATGGAAGGTCCTCAATACAGGACCTCGACTCCTGTGATAGACCCGCTGATCGTAACCAAGCATGTCTCCTCAAGGCGATTGCTCCAACCATTGCCTTGGTGCCGCAGTCTGTTTGGTGTCGAGCTGTTTGTATCTGCTGTGTAGCTAATTTGGTGGCCTCAGTCTGAAATACATGTGCCAGCTCCTTGTATTCGTTTGGTAAATGGTCACATAGTTTGCCCATTTTTTCCCAGAGGAAAAGCTGGTAGCGACTCATTGTCGCTTGGTAGTTTGAAATTTTTAAACTAAGCGCTGCCGATGAATAGGCTCTGCGTCCCATTTGATCTAACTTGCGCCCTTCCCTGTCTACAGGTGGTGCGTGTATTCTTCGTGTGCGACTCTGGGTCGCCTCAACAATAATAGAATTTGGAGGTGGATGGGTGAATAGAAATTCCACATCCTTTTCTAGAACTCTGTACATGTTGTTTAGGCGTTTTGAAATTGGTGCCATCAATGCTGGATTTTTCCATGATTGTTGGACTGTTTGAAGGAGCGTTGGTGCGAAAGGAATTGACACTGGAGCTGTGTACTCGGTGTGGATGACATCAAACACCGGGTCCGTCAGTCTTTGGGCTTGCTGGTGTGTTTCCATGCCTAGGGATTGAGCCATCCTCTGCATGTGGTCTGCAAAATGGCCCAGGTCTTCTGATGGCAAGATTGGTTTATTGGGTCCTCGACTTGTGCCCTGTGAGGCTGTCGATGGTGTTCTCGATGCGCAAGATGTGGTGTCTGAACGGTAACCGTCTGTATCTGAGCCTGGTGATGTTGGTTGATGTAGTCCTTGGGCTTCCGTACCTTCTTGAATGGCTGCAGGAGGTACAGGCTGCCAAGCTTGCGAATGAGTCGCTCTGGGTGGGAGTGGAGGTCGATCTGGTGCCTGCCTCGGTGTCGAGGAGGCTCTGATTCTTGATGTCGACGTCTGTTGTGCGTTCGCATGATCTTGCGTCTGGCCGCCAGTAGATGTCGCTGTTGGTCTGCGCTCTCTGTGATAATTACGGTGATACTGGTCTCCTTGCCATTCCTCGTAATGTTGTGTAGGTCTTAATGGGAGGTATTGTTGTTGCTGATCGTCCCATTCGTATTGTGGAGCGTGAGGTCGGCCTTGATGGTAGGGATAGTGATAATCCTGTTCCTGAGGATACTGACTGGCCGAGGAGCGTATCGATTCCGGTGGGCTATGTTGTCCTGTCTGGATGTGTTCTGCAGACTGTAGTCTGGGGGTCCTCGGTGAGCCCCTGATAGACATGCTTGGTTGTCTCCCGCTCTGCCCTTACGTGGGTGGGGAGTCTCTAATTTCCCCCTCTGATGTTGAGGGTCGGTTTATGGTGTCTCTTCTAGGTGTCGATGTCGACGCCGACGGTCGGGCTACAACGTCGACCCTAGGCGTCGATGCCAGTGAGGTTAATTGAGGTTGAGCTATTGACGCTAATGGTGGCGTCTTTGATGTCGAAGCTCCAGCATGCGTCTTTGTTCTCTTTTCCCCCTGCTCTCACTGTCTGGAGCGTTTTCTCTTCCTCTTTTTTGTCTCAGTTGCCTTTGGCTGTTTTGTCTTTTTTGACGGTCTCTTAGCCAAGGCTGCTGTTTGCACTCTCCCTGGGGTCGGAGGGTTAGTTTGTTGAACTATCCCTGACCTTGTTGGCGAGGTGGGAGGTGGGCTTTGTAATGCCTCTCGCGCTAGAGCTGTAGTCGGAGTTGCCATACTTGGGGTCTCGACTGCTCTTAATGCCTTATTCCAGAGCTCTGCTCTGAGTTTGTCGGCACGATGCTTGCGCGTTTGTCTCAAAAACGCTTGGCAAGCTCCACATGTTTCCACGTTGTGGCTTTCTCCTAGGCAAGTGAGGCACAAACTGTGTCCATCTGCGGTTGGGAGTTTGCTCCCACAGCGTGTGCACTTCTTGAATGGGGCCCTGAGGGCCATGCGCCTGAAGGCGGTGATCAAGGATCGCAATTCTGAAGAGATGTTCTCTACTAATCCTTCTATTGTTATTATAATATTTTAAAACTTAGCTATTCTCTTTCTATCTCTAGGTAACACGAAGTTGTTCCCGATGATGCAGCCGCTATGGCGGTCGAAGAAGAACTGAGGGTTTGGGCGGGAACCCCTCAGACATGCGCACATAGCAGCGGGGGAGGGGTTCCCGCCAAGATTCTTAGCTATAGAAGTTCTTTCCGAGGCAGACTCCGCGCAGGCGCAGAGCCCATATGTGTGATGCACAGAGACCACGATGAAGAACGGAACATTGGTACTTACCGAGAAGGTTCCTTCTGGGTTGGTGTGCGGAAGGCATCCCACAATGGGTTAACTCCCCCTATCGCCCAGGAAAAGCAGGGACTCACATGACTGAGTTTTAAGCCCTCTATTGGTCTGAAGCTCCTCCTAGCCAGTTCCGTCCATGGCTAAAGCTCAGAAATTGAGAAAGGAAGCATCTCTTTGTATCATAGATAAGGAAGAACCACAGAGGAACAGATAACTTATTAGTAAGTACTTAGAAATCAATCTGAGAGTACAAACTTTGAGGATCCTTAGGAAAAGGTCTGGCCGGCTAAATGCAGAGACAAGTGGCCTGATAGACTCGGTGGTGTTTCAGGGTGTGGTTGGGATGCCTTCCGCACACCAACCCAGAAGGAACCTTCTCGGTAAGTACCAATGTTCCGTTCTCCAGGTTGGTGTGAGGAAGGCATCCCACAATGGGATATGCAAAAGCTAAAAAACCCTTATCTGGGTGGGAAAATCTTAAGCCGAGTCTATTGTAGTCCTACAACCTGCTGGAGGACTCTCCTGCCAAAGGAGGCATCCGCTGAGGCATATGTGTCTATTTTGTAATGTCTTATGAAGGAATTAGGACTTGTCCAGGTGGCCGCCTTGCAGATTTCTGCCAGAGGGGCATTAGTACTTAAGGCGGCTGATGTGGCTGCTGCTCTAGTGGAGTGAGCTGTGACTCCTAATGGCTTGGGGAGGCATGAGGCCTCATAGGCCGAAAAAATACATGCTTTTAACCACCTAGCTAGGGTAGATCTGGTAACCTTCTTGCCCATAGCCACAGGGTGAAAGGAAACAAACAGTGAATCAGATTTTCGAAAGGACTCTGTCCTTTTTAAGTAAACTTTAATGGCTCTGCGGACATCCAGCTTGTGCCAGGCCTTCTCCTGTGGATGAGAAGGGTTAGGACAGAAAGATGGCAGAATAAGCTCCTGTGACCTATGGAATATCGTGTTGACCTTAGGGATAAAGGTCGGGTCTGTTCGAAGGACGACAGAATCCTTATGGAAGGTGATGAGGCCTTTTCTGATTGAAATGGCAGATAACTCTGAGATTCTGCGAGCAGATGTTTTGGCCACAAGGAAAAGAACTTTTTGTGACAAAATGCGTAGTGGGATAGAGGCAATTGGTTCGAAGGGAGGTTTAGTCAATGCAGAAAGTACAACATGTAGGCTCCAGGAAGGAAACCTATGGACAATGGGAGGACTCTTGAGCGCGGCTCCACGGAGGAATCTTTTGATGTGAGGGTGTGAACTTAGTGGCTGCCTACCAGGCCTGGAAAGGACTGATGACAGGGCTGACGTTTGCCTGTGCAGGGTACCCGGTTTTAAACCCATCTGAAGGCCTTGTTGGAGAAAGGCTAGGAGTTCCTTGACACCTGTTGCCCGTGGAATAAGCTTCTCCCTTTCACTCCACCTGCAGAAGGACTTCCAGGTTGTTTCGTAAATTCTGGTGGTGGAGTCCTTGCGGGATGCAAGCAGGGTGGATATGACATCCTCAGAATAACCCAGAGTTAAGTAGATGGACCTCTCAGCAGCCAGGCGGCTAGTTTGAGCCAATTTGGGTCTGGGTGCAGTACTGGTCCCTGAGACAAGAGATCTGAGATCTGGGGCAGGAACCATGGACCTTGCACTGCTAGGGCTAGAATCTCGGAGAACCAGGGGCGTCGGGGCCAGAAGGGGGCTACTAGGACTACAGTGGCTTGTTCCTTTCTGATTTTTTGTAGAACTCTGGCTAAGAGGGGGATTGGAGGGAATGCGTAGAGCCTCTCTTTCGGCCAGTTGATATATAGTGCATCTATCCCTTCGGCTCCGTAAGACTGGAATCTGGAGAGAAATCTTGGCAGCTTGTGGTTTTGCCTGGATGCAAACAGGTCCAGCGTTAGTGGGCCGAAATGGTGTATGATTCTCTGGAAGACTGCTGGATGTAGGCTCCATTCCCCTGGGTCTATTTGTTGCCGACTCAGATAGTCTGCTGTATGGTTCAGGGTCCCTTTGATGTGTTGGGCTGATATGGAGGCTAAGTTCTGTTCGGCCCATAATAGCATGCTCTGGGCCTCCAGGTGTAAGGAGAGGGATTTGGAACCCCCTTGACGTGTTATGTGGGCTCGTGTTGTTGTGTTGTCCGTTCTGACTAGGACATGAGAATGTTGCAGATGGCGTGAGAATGCTTTTAGACCCAGGTGTACTGCCCTGAGCTCCAGCCAGTTGATGCTGTGGCATTTTTCCTCTGCATTCCATTTTCCTTGGGCCAGGAGAGAGTTGCAGTGGGCTCCCCACCCTTCGAGGCTGGCATCTGTTGTCAGTAAGATCCTCTGAGGCTCCTGGAAGGGGCTGCCCACCTGCAGATTTTGGAGGTCTTGCCACCACATGAGGGAGTCTCTGACGTGCAGAGGGAGAAGTATTGGGAGGCGATCCCTCCTTGCTATTTGAGCTTGGAAGGGCAATAGGAACCACTGAAGGGGGCGAGAATGCAGCCTGGCCCATGGGAGAATGCCGAGGCATGAGATCATTAAACCCAGAAGATGCGCAGCATCCATTAAGTTGGTTATTCTTTGCCGATGAATTGCCCTTGAGCGGTCCTGAAGCTTGACTATTCTCTCTGGGGAGAGGAATATTAAACCCTTGGAGGTGTCGATGAGTGCTCCTAGATGAGGGAGGACCTGAGTGGGTGTGAGATGGCTCTTTTTTCTGTTTATGACAAAGCCGTGTCTTTCTAGGCACTCGACAGTTGTCTGTAGATCCTGCGAGGCTTTCTGACTGGAAACAGAACGGATAAGAAGGTCGTCCAAATATGGATAAATATGCACGCCCTTTAGCCGGAGATGAGCTATTACTGTCACCATGATCTTGGTGAAGATGCGGGGTGCCGAGGATAGGCCAAATGGAAGTGCTTTGTACTGGTAATGATAGTTCTGGTACGTGAAGCATAGGAATTTTCTGTGAGGTAGTGAGATGGGAATATGCAGATATGCCTCTGTGAGGTCTATGGAAGTCAAATATTCTGCTTTGTGAAGGGCTTCTTTGATGGTTTGCAATGTCTCCATACAGAATTTTCGATATTTGACAAACCTGTTCAGATGCTTGAGGTCCAGAATTGGTCTCCAGCCTTTGCCCTTTTTGGCTACTAGAAATAAGATGGAATAAATACCTTCGTATTTTTCTATAGATGGTACTGGTTCTATCGCTCCTATTTGAAGTAGACGCTGTATGGCGGTAGATAGGATGTGATTCTTGGTGGCGGATTGTGATGTGGGGGATGGGGTGAACCGAGGGGGAGGTTGTTTCCAAAACTCTATGAGATAACCATGGGAGATGGTGTCCAGGACCCAGCGATCGTCTGTGGATTGTTCCCATGCTGGGAGGAAATGTTGAAGTCTCCCCCCGATGAAGGGTTCCCTGGCGTCAGAACTGCTGTCGTCCAGACCTTGAGGCCTGGAAAGTAGAAGGGGGTTTGGCAGAAGCGCTAGAGGAGTTGGCGCTTCTGGACTGAAAGCGGGATCTGGACCATGCTGGTTTAGAAAACCTGTAGCTTTTGGATCGAAAGGAAGATTGGTTAGTGGTCCGGAATGGGCGAAAGGATGTATAAGACCGGATGAGTTTTTTATCTTCTCGCCGGAAGGATGAAGGCATAACTTTTTTCTTATCCTTAGTCTCTATGAGGACATCTTTTAAGGCCTCTTCTCCAAAAAGGTGTGCACCTGTGAAAGGTACAGTCGCAAGATTTCCCCTTGAGGGAAGATCAACATTCCAGTGCTTAAGCCAAATGGAACGTCTGGCCACATTAGCAGCTGCTATGGAGCGGGCTGAAAACTGAAGCGCATCTTGTGTAGCATCAGCCAGGAAGGCAAAAGATTTAGAGAGTTTGAGCAGTCCTCTGTATAAAGTAGGCTGATCTAATTCCTTATTGTTTATTATGTCTTCCACCCATAAGATGGAAGCTCTAGCGAAAAAAGATGATACTGCTGAGGCCCTTAAAGCTAATGCTGAAGCTTCATGCGCCTTTTTTAAAGCTGTATCTGATCTTCTTTCCCCGTGGTCTTTTAGGGGAAAGTCACCGTCTTTTGGCAATACAGCACCTGAGAGCAAGGCCGCCACAGCGGCATCTACTAATGGAATTTTTAATTCTTCCATCACATTGTGAGGAAGAGTATAAAACCTCTGCGCTGTACTGACTCCCTTTTTCCCCTGGAGGGGAGATTTCCACTCCTCCTTCATTAATTTATTAAAGGAACTGGGAAAAGGTACCTCTCTGGTGGTTGGCTTGGGTTCTGGAAACATCGCTGCCCCTCTAGATAAAGATTGCTGTTTGTCGGGTTGTACTGGCTCACTAGCTAGAGAGACAATTGCTTTGGACAATAAAGGTAAAAAATCCTCTTTGTTAAAGAATCGATCAGCCGAGATATGGTCTGTAATTTCTATGTCTGACCATCCACCCTCCTCTCCTTCTGAAAAGAACTCCTGCAGTGACATTATGGAGGAATCACTGTCATGGTGGGGCTCAGCCAAGGGGGTCTTGGATTTGTTAGAGCGACCTTTGGCTATGGAGTGTGGGTCTGGAGAGTCGTCCCCAGAGCCTGCTGATGAGTGCAGACTATGGGAAGAATTGGGCTGTTTTGACCTGAAAGCCTTATTTTTGTTTTTTGTTTTATCATTGTTTTTATTTTTGTTTTCTAATTGTGGAGGAGGAGAGGAGGAAGACTCAGAAGTGTGCAAGCCTCTGGTGCGTTTTGCAGAACGGCTTGATCTCAAGGTTTGCTTGTCTAACAAATGGTCAGACAGATTATCCAGTACTGCCTTAGTGATCTGTGCTAAAACAGATTTATCTATTTGAGCCATGCTTAGGATAGGCGTTGGGGCTATCTCATTATTCTGTGGCTGAGCAATGGAGGAGGTGGAAGGAGGAGGGGCTTCCCTTTGCAAGTTGGAATCAAAACTGCAACTCAAAATGGCCGCCCGCTTTGTTTGGCGGGAAACATCCACGTGGGGGAGAAAGAATGGATTTGATCTCACCCTTGATGCTGTTGGAGCATCCAGCTGCTCCGTTGCTTCCTCCTCTTGTTCTGAGTGGAGAGGGTGGCGTGCTGAGCCCCCGACTCCCTCAGTCTCGGCCGCATCTTTTGAGGCCGGGATCGCACCGTTCCTGGTGTGTAAGAGACTCAGCGAGGGGCCTTGGCCTCCGGGCTGGTGATCTCTTTGATCCTCCGGCTGGGAGACTCAGTAGGCAGCCGAAGCCGGCAAACTGGTTATCTCCTTGACCTTTCTGGCAGGTCATCCTTTTGTCTGCTGATGGCTTCCTAACGACTCTCACATGAGTCGTTGTTTTCTTTTTCTTTTGAGGCTTCGAAATGGTTTTCTTTGCCGGAGGGGTCATAGAGAATGATAGGCAAGCGGCAGAGAAAAAGAAGCAGAAAAGGGTTTTTGTTTGTTTGTTTGTTTTTGGTAAGAGAAAGAAAGTCAAAGAGGTAAGAAGTTTAAAAAGTGTTAGAAATAGAGATAAGTATAGGCTTGAGATAGGAGGAGATGAGAAGTAGCTCTGTCCTGGGCGAAAAGCAGGGACGAACTGGCTAGGAGGAGCTGCAGACCAATAGAGGGCTTAAAACTCAGTCATGTGAGTCCCTGCTTTTCCTGGGCGATAGGGGGAGTTAACCCATTGTGGGATGCCTTCCTCACACCAACCTGGAGAACATCAGTTACATCCCCTGGGAAATCTACCTATGGTGAGTTGGGCCCAAGCACCAGGTGAAAATTGTGCCAAAGGGTGAAAATTATGCCAAACGTCAGGTACATATTGCCAGAGTAGTTAAAAATCACACTGAATGATCAGATGACATATCAAGTACATTTTAAACTGTAAGCTCCTTTTCTGTGCTTATGATACCGTGTAAGCATTGATGTCACTGTATCAATAATAAAGTAGCTAACACTGAGTTGCCCCATTAGAAACATCAAAAATTAAGAGGAGCATGTATGTTGTTAGATGCCTTGAAGCTTTTTTTTTTTTAAAGGAAATAAATGCTCTATGGTTTGGCCATGGTTTCTAAAACAGCAACTTCCCAATTTGTTCATACTAATGCTTTGTTTGTTAGGGGTGTCAGTCTTATGCAAAACAACACATTCTAGCAATTTCACAAGCTTAGAATATGCAACTTTTTCCTGCTCAATACTCACTGTGAATTATCTTCATTATGTATCCTTTTCAATTCCCTGATATGCAGATTTCTAACCCTTTCTAACCGCTCCAGTTCTGCCTGAATTTCTGCTTCTTCCTAAATCAAGAGAAAGATTACTTTAGCTACATTGCTGGATTCAAACTGAGTTTATCTGACAGAAGAGAACCCTTTTGCCTTGATTAACAACAAAGTTGAAGGAAAGGTCTTTTCAGAGGCCACTTGTCCTTTGTGAATAGCCAATTAATGTATGGCAGCCATTTTGTGGTGGTTCCCAGGGCAGTTTTTCACATTGCCAAATGTGTCCACAGGTCCAAAAGGTTTCCTACTCCAGGTACATAAAGGGATACGGAGTAAGACTACAATAGAGATTGATGCTAAAGAGCCACACAAAAGGATCTGTATCCTGAAAGGTGGGATACAAATAATTGAACTAAGTCAGTAAAGTAAATAATAAAGCTCAGAACCAACTAACTGAAAGGCCAGGATCATAGAATAATCATAGAATAGTAGGGTTGGAAGGGCCTATAAGGCCATCGAGTCCAACCCCCTGCTCAATGCAGGATGTCACACAGCAGCTGAAACCAGTGCGTCTTTGAAGCTATGTGCAATCAATTTTTTTACCTTTTTAAGATGACCTAGCCGGAGCTTGAAAATTTCCTCTTGTTCATGATATTCTGCTAATGTTAACCTGCATGCACACAAAATAAATAGGTCAAAGATTACCCTGCTGGCAGTGGGGGATGGAGAGAAAGAAAAAACAGGTCTGGGACCTATTGAACATAATGGAGATTAGCAGGGGACATGAATATAAGTCTCATGAAACCACCTTCAACCAACCCAATTTTTTTTAGCTTGATTAGCAGCAGCACTCCAACATAATCGAAGCAGAGGTCTTTCCCAGCACTGCTACCTAAGATCCGTTCTGACTGCTGGTATCAAGGATTGAACATGAACTTCTTACTTTCATTGAGGCTATGTCCCTTTCTTCTGTTGCTGGGTGTCCAACCCCAACACCCACCCACCCCCGAAATATAAAGGAATTACAAGTATTGAATTCAATGCAATTTACTTCTGAGTAAACATGCTTAAGATTGCACTGTCCATAAGGAGCCTGCCTACCATAGTCAGATAGAAAACTCAAGTCATTTTCTTAAACAACCATTGCTAATAAGCAGAGTACATTACTGAATGAATCTTGTCAGTCCTCAGCCATCAAGAGCACTGTTGTTTTCACTTTGCAGACTGTGGAACGTGTGTGTGCACATGTGCAAACACTAGCAACGTTCCCAATACAAATTAGCAAGTCCATAGTTGAGGAGGCATATGAACCCTGATCCTCAAGCATTAAGAACATCTACCCCTCATTTATAACAGTGGGTGAAGAGCGGAGAAGCTCTAAATTGGATCCTTGCCCCTCTTGGCTAATAAAAGCTAGCAGGGGTGGAACAGCCAGCTGGGGCAGGGAAGTGATTAATGCCTCTCTGCGAGAGGGAGTGGTCCTGCGCTGCTTGAAAGAGGCAGTAGTGAGACCATTCCTGAAGAAAGCTTCCCTGGACCCAGAAAATCTTAATAACTATAGGCTGGTGGCAAATGTTCCATTCCTGGGCAAGGTCCTTGAGCGGGTGGTTGCGCGCCAGCTCCAGATATTCTTGGATGAGACCGATTATCTGGATCCATTTCAGTCAGGTTTCAGGCCTGGTTTTGGCATGGAAACAGTCTTGGTCGCCCTTGTATGATGACCTATGTCCGGAGAAAGACAGAGGGAGTGTGACTCTGTCGATTCTCCTTGATCTCTCAGCAGCTCTTGATACCATCAACCATGGTATCCTTCTGGAACAACCATCTGAGTTAGGAGTGGGAGGTACGGCATTGCAGTGGTTCCGCTCCTAATTGACAGGTTGGCTCCAGAAGGTGGTACTTGGGGGACATTGCTCGGTCCCGTGGATTCTCCAGTATGGGGTTCCACAGGGGTCATTCTTGTCCCCCATGCTGTACAAAATCGACATGAAACCCTTGGGTGCGGTCATCCGGAGCTTTGCACTGCATTGTCATCAGTATGCTGATGACACACAGTTCTCCTTCTTATCCTTCATCAGGTGAGGCTGTGGATGTGCTGAACCAGAGCTTGGCTGTGACAATAGACTGGATGAGAGCTAATAAACTGAAACTCAATCTAGAAAAGTCTGAGATGCTGTTAGTTGGTGGTTCTTCTGACTGAATGGAGGGTGTTCAACCTGTTCTGGATGGGCTTGCACTCCCCTTGGAGGAGCAGGTTCGTAGCTTGGGGGTTCTCCTAGAACCATCTCTTTCACTTGAGGCCCAGAGTGCCTTCTACCAGATTAGGTGGGTGGCCCAGCTACATCCCTATCTGGACAGGGATAACCTGGCTTCAGTTGTCTATGCTCTTGTAACCTCAAAGTTAGATTACTGCAATGCACTCTCAGTGGGGCTGCCTTTGAAGACAGTTCGGAAGCTGCAGCTTGTGCAAAATGCAGCAGCCAGATTGGTAACAGGGACTAGAAAGTTCAAACAAATAAGACTGACTCTGGTCTGCTTGCATTGGCTGCCTGTACGTTTCTGAGACCAATTCAAGGTGCTGGTTTAACCTATAAGGTCTTACACAGCTTGGGACCACAATATCTGATGGAATGCCTCTTCTGACATGAACCTACCCATAAGCTACGCTAAACATCTAAGGTCTTCCTTCGGTTGCCTACTCCGAGGGAGGCTCAGAAGACGGCAACAAGGGAGAGGGCCTTTTCTGTGGTGGCCCCCTATTATGGTACGATCTCCCTGATGAGGCCCGCCTGGCACCAAGACTGTTATCTTTTCGGTGCCAGGTCAAGACTTCTCTTTTCTCACAGGCATTTAACAGCATATGTTGAGTTTTAACTGACTCCAGAACTAGCTTTGGCCTGGCTGAGAGTTTAAAAATTGTTTTAAATATTAATTTTTATGTTTTTAAATTCTGTATATTGATTCTTCATGTTCAGTCCTTTAATCTTTGTAAACCAACGAGAGAGCTTTGGCTATGGGGCGGTATATAAATGTAATCAATCAATCAATCAATCAAATACCACTTTCACATGATTTGGGGAATCTTTCTGGGTTACTGCATGACAACTTCAGCCATATTACTTGCACCTTGATAGTGCTGCAGAGCATCCTGAATTTTCTTTCTACCACTTACGTCTCATTTTCTGCTCCGTTGGTCTTGTTCTTGCGCTGCTTCTGCTCATTGGTTGCTGGAGGGACCTGCCCCATCGCAGGCGGCTTTCGCTTCGCTAACATTTTCCGTTGCCTTTCTATTTCTTCCCTTTGGGAATTTATCCTCTCTTGTTGCCTAAACAAAAGCAGGACATGGACATACATAAACATTAGAGAGCACAAAATAATATTTGCCACAGAGAAAGTGCTTTTTCCTCTGCATCCCTAGGGAAGATCATTAGAACTGCAGGTTTCTGGTCACATGTTACTCCTTGGAAGGAGAATAAAGGAATTTAAACCAGGTGCTCTGTGAATGTGGCCGGCCATCATCATGCCACGGAATGCTAAATCCACTTTTTAAGAAAGAAACCTATACTCAGGCACAACTCTAAATTCCATAGTGGCAAAGTCTGAAAAGTTTCCAAGTGGGGACTCCAGTCATTAACAGATGTTTCATATAGCTTTAAGAGTCGCTGTGTCATTATAGATCAGGTGTGGGCAACAAGTGGTCCTGGGCACCACGCGCCTCCCCATAGCCTTTTGTGCAGCCCTCACTGCTGCCACCAAATTTGCCATGGCAACAAAAATAGCAGCACTTTCGCTTAAAACAAGGCCCATGGGGAGTTCAGACCTTATTTGAAAGCAGAACCTCATTCCCGGACTCTCTTCGAGTCTAATTTTGCTTCTGAACAAGGTGTGGTCTCCCTGCACAACTTGGTTTCAAGCAAAATTGCCACCCCACCCCACCCTGATTTTCTTCAACCCTGGAGGTTGCTCACTCTGCTCCAGACTATGGGTTGAATACAGATTTTGCCATACTTAGAGCAGAATTGAAATCAATGGGACTTAAGCTCACTGGTTTTGATGGGTCTACTCAAAGTATGACTAATCTTGATCCAAACCCATATCTTCCTGCACTTAATTTTTTCTCCCATCCTTTTCCCTCAAGGTTGGAAAAAGTTTCCTAATACGAGATATCAACTTCTGCTTAACAAAAAACATAGAATCCTATATTTTCACAACTATGTCACCCATGTAATTAAGTCAATGTATACAAATGACTGCCTATCCATAAAGTTAAATCCATCTACAAAATCCAGCTTCTGTGGCTGTAGAATTATGGGGTGTTGTTTTAGATCAAGGATGGGAAATGAGTCCATATGTTGTGGGATTCCAATTTCTATAATCCCTCCCCACTGGCTATGTTGTCTAGGGCTGATGGGAGTAGCAGTCCACCAGCATCTGGAGGGCTACACATTCCCCACCCCTGTTTCAAATACACACAATTTCCCCCTATGATACACTGACTTCCTGAGGCAATGTAGGGTGTTTAGTTGGGGAAGCGTTCAGCAGCTAGCAGTAAAAACAGGCTCATTTTACCATATTTTTAAAATGTGTGTTACAATTACAGTTTTACAGCTGAAGGCTTCATGTACACTATTTTTGTTCTGTAATTTGTTATAAGTATGTTACCTTTTCTGAGCCCATGCAAACAGTGTTAAGAACGTAAGAAAAGCCATGCAGTAGCAGCCTCCTGTTTATGTTCCCCACTAAATGGTATTCAGAGGCAAACTGCCTCTGATACCGGAGGTAATACTCAGCCACTGAGGCTGGTAGCCATTAACAGCTGAAGGCTCTTCCCCTGGTGGACTCCAATTGGAGGATGGATCTATGGGTTGACTCCCTGTACTGCTTAGGAAAAGCAGTCATCATGCAATAAGAATTTTGCTTCATCTAATAGTCCCAGACTCCTCCAAGTCAGTTGGCTATAGCTCAAAACAAAACAAAAACAAACCCACAGTGCTGGAGAAAGGAGAATATACAGGAAGGAATGATAATTTTTTTTAAAAAAACTAAATGGATACTTATATATACAACCCCAGGACAAGGTTCGACACAGACAAACACAGAGGCAGTTGACCATAAAGTATCTTATTCTGTAATGACTCACAAAGGAGTTTGGATTTGCCCATGTTGAAGCCCATGTAGGCCTTGGAACTACTGATGTAGTTGCTGATCTACTGGAAGAACAGGTTGCTTACCTGTAACTGTGGTTCTTCGAGTGGTCATCTGTGCATTCACACATATGGGCTCTGCGCCTGCGCTGAGCTCGAATCGGAACTTCTAAAGCTGAGTAGTTTTGGCGGGAACCCCTCCCCCACCGTCTACTACGCTTGTCCACGGGTTCCCGCCTACTCCCTCAGTTCTCTGAGACCACTTCAGGCCCCAAAGCGAGGAAGTAGACACTTTATATAGACATCAAAGACATCGACAAAAAGCGGGGACGGAGGGAGGGTTGTGTGAATGCACAGATGACCACTCGAAGAACCACAGTTACAGGTAAGCAACTTGTTCTTCTTCATTGTGGTCTCTGTGCATCACACATATGGGCGATTAATAAGCTCACTTATCGGAGGTGGGTAGGTGGAGATGTCTTAGGCCAAAATCGAAGACAAAACTGCCCGTCCAAAATTGCAGTCAGCCCTGGATCGCACATCAAGGTGATAATGTGAGATAAATGTTGACGGTTGGGACCATGTAGCTGCTCTGCAGAGGTCCGGTATAGCCACTCCTCTGAGGAAAGCCGTCGACGTTGACACTGCCCTGGTTGAGTGAGCTTTGACAGTATTGTCAAGAGGTAGACCAGCAATTTGGTAGGCTAACTTAATAGCACTAACAATCCACCTTGACAGCCTTTGTGAAGACAGTGGTTGTCCTTTTGTAGGTCCACTATAACAAACAAATAGACTTTGTGTTTTACGGAACGAGTCAGTGCGTGACTTATAAAACGCAAGCGCTCTCCTAGCATCTAGAGAGTGCAACTTTGACTCCAGCGTTGTTGTTGGACATGGAAAGAACGTTGGGAGGATTATATCTTGGTTTAAGTGGAACTTGGACACAACTTTGGGCAGAAAATGCAGATCTGGGCGCAAGATCACCTTATCCTTATGGAAGGTCAGATATGGTGGGTCTATCCGCAAGGCAGCCAATTCACTCGCTCTCCGAGCCGAAGTGATGGCTATTAAAAAAGCAACTTTCCATGAGAGTAAACTGAGGCTTGAAGTGGCCATGGGTTCAAATGGCTTAGACGTTAGGGACTGTAGCACAACAGACAAACTCCACGCTGGAACTATAGCGCGAACAGGGGGTGCTAAATTCCGTAGTCCCCTCAGAAATTGCCGAACTATAGGGTGAGTAAAAACTGAAAAACCTTGGATCGTAGGATGAGATGCTGAAATAGCCGCCAAGTACACCCGTATGGAGGATAATTTAAGAGCTTTTTCGTATAATGAATTGAGGAAAAACAGTATATTCTTTAGGGACGCAGAAGAAGGGTTAAAACCCATCATAGTAGCATAAGATGAGAATCTTTTCCACTTTGCCTCATAAGATTTTCTTGTTGCAGGCTTCCTAGCCGCTGTTAGAATGGAATTAATTGCGTCCCTAAATCCTCCCATTACATCATGATCCTCCAAGCTGTCAGATTGAGTGTCTCTGATTCCAGGCATCTCGTTCTGCCTCTGTCCTTGGTTTGGAGAGTCACAGATGATGGGAGGCGAATGAAGCAATTGCGCGACAGCGCCTTCAGGTGAGAGAACCAGTGCTGGCGAGGCCACCATGGGGCTACCAGAATGCAATCTGTCCTGTCCCGCCAGATCTTTTGGAGTGATTTGGCAATGAGAGGATATGGTGGGAATAAGTAAAAGAGAGTTCCCGTCCATCTGAGTTGGAACGCATCTCCTAGTGAGCCCCTCCCTATGCCCGCTCTCGAGCAATAGTTCCTGCATATCCTGTTGTGTACTGTCGCAAACAGGTCCACCTGAGGTTGGCCCCATATTTGGAATATTTGATTGAGTTTGATGGGGTTGAGTTCCCATTCGTGTGATGAACTTTGCACTCTGCTTAGAGCATCCGCAAGGCAGTTGTTTTCGCCTGCTATGTGGATTGACGACAGCAGAATATTCCTGTCGACTGCCCAGGTGAGAATTAATATAGTCAGGCGATTGAGTTTTGAGGAACATGTTCCTCCTTCCTTGTTTATATACCACAGAACTGTGGTGTTGTCTGTAATCACTCTGACGTGATGACCTGATAGGTGAGTTTCAAAAGAGCGGAGTGCCATAAACACCGCTGTAAGTTCCAACAGATTTATATGAAAAGTCCTTTCCAAGACAGTCCAAACTCCTTGTGCCCGGAGGGGCCTGCAGTGCGCCCCCCAGCCCATGAGTGAAGCGTCCGTGACTAAAGTCCTGGATACACGCACTGGATTGAAGGGCATGCCTTGCTTCAGGTTCTCGATATTCGTCCACCACTTGAGGTCGATCTGAACCTCCAATGGAATGACGAGTTTGACCCTTCGTGCATTCTGCTCCCCGTGAAAAACTCGTAGAAACCATTCTTGGAGTTTTCGCATGTGAAGTCTGGCCCATCTTACTACTATAACTGTAGAAGCCATGAGGCCCAGTAGTCGTTGGATCACAAAGGCTGTAGTGTGACGATGATGGTATAGCTTTCTGGCCAGCTTTGACAATGTAACTTGTCTTTTGGTAGGGAGAAAGACTTTTTCTGCTATTGCGTCTATGGTAGCCCCTATGAAAAGAATGGTTTGGGACGGGGTCAGGTTGGATTTGGCTAAGTTGACTTTGAGACCTAGGAAATCCAGAATATTTAGAACAAACACAACCACGTTCAAGAGTTCGTTCTTTGAGTCTGCGGCCAGGAGCCAGTTGTTGAGATAAGGGTAAATCTCCACGTCGTGTAGCCTGAGAAAAGCACAAACAGCCACCACGCATTTCGTAAACACTCTGGGAGCTGTTGCCAATCCGAATGGTAGGACTTGGAACTCATACATTTCTGTGCCAATTATGAAGCGGAGGTACTTGCAATGGATATCTCTGATCGCAACGTGGAAATAAGCGTCCTGTAGGTCTATCGATGCAAACCAGACTCCTGGTCGGAGGAGAGGTAGTATGGATGCCAGGGTGGTCATTCTGAATTTTCTGGTTTCTATATATTGGTTGAGGTCCCTCAGATCCAATATAGGCCGAAGACCCCCATCTGCCTTTGGAACCGTAAAGTACCGGGAGAAGTATCCGTCGTGGGTGGAATATGGAGTCACCCTCCAGATAGCGCCCTTGGCTAGTAGGGTTGCAGTCTCTGATATTAGGACTGGTGATGTCGGTGATATCTTTACGGTACCAAGGGGAGGTCGGTCTTTGAACTCTACGTGATAACCTAATTGAATAATTTCTAGGATCCAGTTTTCTGATGTTATGGTTTGCCAATTATGATGAAAGTTGGATAGAAGATTGCCAAAAAGTGGGGCAACTCGAAGGACAGACAGTGGAGTGTCAATGAAGTCAAAAACTCTTTTTAGGCTGGTGTACAGGTCTCTGACGATAAGGATGGAATCGACCTGTTGACTGCTGCCTTCTAGGCTGCTGCTGTTGCTGTTGCTGTTGATATCTAGGTGGGCGATCAGCATTTGCTCTAGATTGGTAAAAGGGTGATGGGCGTGACCATCTACGCTGCTTATACTGTGATTGTTGTAGCTGCGGGGAGATGCCCATTTTTTTGCTGTCATTTTTGCTTTTTGAACAGCCTCCATCGCTTCATCTGTGGTAGCATTAAATAATCCTTCCCCATCAAAGGGAAGGTTTTCAATTTTAGCTCTTGCCTCCGGTGTCAAGCCTGCAGAACGAAGCCAAGCATGACGGTGTAACACTATTGCCTCCATCATTGCCTTAGCTTCACAGTCTGTGAGGTGTCTGGTGGTATTAAGTTGTAGCCTGGATAGGCGTAGGGCTTCGCCATGAAAAACTCTGGCAAGCTCCCTATGCTCCTCAGGAAGATGGTTGCAAATGTTATCCATCTTCTCCCATAGAAAGAGTTGATAGCGGGACATCATTGCTAGATAGTCCACTACTCTCAAGCTCAAAGCTGCTGAGGAGTATATGCGACGACCCAATAGGTCTAAACGCCTCCCTTCCTTATCCGCTGGAGACGCATGCACCTTCTGCGATTTCCCCTGCGACAACTCCACAATTATTGAGTTCGGTCTGGGGTGTGTAAAAAGGAAGGTTGCATCCTTTTCCTGCACCTTGTATAAGGACTCTAGTCTGCGTGAAGTTGGTGCCATTGTGGCTGGGGTTTTCCACGATTGTTTTACTGTATGAAGAAGTGCTGGTAAAAATGGAATGGAAACCGGGGTTGCAGCCTCTGTATAAATGGCATCAAACACCGGATCAGATATTCGCTCAGGTGGTTGCTGCGTTTCAATTCCCAAAGCCTGAGCCATACGCAATATCTGGTCAGCAAATTGAAAATTGTCCTCATTGGGTGACACCCCTTCTTGGGCAGCCACTACATCATCTGGGGATTGAATAGAAGGCGGAACAGAGGAGTAGGAGCTAGAATCAGAGTCATAGTCCTCTGGAGACTCATTAGCTAACAATTGAGCCCTATGCTGAGCAGGCGAGGAATCCTTTCTTCTCTCTAGCAATTGTGATGGAGAAGCTACTTGAATGACTCTTAATTGCGAAACATTAGTAGCAGTCGGGATTGTTATACTAGGCAAAGTCTGGCGTTGGTCTTGCTGTCGATTCCGAGTTACATTGCTCTGAGCCAGTTGAACTGCTGCTGAGGCAGCTTGATCAGTGGGCGGTTCTCGGTCCCGAGGAGACGCCTCTTGGTCCCACAAAGACTCCCAGCCCCAAGGCGGCGTGCCTCGATCCCGAGAAGGATCAGGTTGCAGCAGCGGTAGCGTGGCCTCTCGACGTCGAAGGGAGGGTGATTGAGGAGGCAAACACACATGACTCAAAGAAGGTCGGTCCTGGTAGCCATCTCGGTCCCGAGATGGAGGCTGAGGCAGAAAAGAGCGCTCCTCTCGGTATCGAGGAGACCTTGATTGGCACGAGCCTGGTCGAGTAAGTTGTGGGGGAGAACGGGACTGGTACTGATCACGAGGCGGATAATAGGCGGAACGGTCATGATCGTAATAATAACGATCCCTCCTTCAATCCAAAGAGTGACGGGACACATAAGAAGGGCCCGACCACATCGAGAGATTATCTCCCTCTGTTAGAGTTGCACCCGAGGAAGCCTCCTCAGATGAGGAGGAGGCAAACTTACAAGAAGTAGAGGGTGTTTCCTCCCCCACAGCCGGACCAGAGACCAGTGCACAGTTGGTAGGGAGTCATTCCATGGAAGAGAATGCAGGTCCCGTGGAGGAGCCACGGGCCAGTCAGTTGCTTCCTCTGCCTGTCACTCCTGAGGCTGAGTCAGAGACGGAGGTGGTTCGACCACCCAGCCCCCGCGAAAGGAGACGAAGGAGAAGGGCAGAACAAATGCAGGTGGTGAGGCGAAGTATGCGCCTGCAGAACAGGCAGGGAAAAGATGCTGAACTGTAGGAGGGGGTTGAGTCAAAAGGTGAAGGAATGAGGCACAGCTGGGATCTGGGTGGGGTCATGCTGGCAGGGTTTGAAAAGGGAGAACCTGACCGCTGGTCTGGGGTAGCAAACACTCTTTCAGTGACCAGCCACGAGTCAAGGCGTTCTGCTGAATGCTTTATTGCTTTAGTGTTTTATTGCCAATTACCCAGCCATAAATCTCTGGCCAAGAATGCAGGAGGGAACTGCTGCGTTTTAAGAAGAACACAGTCCTTTAAGTAAAGTACAATAGTTCTATCCAGAGACAAGTTCTGAAGTGCAAGCCTACCGATCCGGGTCGAAGAACCAAACAGAGGGTGCTGGTGTCAAGGAGCCAAGAGCAAGCGAAGGTCAGGTCCAGTCCGATATCAAGAGCCAAGTCAGTCGTCCAAAATGCCAGGGATAAACGTCAAGCAGAGTCAATCAAGCCAGTCCAGGTCAGGAAACCAAAGTCACAGTCAAACGGTAAGGCGTAGGGCACAGTAGCAACCGGAGGAACGAAAGATGTTTGCTACACCAGACCAGCGGTCAGGTTCTCCCTTTTCAAACCCTGCCAGCATGACCCCACCCAGATCCCAGCTGTGCCTCATTCCTTCACCTTTTGACTCAACCCCCTCCTACAGTTCAGCGTCTTTTCCCTGCCTGTTCTGCAGGTGCATACTTCGCCTCACCACCTGCATTTGTTCTGCCCTTCTCCTTCGTCTCCTTTCGCGGGGGCTGGGTGGTCAAACCACCTCCGTCTCTGACTCAGCCTCAGGAGCGACAGGCAGAGGAAGCAACTGACTGGCCCGTGGCTCCTCCACGGGACCTGCATTCTCTTCCATGGAATGACTCCCTACCAACTGTGCACTGGTCTCTGGTCCGGCTGTGGGGGAGGAAACACCCTCTACTTCTTGTAAGTTTGCCTCCTCCTCATCTGAGGAGGCTTCCTCGGGTGCAACTCTAACACCCTCTCTGTGTGGAGAGTAAGGGTGATCAGGAAACGCTCTGGGGTAATAATCTCTATTCCTAGAGCCATAGCCTCTATATGGAGAGCGGCTTCGGTGCCGAGGTTGACTAGGCAGCAGCTGAGGCGGTGCCTGGTACGGTGATGCGTCCCGGATCTCGCCCTCTGAGATCGATACCGCAGGGACGGCCTCAATCCTCGGTACTGACTGTTTGAGTGGAGCTGCCGGTACCGAGGAGAGAATTTGTGGAGTCGGCAATGGGGGCGGGGTCAGGATACCCGGCGCTGGTTCAGCAGGTTTGACTTTTGAAGATTTTCCTTTATCTTTCTTCTTTGTTCCCTCCTTAGGGTTTTTATTTGTTTGGGCTTTTTTGGATATATTTTTTTCGTAGCCGAGACTGTTAGTGAGGGCCCCGCAACCTGCAGATCAGACTGCATTGTGTTATTCATTGCCTCCAATGCCTTTTTCCAAAGAATCGCTCTTAGGCAATCAGCACGGTGTTTTTTAGTCTGGCGAGTAAATCTGGTACAAAAACGGCAGGTCTCTACAATATGAGACTCCCCCAAACAAATTAAGCACAAAGAATGTCCATCCGACGGGGGTAATTTACCGCCACATTCCAGGCATTTTCTAAATAGTGTCTTAACGGCCATGCAGCCCTTAATCTTTAAGGGAATAACCCTAAATATCTAAAGTACAATTTTTATTTTTATTTTAATATATTTACAGAAACATAGAAGATAAGAACTATGTACAGAAAAAGAAGACTCAGCTGAGGTAAATTTGTCTAACAAGAGACGTATCAGAAGAAGTCCATTAACGAGCGTCCTTGCTAGAAGGCGGTCGAAGAGAACTGAGGGAGTAGGCGGGAACCCGTGGACAAGCGTAGTAGATGGTGGGGGAGGGGTTCCCGCCAAAACTACTCAGCTTTAGAAGTTCCGATTCGAGCTCAGCGCAGGCGCAGAGCCCATATGTGTGATGCACAGAGACCACGATGAAGAATGTGCAGTGACTTTAACAGGGTTTGGTAGGCATGAAGCCATGTAGATTGGAAAGGTATGTGCTTTGAGCCATCTGGCTAAAGTAGATATGGATACCTTTTTCCCACAGCAGTGCATTGAAACTGACTGTCTGGAGAAGGTTGTTCATTTTAAGATATATTTTAACTGCTCTGCATATGTCTAACCTGTGCCAGTGCCTCTCTAGACGGTGAGAAGGATCAGGAGAGAAGGACGGTAGAATTAGGTTTGTGTGTTCTGTGAAAAAGGGTGGTCACTTTAGGAATAAATGCATGGTTCAATTACAGGATGACAGTCTTTTTGGAATGTGATGAGTCCTTCCCTAATGGATAGTGCTGAGAATTTGGAAATTATTCATGCCAAAATGATGGCTAAAATGAACACCACCTTTGTGATAGGAGCCTGAGTGGTTTGAAGAGTGCTTTGCACAGAGAGGACAACAGACAGGCTCCAGGATGAAAATCTATGGACTGTTGGTGGACTCAGAAGCACAGCTCCCCTTAAGAAGCACCTGTCTTAAGGATGGGAGCTAAGAGGATGACGGCCAGATTTAGATAGTACTGAAGAAACAGCCAACATTTACCTATGTAAATGAGCCTGGTTTGAGACCTAGGTTGAGGCTTGCTTGAAGGAATAACAGAATCTCCTTTAGGCCATCAGAGAGGATGACAAACTTCTTATGATTCTATAGTACGACAATGGAATCAGTTACCTATGGAGGTTGTGGGCTCTCCCACACTAGAGGCCTTCAATAGGCAGCTGGACAACCCTCTGTCAGGGATGCTTTAGGGTGGATTCCTGCATTGAGCAGGGTGTTGGACTCATGGCCTTGTAGGCCCCTTCCAACTCTGCTATTTTATGATTCTATGATTCTATGTATGCATCATCTAGTGAAGTATTTTCAAGAGGTTTCATATATACCCACTGTGGAGTCTTTCCTCAAGGCCAGCAAGGCACTGATGACTGAATGAAAGTACCTTAAGGCAGTGTAAGCTGACCATTCAACAGTCATGTGGCTAGATCAAGCCAGCCTGGGTCTGGATGGAGAACTGAGCCTTGACTGAGGAGATCTGGTACCAGAGAGAGGAACCAGGGTCCTTTGAGAGCTAGTATTTCAGAAAACCATGGTTGTTTGGGCCAGAAGGGGGCTATTAGCATGACTGTCAATTTTTCTGACCTTATGTATGCTTCTTGCTATGAGTGGAGTCAGCGGAAAGGTATACAGTCTCCCTTTTGGGATTGAGGGTGTCCATGACTTCTGTCCCGTCAGAACAGAATCCCTGGAAGCAGGGTTCATCTTGAGAAACAGCACCTCCTCTTGAAATGGATTGATTTTTCCTCTGGGTCCACAGAATTTATGAGTAAAGTGGCAATAGCTTTTGATAATAATGGCAAAAATAATCCTTATTAAAAAATCTAGTATTCATAGAATATTCCTACATCTGACCATTCTCCCTGCCCTTTGAGTTAGCATCCCCTGGGGGTACAGATGAATCACTGTCAGGTTTGGGAGTTGTGGTTCTGTTGGAGGCCCCTTTAGTTCTAAAGCGTGAATGAGGAGAGCCCTCTCTAGAACTGGCAGATGAGTGTTGAACCATTGCATGAGTGGCATGATTACGTGATTGAGTTCCCCTTGAATTTTTATTCCTTACATGATCTCATAGGAGAGCATTCTGAGGAGTATGGAGCACAATTACGTTTTCCATAACAAGTAGGTCTTTTATCCTCTTTTCCCAACAATTCTTGAGATAATTCCTCTAAGAGTGCCCACTCACATTGGGAGAGAACAACTCCATGTATCTGGGCAAGGCTCTTAATGGTAGGAGACGATGCAGGCTTGGAACCCTTCTGCTTAGATTAAGTGGAAGGAGAGGGGTGGGAGCATCCTGTTGGTGAGAATCAAAACTCCTTTCCAAAATGGCCACCTCCTAGGTTTAATAATAATAATAATAATAATAATAATAATAATAATAATAATAATAATAATAATAATAATATTTCTTACCCACCTCTCTGTTTGAATTGAGGCGGGGAACAACAATAACTATGGTGGGAAATGGCTGAGGGAGGAGCTTGATCAGAATCTTACTCTGTCTGTTGGCCTGTAGTGTACATACATGGAACCTGGCAGATCAATGTCCTCCTCTGGTTCCAAGACTATGGACAACTCTTGATGAGTATGAGGTGACGAGGTCTGAAGATGCAAGCACATTGAGGCTTAAGCTCATGACCACCTTAAGTTTGCTCGATAGCAGGATGTTCAAGGGCAGCAAAGTTGAGTGTGTGGCCAGAACCAGAAGACTGGTGCTCACTGTTTGTTTCTCCACTATCACAGCCAGCAGAAGCAGTTCCCAAGTGGGAACTGAGGGTGCAGCTGTGCTGTGAAATCGTCTGGCCTCTAACAACACAAATATGAGTAACAGTGCTTGTTTTCTTTGCAGGCTTTGCAGCTGCTTTCTTCCCAGTCAGAGCCATGAGATAAGAAGAGAGTGAAATCAATGAAGAGAGGAGGAAATACTTTCTTCCTTGAATTGTTTTAAGATTTAAGAGGAATGAAAGAAGAAAACCCAAGCGCTATCCCAGGTACAAAACAGGCATGAACTGGCTGGGATCAGTCTGAGACCAGCAGACTAAACAAAAATCTTATCATGTGGCTCCTGCTTTTCATGGGTAGTTGAGGGAGTTAAGCCATTGTGGGATGCATTCCTCATACCAGCCTGGAGAAAGCACCAGTGCCAATACAGGTTCCTGTGGGACCCCACTGTTAACCTACCTCCATTGTGAGACTGACCATTTATTCCTTCTCTCAGCTTTCTGCACTTTAACCAATTCCATAAGAGGACTTCTCTCTCATTCCATGACTGCTATGTTTGCTCAGAAGACTTTTAAGAGAGACTTTGCGAAAAACCTTTTGGAAGTCTAAGTAAACAATGTCTATCAGATCACCTGTCCACATGTTTCTTGACACTCTAAAAAACCAGTGAGACAGGACATACCATTGTGGAAGCCATGCTGATTCTTTTTCAGCAGGATCTGTCCTTGTATATGCTTACTAATTTTGTCTTTCAACCAATTTACCTAGTACACATGTTAGGCTAACTTGTGTAATTATCCAGATGTTACATATTTTTGTTAGAAGATCAGCAATTTCACATTTCAGTTCTTTAAGAACTCTTGGATGAATACCATCTGGATCCAGTGATTTGTTAGCTTTCAATCTGTCAATAAGGTCTACAACTTCATCTCTTTGTCACCACTATTTGCCTCAGTTCCTCAGACTACCTTCCTAAAAATATAAATTCAGGCAGAGATATCTGCCCTACATCTTCTGCAATGTGGACAAGACAAAAAGAACTCATTTAGCTTCTTTGCAATCTCCTTATCCTTATTGAACTCTGTTGCCATCCAATGAGTCAATGGCCTCCCTAGCTGGTTTCCTACTTCTAATATATTTAAGTAAATCTTTATTGCTGGTCTTGATGTTTTTAGTTATATGCTCTTCAAAACCTTTCCCC
The DNA here is from genome assembly GCF_023053635.1 of Elgaria multicarinata webbii. Lineage (NCBI taxonomy): Eukaryota > Metazoa > Chordata > Lepidosauria > Squamata > Anguidae > Elgaria > Elgaria multicarinata. Next base: position 5,573,354 of record NC_086181.1, read on the forward strand.
CCACTTTTTTTTTGCATTCCTTATTCTGTTTGTATTGCCCTTGTGCAAGGTTTTGTTCTCCACATTTGGGAAAGACTTCTGAAGGAAGCCTTCTTTTCTCCAAGAGCTTCCTTGACACTGCTCATTAACCATGCTGGTGACTTCTTGGACTTAGTGCTGCCTTTTCTAGCCCGTAGTATACATTCTAGCTGAGCTTCATTATTGTGCCTTTGAGAAACCTCTAAGCATTTTGGAGAGATTTGCCTTCCCTTTCAAGCTCCTTTTTACCAGTTCCCTCATTTTAGAAGGGTTTTCTCTTTTGAAGTCAAATGTGACTACGTTGGACTTCCTTAGCAATTTTCCACTTAAATATAAATTAAACTTGATAGCACAGTTTCCAATTGTTCAACACCACTAATATCTTGCACAAGGTCCTTGGTGAGGCCACTTAGGATTAAGGTCAAGGTCCCAGCCCATGTGGTTGGTTCCATGACCGACTGTTCTAGGGCATAGTTGTTTAGGCCAGGAGAGCAAAATGTGCAACCCACAAAGCCATTTCTAGCAGCCCACTGCATTCACTGCTAGAGTGGCTTCCTATCCCTTATCTCCAATCTCTCAGAAATAAGCAAAGGATACTCTTGCTAGTGCTAGCAATGGAATTCCTTCTTTCAATCTAGAGATTAAAGAAAAACAACAACCATGTGAGCGACAATGGGGTAATGAGGAGTTGCAGCTTTCTCTAACAACCCCAAAACAACCTGAATTACTGCTTTACCACTGCTAATGGTGGTGGTAAAGCAGTGATTAGGTCAAGGTCACTGTGGGAGGGATCCCGCTGCTGCAGCCTCCTTACTGTCCCAGTGCCTGAAACACTTGTCTGTGTGTCTCACCTCCATCCAAATTGTCTCCCCACCCCAGTGTGTGTGTGTGTGTGTGTGTGTGTGTGTGCATCTATGCCTTCCCACATACCAATGTACATGCATGCATGTGCAGCCATCAGTATTTCTGGCAAAACCTGATTTGGCCCTCAGGGGCTAAAAAGATTGTGCACCCATAGTTAGGTTAAATTCCTTGATAATCTAAACTAGAACGTGCATTTATCTAATCAATGCAAGGGTAGCTGAAATCACACATTACAGTCCCTTTTTGGATGCCTCTCTGATTTCATTCTCGATCTCAAGATCACCCATTTGGTCAGGGAGATGATAGCATGCCCCTAGTACTAAATTACTTTTGGAACCTGGCATTACCACCCACATTGATTCTGTGTAGGAGTCTGCCACTTTTAAGGATTCTAGTGTGACATTATGCCCTCTTTCATGTACTGAACACCACCACCTCCAGTACATCCTTTCCTTGTCCTTCCTATACAGTTTGTATCTAGAGATGACTGTATCCCACTACTTCTCTCTATTCTACCAAGTTTTCGTTATGCCCACTATATTTAAGTTTCCATCCTGTTCCCATTTTGGCAATAAGAAACATTTTCACTTTCATCCCCTAGGAATTATTCAACCCAAAACTGATGCTTCTGGTTAAGGCTATTAATAGCTACTGGTCATGATGGACAATACACTTTCTCCAGTATCAGAGGCAATATGCCTATGTACATGAGCTGGAGGATGCCATTGCACTCATGTTCGGCTTGTGCATTTGCCACAGGCAGCTGGTAGGCCACTGTGTAAACAGAATGTTGGACTATATGGATCCTTGGTCTGATCCAGCATGGCTCTTATGTTCTTCCCAACTTTTGCTGGCTTTCCTCCATAGTTCAGTTTAAAAGCTGCTCTGCCACTTTTTTATGTTAAGCACCACCAGTCTGGTTCCATTCTGGGTTATTACATATGCACTCAGGAAAAAGACAAGCCAGTAACTGCCAGTTGTTGTTGTTGTTGTTGTTGTTGTTGTTATTATTTGCTTCCAGAGCAGGCAAAAGGGGCAGTTACATCACTTACTTGATAAGGTTCTGGAAAGCGTAGCCGTCTGTCCACTGCTCAGTGTAAGAGGCCCCGTGCCGGACTGTAGCAAAGTGACCCAGCCGCAACCGATCCTGCATACTCTTATCTCGGCATGCCATCTTTTCCTGCTTTGACTGGGGAGGGAAGGATAGAGTGTCAGGACTCTCAATTGTAGCTCATCATATTACGAGTCAGTGAAGTCTAAAAGTAACATCATTGCAGAGTTCATTTTTAAGAAGCTGAGGGTTCTAGACATCTGCATAGAATACAGGACAAATCAGGTCATGGACATGTGGCTTAATAATTGGCTCCCCGTAGAGAAAGAAAAAGGGCACATACATACAAAACTAAATCCCATCAAACATGTGATGGGAAGGGGACAAGAAGACTGAAGATCATGAAAAGCAATGGTAGTTTACTGCCTTCTGGGCACAATTCAATACTGGGCTTTATAGAGAGAATGTGCTAAGTCCTTTGGGTTCTTTGTAAATGAGTTTGCTTCCTTTTGCATATACCCACTACAAGCTTTAAGACAGGTTTTACACCAGATTTTTAATATTATTTGACTGAGAGAAGAGTTCTTGAATTTTATATTAGATGTCCTTGATTGAAGCCAGAGTCAAATAGATTTTCTCTTAAATGATATTGCTCAGCCGCCATATATTTTTTCTGAGTTATGCCAATTTGAGACATCAATTTGACTACCCACATACATTTGCTTTAAATAGTTAGTTCAATTAAACACACACACACACACATATACATATCAGTGCCTCTTAGTATGCAGGTTATGGTAGGATACAAATACAAACAACTGGATATGAAAACAAATTTGAAGGGATAGGAACAGAGGAGAACAGGGCAGGGTGGGAGAATTATAAATAATAATTTGGAAAACAAAACTCACCTTTTCTATAAGGAGCTTCTTGCTCATTGTCACACACCTATTCAACCGTTCTTTGTACTTCTCAAGCATTTTTTGTTGTTCGTCTATCTGTCGCCTTAAGTCACAGTTTGCCTGAAGATAAAGTAAAGCTACGCATGTGAACAAAACAGAAGCCAGTCAAAATGTTACATTTAAACCAACTGCCTAAAGGCAAGAGGAGGAAAGGGTAAAGATACTACAGTTGTCAAGAGTACCAGAATACAGAAAACATTATGGAACAAACATATTACTCAGCTGTTGGGGCTCAGAGGAATTTTGGTCACCATATATTCATACTAATTGTTGCAATGATAAGAAAGTTAGAAATGTGATCTTTTTCGTTTGGTTGAAATGTAAACAGATTTTGCCTGTTTATTTATTACATTTTCATATTGCCCAATAGTCGAGGCTCTCTGGGCAAGCACAACATATTTATTTTCACATAAACTTTCATGGGCCACAGTCTACTTAATTTCTTAATCTTTAAGATGTTGCAAGACTCTTTATTATTTTTGTTACAGCAAACTAACCTTGCAGCTTCTTCAGAGACTTTGCTTTTTACAAGAGCTTTCAGGAGGGCAGCAAGTTGCTTACGTAGTGGGAGAGATACTTTCTTCCATTATGGGTGTCAAGTATGGAGAGCTCTCAATCTTGCAGGCTATACACTTGTCTTATTATGGCAAAAGGATTTCCCCTTTTATCAAGATGCTCTTTTGCACAACAACATAGTATCACAGTTATTTTGTTTGTATTAGAAACAGAACATTACTAAATCTTACTAAAATCTTTGAACATGAGGTGGGGTAGAGTTTACAAGTGTGACTACTTACTCTTAATAAGTCATCTATTCTGCCTTCTTTCTTCTCCAGGTCAGAGTTCTTACTGTTTTCTAATGCAGATATTTTCTCCATTGTAAGATCAGACTGGGGATGGGGAGAGGAAGGAAGAGAGAGAGAGAACCAAAACTGAAAAATGTCATCTAAAAGGTGAGGAAGTGTATCAGGGACACAAAAGGATGCTAAATGCCAGTCTTCTGCTCCTTGATATCAGATGAATGGATGGGAATATCCTATAATTTTTTTAAAAAGTTTTTATCTAAAACAAACAAATGCCAAACTCCTGTCAAATGGTATAATTGGTGCTGAAGTCTTTCCAACTTCATAATAAAAGCATTCTCTAGTCTTAAGAAAGGGCTTGAGCTTCCTCAGGTATAACAAAGCTGGCAGTGGTTGAATCTAATTTAAATGTTGAGCAGGCCATGGAAGAGGCAAGTATTTATTTATATTTATTTTATTTGTTTCCCTTTCGCAATACTGGGACTCAAGGCAGCTTTACAAAATTAAAACATATACAGTTAAAACATATAAATAGAAATATACACAAGTTAAAAATATAATTAAAACATCTATAGTATTAAAACGTTTAAAAGATTCAAAGGCAAATGACAAATAAAAAATCCAGTGCATTAACCAATGTCCAGACTATTCCAAAGGCCTACTGGAACAAAAAAGTTTTGCCTGCATCCAAAGGCAAAGCAAGGAGGGAGCCAGTCTAGCCTCCCTGGGAAGGGAGTTCTAGATAGAGTCTTGGCCCTTCGTACAGGTTATACAGACCCAGTTTGCAAGTAATGATAGCAAACTGTGAATTAACCTACAATTTCCTGTGTCTGCTGCGCACGTTATGCAGCCGTTTTAATTATTCAATCCCCAATTGGGGGTTTCTACATGACATCCAGACTAGGACACGATAGGTTAAACATGGGTTAAACAACCCACTACTAACCTAACTACTAATTGGACATCACATAGCAGGCCGTTTGGTGGTTGACTATTCAAAAAGGCTGCAGAATGCGCCTGACGTATTATTGGTTAATTAACCCTCCATTTGCCACCATTGCATCTGAACAGCGCCACAGGTTCTATTATATGGTTTGTCTTCCCAAAAAAACCTCTTGTAGAAATAGGGGATCATATCATTAACCGCAGCATATTCAACCCATAAAAGACACAAGAGGCATGGCTACTGCGATTAAACAGAAGTAAGGGAACCCAAAAGCCTTTTTCAGACCTTACCTATAAACATTTTTTCAGGCCCTGAAGTATATTACAGCATATTATACTGGAGTGCCCTCGAGCAAATCCTTTTCCTTTCAGGAAAAAAACCCTACCCACTCAGGGGATTTTGGTTCCTTTTACTTGCTTTGGTTACTTTATAGCTACTACTTTTGAAAAATTAAACCCTGCTCACAAAGCCTAGAAACTGACACCTAAACAGGATTCAGTCACAAAACTATCAGGTCATATGGAGGAGCCACAGGGACCAGAAGTAGCTTTGCAGTTCATATACTGCCCACTTTTAGCCTAAGACCTGGTTTAAACTGGTTGCTTTCTGGTCCATTAAGAACACAAACATTTTGAACCTATTTGACAAAGTCCAATTGTCAAGTTTTCACTTGTAAAACCAATTGGTTTTCAAACTGTTCCGAAAAGGTCCTGGGGTTCCTTTGAAACCTATTATCGAGCTCTTCAGTGAAATAAGCAAAGGTGGACTGGCTTCCTGAAAGACAGCTTTTCCAGAAATATCAAGCATCATTTACAACATGCAACTGGAGAAGTATGCACTGGATATCCTCCTGAGCTGCACAGGGCAATGGCGCAGCCCCACAGGCCAAAACCTCACATCATCTTAAACTGTTTGCCTATAACGTACTCCAGAATCCTCTAGAATTTAAGGGGATCCATAGCAGATGCACAGTCATTGCTCAGCAGGAAAATCAAGGTGAAGGGATCCCTGAAGATTAGGAAGCTTGCGAAGCATCATTTTACATGGTTTTACTGAACCAGGGGCTCTTGGCATGAATGGAAATTTGGATGAACACTTGGAGCACCCACACGTATGCAAAGTTTTCCCTTTTTGGCGACAGCTCTGCATATGCCCTGTCAAATACTGTTATGAGTGGGGACTCTTATACTAGTTGGCAGCACCTTCTGCTTATTACAGCAGCAACAAATCTTTGGGTTATAGATACCAGAAGTACACCTTTTTCAAAGGGGAACAAAGATTGCGGAGTGACAGCATTTTCACTCATGAAACAAAGTTTAAAAGATGACTTTCACCACCAGCATGGTTCGAGCTTTGTTTTCATTAGATCACGAGAGATGGGAAAGGAGGAGAAATAGCCTCCACTCTGGATTTTGCTACCCAAAGCAGACTGCTTCGCTTCAAGGCAAGCCTATTCCTAAGGTCAAACATACTTGGAAATAACAGATCAATGATGGAGCAAGTCTTTATTGCTGTGCCACTATATAAGTGCCCGTTATCACTTCCCCAACTGCATGATGTGCCTGACTCGAGTCAAATGCAACACAGATATCACATTATGTTCTTCCATCTTATACCTGTGTCTGTTTATGCTGGACGGAAATCTGTTTTTGGGAGGTGCAAGAATGCTCTGTGTTCCCCGAACCTGTTGAAGAAGGACTGCCTTGCTGGGCCTGCAATAAACAGAAATGTAGTACATGGGCTTTGTATTAATAGCATGGCAAAGCATTATGCCAAACATAAACTTCTCTGCTGTAATCTAAGGATAAAGAAAGAAATCTTATACTATCTAGTTGAGTGCTGTCAGCCCTGACAGGCTTACACAAGGCTCTCTGGAGTGTCCCAGGCAATGGCTTTTCTTTGCTCTACTCCCAAAATTAATCTGGCCAAAGAGTCAAAGAAAACATTTAAGAATTATGTAAAAAGTACATGTTCTACCCAGACACCAGGGAGCTACAGGCTTGCCTCTTAAGTCAGAGTTTAAAAGTCAGTCTGTTTGCTCACATAAGTTAAGGCAATTTTGATTTCCATTATTTTCATGAATAGAGGTCAAATGTTTTTAAGAAAATGAATTGTCTGAAAAACTTCAATGTGTTTGATGAAGTGCTGAGGTCTGGGGCAGTGACAAAAACATTAATTTATTAAACTAACAGGTTTGAATGACAACCCTAGAAATTGAATTTGTTCTGGAATTATAAAATAAATTTACAAATGATCTAGCTAACTTCCCATGAATACACATCAAGGTAGCATTTTAGGAAACACTGCAGAAAAAGAAAGGTTCATACAGGATAAACATTTGGAAGTTGGAAGTCTTGGGCTGAGTTTCACTTAACAGTCCCAAGACGTACATTCCACACCTCATAGAGGTAAACTGTCCTGCCTCCTCTTTTCAAGCTGAGTAGAGAAGACAACTTGTTCAGAGACAAAAGCACAGCACAGTGCTGTTCTGTGGATTTTTGTTCCATCTTTTTAATGTAATCCACGTGCTGTTTTCACAAACATGATGGACCACTGAACTACTGTTTCTAAAGAAATGCCTATGCTATTATATCCCTTAAAACAACATTTTAGCATATTAATCCTAAAAACACAAAAAGCATGATTTCTTGGATTTCAATTTGTTTTAATTTAGATCATGAGCATTTGAAATTGGAAAGTCCATTTCATCACCATGCAGGGAAAGGAGAGATGCCAAGGCTGGAACATGGAAGAAGAATAGGACCTAACATGGCTGAAGAAAGGAGTACCTCAGGGTAGGATAAATGAAGCTGGCCAAGAAGTAGGGATCTCAGGGAAGGATAATTCCAAAACAAACAGCTCCCTTGGTTCTAAACCTTTAGTTATTTTTGCTGTCACATTTTCACCAACTGCAACCACTGAGTACTAGAATTTTAAGAAAAAGAAAGGAAACAGATTCCAATAAGGGGACTATACAAATGTGGCAGTGGTGGGGGATTGCATGCTATCCATCCATGTCAGACCTATTCAGTATCCCTTCAGTTTGGTCATTAAGACCTTGCTCACCGAAGTAAATGGAAAACAGAGGCTTGTACCCCTCTGGGCCAGCTGCTCGCCCTCTAGCCGCTGTTTCGCCAGCATTGCAGACACCAACGTTGGCAGAGCAGAATGCTCCTCCTGAAGTTCCTTGGCTGCGCTGCTGTCTACCCCGTAAAGCGGCTGCTCCATACGCCGCTGTAATACATTTAAAGAAAATTACAAGATACTTTGAAGGAAAAAAGAGGTTGGCGCAGAGAAGGAAATAATGATCCATGACAGATCCATGCATTGGTAAATGCAGCATCTTGAAAACAGACAGCTAGCAGAATTGGGGGAAGGGTAGATCTATCTATCTATCAATTTTTGTGAACCGCCCAGAGAGCTTCGGCTATTGGGCGGTATAAAAATGTAATAAATAAATAAATAAAAGTAACTCCAATACCAACAGAGTGCTCTCCACTTTTAAAGGCAAATGAAATGGTCAGTGTGAAAGTCTTTGTAAGTTTTTGGACATAGTACAAAACTATGGCTTAGTGTTACATGCAAAAGCAGCAGCAAGTGTGGGGCTCATTGGTCATCTCTCCTTAGTGTGACAGTAAGGGAGATGCAGCCGAATCAGACTTCTCTAACCTGGGGATCTTCAGATGTTTTGGACTACAATTCCTGGCCATTGGCCACACTGGCTTGGGCTAAAGGGAGCTGAAGTCCAAAACATCTGCCAGGCACCAGGATGTGGAAGGCAATTGGTTCCACTGTCAAACTACTTTACTGTTAAGACATTTCTCCTACTGTTCAACCAAAATCTACCTTCGTTTAACACAAGTCCATTAGATCTAGCCCTGCTCTCAGGGGCAACAAAAAGCAAATCTTTGCTCTCTTCTGTATAACAAACGTTCAGGAATTTAAAGGAAGTTATCATGTCCCCCTTTTAGACTTCTCCTTCTAGCTAAATATACTTCCAGGGTATTGAAAGAGAGTGAAGGGAGTAGAACAGTGGTTACAACATGATGGAAACCCAGAGAGAGACAGAAATTAGGACCTCGTACAAACTTGCAATATAGGCCTTCTTCCTGCAATAGGTAGGGGGAATTACAAGAAAGAGATTGTCTTTTAAAAACTGGAGAGTTGATTGATGTCCTTTAGTTGTGTGTAATTCCTTTTGCGTAAGATCCTTACATTTCTGTCTGCTCAATTTGTCTTAATACCCAGACATGGCAGAATCGTGTGTGTGTGTATCTATCTATCTATCTATCTAACTAACTACACACACTGACTATACTCCAGTGCTTTGGAACTCTCTTCCCGGGGAAGCTTGACTGGCTTCCTCCTTGATGGGCTTTCAGAAGCAGGCTAAAACTTGTTTGTTCCAGCAGGCCTTTGGAGAATAATCTGGTCCTCCATCTATGTTAATGACTTATAATTTTGTTGTGTATTTTAAACATTTGTTTTTTTAAAAAAAAAATGGCGTACATTTCTTTTCCTAGGTTTTACAATATATGTTTTAAACTTTGTAAGGCCGCCTTGAGGCCCAGTATTGGGCAAAAGGCGGGATAAAAATAAATATAATAATACTACTACTCCACAAATACCCCAGACAATATTCCATGTCCCTGAAATCTACTGTCAGTTCTGCTGACCGGAGATCTAATTAATTAACTCTTATGTTATGGGACATATAAATCCTATCAACATCACTGATTTCCATTGTTCCTGGGATTTCAATGTCCCAATTATTACAATGCTTTCCACTTGGCTGTGGCAGTCTCTTAGCTTCTCCTACCTCTATAGAGTCAGCGTGCATTCACACATATGGGCTCTGTGCCTGCAAGGACCCTTGTTTGAGAAACTTCTATAGTTGAGGAATTTTTGGTGGAAACCGTCCCAGTACGCATATCCCTAGCGGGTTCCCATCTATTCCCTCAGTTCCTTGAGATTGACCACTGCAGCCTCAGAAACAAGAAGAATTTTGGTACCAACATTGAAATCAACACCACAGTGGGGATGGTGGGCAGGTTATGTGAATGCACAGATGACAAGTCAGAGAACTACTGGTAAGCAACATTTCTTCCTTGTGTGGTATACAGGTAACAAGCTGATTTACTGGAGGCAAGTTGGTGTCCCATTGTAACACTGTGGGCAGAACAGCATTTCTGAAAGTGCAGTCAGCTCTGGCCCTTACATCCAGATGGTAGTGGCAGATAAACATGACAGGAGGTGAAGATCAACCGTTGCCAGCAGTTCAAAAGACTTAGTCATTAAAAACTGCAAAATGTCAGAAAACTCCAACTGGGTTTATTGAACTGGAGATTCCGAATCTTACAAAGGAACCGTTTCGCTATCAGATGGGAAAAGCCAGAAAATCCTTCAACAGGCAGATAAAAAGCTGAGTTAGCTTCAAACTCCTGTTAAATTGAGGAAGTAGAAACTGAAGAATGTAGTGAAATGGGCACCCAACAGGATCAAAGCTGCCAACAGCAGTGAAAGAAAATAATGCTGCCCATTTATGGGCATAAGAAAGTTTTGAGATTGGCTTATGATTCTCACTGAGAATGAGCAGCATGGAATTGGGGTTGGCAGCAGCGGTACCAAACACTGGATCCTCCATGCTGTCATGCAGAGGGTGTGAAGGTCCAGTTGATGCACTTTGCCTCAGGACAAAGTGAAGCGATGCGAGATCACTGGAGCCGAAGGTATTAAATCTCACTAGGTGGTGAAGGGGGGGGGGCAAGCCAGGGTTGCCTTGGCCACCACAGTTTCATCAAAATACATTCCATGCCATCTGCTTTGATCTTTGTCACAATATTGGTGATAAGCGAGAAGGGAGGAACAGATAGAACAAGACTGCTGCCCAGATGAAGGCAAAGGCATCCCCCATTGATTCCAACTCCTGTCCTTCTCTGCTGCAAAACACTGGACAGACAGGATTCTCCCTCCAGGCAAACAAGTCTATTTCTAGTGTGCTCGACTGATGACACAAGTCTGCTAGCACCCCCTCCCCCATCTAGCATCCACTTGTGGGAGACCAGGAATGTCTGACTGAGTTTGTTGGCAAGTACATTGTCCACACCAGCCATGTGGATAGCTACCAGCCGAATCTGAGGGGAGATATACCAATGCAAGTGTTAGGTCGATTGCATTCCTTCTCACATGTTCAGGTGAGTGATCATGGCAGTATTGTCTGAGACCACCTGGACAAGCTCTCCTGTCAAGTCTAACTTGAAGGCTCTCAGAGCCTTGCCAACAGCTATCAATTCCAGCAGGTTGATTATGTCCGGTAGCTTCCAAAGCCAACCACTAGCCTTGCAGTCGGCAACCCATCCCAAGAGTGTCATATCCATAGTGAGTACACGGGATGGAGAAGGCTGCAGAAACAGCATGCCCTGTAACAACATGGTATTGCTGGCCCACCAACTCAACGTCTCTTTCACCCTCTGGGAAGTTGAAGCTGATAAGCGTCACGCATCCTGCCTGGGACTGAAAACTCGGATAAACCAAATTAGCAGTGTAAGCATGTGAAGATGGGAGCACTGCGCAACTGATGTCATTTTGGCCATCAATCCCAGGAGACCTTAGACATTCAGCACCCTAGTATAGTTCTAGTTTTGCCTAAATCAGCTAATTGCTGCAGGTGTAATACAGCTAATGCATCTGTTAACAATATGTTTTGGCAATGTTAATATTTACCGATATAAATATCCTTTTAAAATTTCTACCTGCTTCCTTGAAATTAACCTACAGTCAGTGCAAGTGGATTCTCCTTTTGATAGCTAAAAGACTGATATTACAACATTGGAAGGATAAATGCTCACCTCCTTTAATGCAATGCATTAAAGAGATAACACTTTCAGCATTTGAATAGGTGTTGTATAGATGCCACCTGCAAATGGATACTTTTTTGGATATTTGGTCTGCTTTCACTGACTTTTATGTATACTTCTTAGAAAACCACATTGATTGATTACACACACACACACACACACACACACATCATATGTATTGAAACTGATATAAATAAATTTAAGTAACTACAATTTCCCCCCTTCATTTTTAGTTTAGTTTTGTATTGTATAAAATTTATACTAAAAATTAATTATAAAAATGATGTTGGTCAAGGCTGGCATGAAAGAATACAGGTGATAGCTGAAGGCGGGACAAAGCAGGGAGATGAAGATAGAAGGGGTGCGTGTGTGTGTGTGTGTGTGTGTGTGTGTGTGAAATATAGCCTTTTTTAGCTGCCAAATAGTGCTGTTCTGATGCCAAAGCTGGGCCTCTGAAAGCCAGTTCAGCACAAGACTATGGGTGCTGGCACGGGTACGAAGATGGACAAGACCACCAGTATTGCTTGTACAGATTGGGTGATTGACCCAGCTCCATACACTATGCTGTATTCTTTGCTTTTTGTACAGAGTCCATGACCTCAACATTTTTCACATCAAATATCCCTTGTGCATCAAAGGGCAGTCCCTTGATGTTAGCTTGGGTCTCTTGCAACCATTTATTTTTTTATTTACAATATTTATATACCGCTCCCCATTCAAATTTTTGGAGCGACGAACAGATAAAATAGAGTAAGGCAGAATAAATACACATTAAAAATAGATCTTTGTTGGTGGGAGAGGCACATAGCCTCATGCTGAAAACCTGGGGCTATACTCTTTTGCCTCAAGGTGTTCAAATAGGTGGCCAATCTTCTCCCATAATAATAACTGATAGTGGGACATAACTGCTTGGTAATTAGACACCTTGAGGCTGAAAGCCATAGAAAAGTATATTTGCCTGCTCATTAAGTTCAATCTTCTTCCCTCTTTGTTCACTAGTGATGAATGGACTCTCCTAGATATCCCTGGAGAAGTCTCCATATCAGGGCCTTCCAGGGCTGTTGGATGGTTTGATACCTGAAGGAGTGGTATAGCCATCAAGCAGACTTTTAAGTACAGACCGGATCGAAAACTGGGTCCTTGACTCTGGAGACAGGCTTTGTATATCTAGTTCCAAATACTGAGCTATCCAAAAGCTCTGATTGGAAAACTGACCCAAATCCTCTGGCGGAGAAGCTAGGTCCTGAACCTCTGCATCCAGCAACAACAGTGCTACAGAAGAATATGATGTTGAATCAGACTGACACTCAAATGTCAGTGGAGAATCTGCAGCAACATTTGGTTGCTGAGGCACCACCAGGTGCATTGTATTGGTTAGGAGTATGAAGTGGTAAGGTTTCTATGGAAGCAGATTGGATCAAACAGCATCCTATTGGGGGTGGTTCACTCAATGCACTTAGCAGTCACAGTGCAGTCGAGGCCAGAGGAGCCAATTGTGCCAACTGCATTGTCACCGGCAACATTTGCAACAAAGGTAGACATGGTGAGAGTTAAGAAAATGCCATTGTTGGAACGTCTGGAGATGGTGGCTAAAAGGGTCATTGACAAGGGCCATCCACACAATAATCCAGCCAAGAGTAATAGTGCTCCTCCTGTGATCATCCTGATGCAGATACTCCCAATTGTGAGGTCAGACTGCCTGTGCATTTGGGCAACAGCGATCTAGACTGATACTGGGTTGCTCGTAAAATCTAGGGGCATGTTCCATCTGTATGGAGAACATAAAAGTCTGGGGACCCAGCATGGCATGGTGAACAGTAGCCAAGTTACGTAGATTGGTACTGATATTAGACAATAGGCCAAATCAGCACTGATGCTGGAGAAGTGTCTGATCTCACCCTCCAACGACAATGGTATAGGAACTGGGTCTTGCATCGGCACTGTAGCGCTTGATGTCTGCTGTCTCACAAGTTTAACAGTGGTGCTGGAGTGGGGACACTTATCAAAGCAGCCAATACTAATTGCCGTGCAACTGCTCTGCCACATTCTTGGAGCTCTTTTTCATCTTCTTAGCCTCAGAATATTTTTTCGCCAGAGAAAGTCATAGAATAGCAGAGTTGGAAGGGGCCTACAAGGCCATCGAGTCCAACCCCCTGCTCCATGCAGGAATCCACCCTAAAGCATCCCTGACTGAGGGTTGTCCAGCTGCCTCTTGAATGCCTCTAGTGTGGGAGAGCCCACAACCTCCCTAGGTCAATGATTCCATTGTCGTACTGCTCTAACAGTCAGAAAGTGTTTCCTGATGTCCAGCTGGAATCTGGCTTCCTTTAACTTGAGCCCGTTATTCCGTGTCCTGGATCAAAACCAGAACTGTTCCCAATCCTGGATCAAAACCAAAAACCTTGCAAATGTGACTTATAAAGACAGAAAATAGGAAGCCTCTCCAATGGCATTTCCTGTCTGGAAGAAAGTTGTATGGAACCATGTGTAAATATCTACAAAGGATGTGTTCAGTGCAAAACAAGAACTGAACCTGCAACTCATGAATACGCATTCACAATTTCATGGTCCCTGTGCATCACAAATATGGGTGATTGCCAAGTTTACTCACCAGGAGGTGGATTCAGTATCTTTTACTATAGAAGAGCTGATAAGACTGCTTGATTAAAAGAAGAATCTTATCATGCCCAAACGTCCAGTCGATAGTGTTTTATGAAAGTAGAGGGGATTTACTATGTCGCCACCTTGCAAAAGTCCTCCAACAGTATACCCCTTTCAATTGCTACCGAGGTAGCCACAGTCTTCGTAGAATACGATTGAATCCATCCAGAAAGCTGAAGTTGAACGAGCTCATAGGCGAGTGTGAACCACCCAGGAGAATCTTTGTGAGGAGACTGGCACCCCTTTTTTGGGTGCACTGTAGCAGACAAAGAAAGTCAGGTTGCTTACCTGTAACTGAAGTTCTTCGAGTGGTCATCTATGCATTCACACATATGGGCTCTGCGCCTGCGCAGGGCTCGTATCGGATACTTCTAAAGCTAAAGGAAACGTTTTTGGGCGGGAATCTAGTCCCCTCCTACTGCGCAAGCGCTGGCTATTCCCGCCCAAACCTCAGTTATATCAGAGAACAGAGACCGACATGTGGCCTCCATAAATAAAAATTGTATTTAGTATACACATAAACACTGTAGCGGGGACAGGAGGGTGGGTTGTGTGAATGCATAGATGACCACTCGAAGAACTTCAGTTACAGGTAAGCAACCTGACTTTCTTCTTCGTGGTCTCTATGCATCACACATATGGGCGAGTAACAAGCTCACGTACCTGGAGGAGGGGAAGTGTTTCTTATCGTAGTACCTCTGAGAGAACCGTCCTCCCAAAGGAGCAGTCAGTCCTCGCTCGAACATCGAGTCTATAATGCTGCACAAATGTGGAGGGGGTAGCCCAAGTCGCTGCTTTGCAAATATCTTGTATGGCAACCCCTCTGCCAAATGCTACAGACGTAGCCGTTGCTCTTGTAGAATGGGCTTTGACAGGTTTTGCAAGCTGCAGTCCTGCTAGGGAATATGCTAGCTCTACTGTTTGTGCTATCCAGCGAGACAATCTCTGTGTTGAGACTGCTTCTCCTTTCTTGGGCTTCCCATAGCACACAAATAAAGTCTGAGTCTTCCTAAAATGTTGCGTCCTGTCCTTGTAAAAAGAGAGGGCTCTCCTAACATCCAAGGTGTGTAAGGTTGACTCAAGTGCCGTACTAAGTACTGGGAAGAAGACAGGAAAAATGATGTCCTGTGTTGTGTGGAAGTCTGAGATAACCTTAGGTCGAAAGGTTATGTCAGGGCGTAAGACCACCTTGTCTCTATGAAATATAGTATAAGGGGGGCGTCCACTCGTAAGGCCTGTAGCTCGCTCGATCGCCTTGCCGAGGTTATTGCCACCAGAAAGGCTACCTTCATGGATAGAAACATAAGCTGCACTGTGGCTAGTGCTTCAAATGGCTTTTTTGTTAATGCATGGAGAACTACTGAAAGGCTCCAGGGAGGGACCAGTGGTCTTATTGCTGGTGATATGTTCTTGAGACCCTTCAAAAACTTTTGTGCTAACGGGTGAGAGAATATGGGTCTCCCTTTTTTGTGGTGTAGGTGAGCCGATATCGCCGCAAGGTACACCTTAATAGATGAAAAACCTAAGCCTTGCTCATGTAAGCCGAGCAGGTAATCCAATATCATTCCAACTTTAGCCACACCCTGTGGTGAACGCACCAATACCATATTTGCAGTGTTAGCCGAAGTAGTGGGGTGGACCTTGTCCCTCCCTGCTTGTTTAGATAATATACTACTGTAGTATTGTCCGTGGCTAGTTGGATATGGTGTCCCCGAATCGTCGGGGCGAAAGCCTTCAAAGCCTTCTGCACTGCTCTTAATTCCAGCATGTTGATGTGTTCTAAACATTGCTGTCTCGTCCATGTACCCTGTATAGTAAGTTGGCCACAGTGTGCTCCCCAGCCTGTTAGGGATGCATCCGTCGTTACCAACTTTGATGGAGTGGAGTGGACGAAAGGAACACTGGCCTCGAGATTGTTTATATTGGACCACCAGTTCAGGGAGAGGCTTACCCAGAATGGGAGTCGTAGAAATGTTCTTTTGGCATCCTTCCTCAGATCGAAGGACCTCAGGAACCAATTTTGTAGAACATGCATGTGTAGGCGAGCGAGCTGGATTACTGCCGTGGTAGCCGCCATAAGACCGAGGAGCTTTTGAATGGAGTGCGCCCGTACGGTACCGAGAATCCTGGTGCGATTTGCTAGGTTGGCCAGTGACTGAGCTCTGTTTGCAGGAAGAAAGGCTTTTGCTTGCATGGAGTCTAGGGTAACTCCGATGAAGTCCGTTCTCTGGCTCGGTTAAAGTTTGGATTTTTGTAGATTTACGCACAAACCTAAGTCGTGCAGTACCTGCAGGGTAATGTCCACCTCTTCCCGAAGATCGCTGTGTGAATGGGATACCAAGAGCCAGTCGTCTATGTAAGAGAAAATACGAATCCCTTGTTTTCTTAAGTGGGCACACACCACTGACATACATTTGGTGAATACCCTCGGTGCTGTAGTAAGGCCAAACGGGAGGACTGTAAATTGGAATGGTTGGTCCCCTATCATGAACCGCAGAAACTTTTGGCTGGATTGCGCTATTGACACATGGAAATACGCGTCCTTTAGATCGATTACTGCGAACCAGTCGCTTCGGTCCAGTAATTGAAGGATGGACGCTATGGTGGTCATCCTGAATCTTGTGGTGGTGATATATCGGTTGACCCCTCTCAAGTCCAAGATGGGGCGAAGCCCCCCATCCTTTTTGGAGATGGCAAAGTATCAGGAGTAGAATCCGTTTCTTAAGTTTGAGAGTGGTACCCTCTGGATGGCTCCCTTGAGCAGAAGGGATTCTACTTCCTCCAAGAGTGGTACCGATGGGGCCGTTACTTTGACTCCCAAAAAAGGAGGAAGGGTTTCGAACTCTATTCTGTATCCATTCCGCACGATATTGAGGACCCATGCGTCTGTGGTGAGACTGTGGAGAGGACAAAGGATAGGATTCTGAATAGAAAGGGTCTGTCCCTGATCACAAAGTGGAGGAACTGTTGACTGGATTTCTCGATCACAATGTGAAAATATGCATCCTACAGGTTGACAGCTGCAAACCAATCTCCTTTTCTGAGTAGCGATAGAATCGAAGTTAAGAGTGGCCATCCACCAACTTCTTGGTGACAATAAATCTGTTCAACAGGCAGCAAGAGCAGGGAAAAATTATGTGGGAAGGACAGAAATGGAGGTAATTTAGGTCCTGAGCCCTGGAAACTTTGCACTGCCCCCAAGGATGCTAAACCACCACTTATTTATCAGTAAGCTTTGCTCAGAAACTAAGAGCACCACAAATGTGCTTTAAAAAGAAAAGAAAAAGGAGAGACCTTTCAGAGTCACATTACTCACACAGAGATCTGTCCCTTAAAATGAATACTTACAGGTAAGGGATTTGATAAGGAATGCTGTGGTGATGAACGTGCAACAGTTGGCACGCTTCTTCCAGGGCTCGTTCCTGGACCGCTTCCCCCAGCAAACTAAAGGGACATACACACACAAATAAAAACAAACCAGTAACTTTGTGAGAATACTGGGAAAGTACTCAGAGTGAAGCATATTGCAGGGGTGCCCAGGAATTGGAATGAGGTAAACATGCAGGCAAAGAGTCAGACAAAATTAAGACCTACATTTTCTGTCTTAAAACAGTTGGCGGAAGACAGCTGTCTAGAAAATTTAGCCATCTGAGTGCAAGGGCCAACCCCGCATAAGAATTTACATAGAATTTAGAGTCCCTGCTTCAAACTGACTCAACATTATACCCACAGAATTTGCAAGACTGTTTTTCCCCCTTAACATTTCACATGGGAAACCGGCTTACCTCAAAATAATCACTAATTTTATGTCCCCTTGGAGTGACTTTGCCTGGAAAGAAAACAACAATGTTACCAATCATGTGGCATTAAGCGTTCAAAAGCATCATGAAAATACTATTAAACTTCAGAGTCAAATTATTCTTGTTGGAATTGCCTTTAGAAACAGTAAGGAAAGGACAGGTTGCTTACCTGTAACTGGTTCTTCGAGTGGTCATCTGTGCAGTCACACATATGGGCTCTGCGCCTGCGCGAAGCCCCGCTTCAGGAATCTTCTATAGCTAAGAGGCTTTTTGGGTGGGAACCCCTCCCCCTCTACTGCGCATATGCAGAGGGGTTCCCGCCCCGTTTCCCCAGTTCTTCTGAGACCTGAAGGCCTCGTCTGAGGAATATAGACACCTGTAGGTGTATCTGAAAAAACTACTAGATAAAGCATTAGTAATATTTGATGGACAACAAAAGGGGAGTATGGTGGGTGGGTTGTGTGACTGCACAGATGACCACTCGAAGAACCACAGTTACAGGTAAGCAACCTGTCCTTCTTCTTCGTGGTCTCTGTGCATCACACATATGGGCGATTAGCAAGCTTTTACTCACCGGAGGAGGGTTGGTGTCCTTAGGTGAATACGGATGACAACACTGCCCTGCCAAAGGAGCAGTCGGATCTCGACCTGACGTCCAGTTTGTAGTGTGACACAAACGTCATTGGTCGAGCTCACGTTGCTGCCTTGCATATCTCTTGAACAGTGATGCCACGATGAAAGGCAGATGATGTTGAAACAGCTCTAGTGGAATGCCCCTTGACTGACGTCGGAGGTTCCAATTTTTGTAACTGGTAGGCCAAAGTGATACATTGGACTAACCATGAAGCAAGCCTCTGGGATGATACTGGTAGGCCCTTTTTGTTTTCTCCATGACAAAGAAAAAGACGCTGTGATTGGTGATAAGGAGCCGTGCGACTCTTATAGAAAGCCAAGGCCCTTCTAACATCTAAGGAATGTAAAGTTCTCTCCAGGGTAGATGAAGGGGAAGGAAAAAAGGCTGGTAAAATGATGTCTTGGTTAACATGGAAACTTGAGACAACTTTTGGCAAAAACTGAATGTCAGGACGAAGTACCACCTTGTCACGGTGGAAAACTAAGTAAGGCTCGTCTATTCTTAGTGCACATAGCTCACCTGCATGTCTCGCCGATGTGATTGCCACTAAAAAGACCACTTTTAACGTGAGAAGATGCAAGTCAGTGGTTGCCAACGGTTCAAAAGGTGGCATTGAGAGTGCATGTAGAACCACTGATAGACTCCATGATGGTACAAAGGTCCATTTAAATTCAACAAACCCTTTATAAACCGTTTAACTATAGGGTGTGAAAAAACACTTTTAAGTAACCTAGGTGAGCTCCCCAGCCATTGCGGGAGGCATCTGTCGTGATCGACTTGGTTGGCATCGAAGGTGCGAAAGGTACTCCTTTCTCTAGATTGTGAGGGTTCGTCCACCATTTCAGGGGCTTGATGACATTCGGTGGTAGAGTGAGGATGGTACATCTGGCATTCCGTAGTGGGTTGAAGAGCTTGTTGAACCACAGCTGTAATCTTCTCATCTTGAGTCTTGCAAAAGGGACGACCATGGTTGTCGACGCCATCAGCCCCAGTAGTCTTTGTATTGTATAGGCAGTTATCATCCTTTGTTTCATTATATCGATTACCAGGGTCTTGATGACAATGGCCCTGTCTGAGGGCAGGAATGCTTTGGTGGTGTGTGAATCCAAGATTGCGCCTATGAACTTTATAGTTCTGGTTGGACAGAGGGTTGACTTGTTTACGTTTATTAGTAGTCCTAACTGAAGCATGAGATCGCAAACATAGTGTATATGTCGTTGAAGGGTTTGTTTTGAATCTGCTACCAAGAGCCAGTCGTTGATGTAAGGGTGGATCTGCATCCCTTGGTTTCTGAGGTGGGCACAGATCACCACAATACATTTTGTGAATACCCTGGGGGCTGTTGAAAGTCCGAAGGGTAGTACTCGGAATTGGAAGGGTTGATTGCCGATGATGAAGCGGAGGTAACGTTGGCTGTCGTGGTGAATGGCTATATGGAAATAAGCATCCTTTAGATCGATGGAGGCGAACCATGAGTGCTTTGTGAGCAGCGGTAGTATTGTAGGGAGGGAGACCATACGAAATTTCATTGGTGTAATATAGGTGTTTACGTCCCGTAGGTCTAATATGGGACGGATTCTTCCATCGGTCTTTGGGACAGTGAAATAGCTAGAGTAAAAACCCTCTTTTAGTTGTTTTGGCACTGGCTGTATTGCCCCCTTCTTTAATAGTGAGCGGACCTCCTGTTGTAGTGGTACAGAAGGTGTAGTTCTTTTTAGGACTCTCATGGGTGGTAGGGAGTTGAACTCTATTTTGTAACCCCTCTCGATGATAGAGAGCACCCACTTGTCTGATGTTATTTGGCTCCAGGCCTCCATCAATATCGAGAGGCGGTTGCCAAAGGGGGTGCCCACTCTGTGTAAGGCGGGGAAGTCAAAGCTGTCGGTTTTGCTGATAGTCCAGTTTACGGCGTTGGAATTTGGACTTTGAGGATGGAAACTGTCTCTTTCCTTGCTGGGATGACAGTGGTTGTCTAAACTGTTGTCTATCAGGTTGGTACCTTACGGTGCTGGTGGTTCGTTGTCTATACCACCTTCTAGGTTTAAACTGTTGCTGTTGGTTTGTGCCTATTCCCATTTTTCTTGCTGTCACTCTGGCCTTTTGGACAGTATCCATAGCCTCGTCTGCTGTTGAATTAAAGAGGCCTGTACCATTGAAGGGAAGGCTTTCGATTCGGGTTCTGGCTTCTTGAGAGAGACCCGCTGACCTGAGCCAGGCATGTCTCCTTAGGGCCACTGCTCCCACCATGGTTTTTGCTCCACAATCCGATTGGTGCTTTGCTGTGGCAATCTGTTGTTGTGCCATACAGGTGGCTTCAGAATGGAAAACTCTAGCTAGTTCCCTTTGGTCATCTCTTAAGTTGTCGCATAGCGACATCATCTTATCCCTTAAGAAAAGCTGGTACCTAGACATTGTAGCCTGGTAATTTGATACTTTTAGGCTTAGGGATGCTGTAGAATAAAATCTATGCCCCATTAGGTCTAGGCGTCGGCCCTCTCTGTCCACTGGAGCGGTATGCAGTCTCTGTGATCGACCTTGCACTGATTCAACTATTACTGAATTAGGCTGGGGGTGCGTGAATAAGAATTCCGCATCCTTTTCCAATACCTTATACATATTATCGAGGCGCTTTGAAGATGGTTGAAGCGCTGCGGGGTCTTTCCAGTGGTCCTTGACTGCTCTCGTTAAAGTTGGGAGGAAAGGGATAGCTACAGGAGTTGTTGCTTCCATATATATCGCCTCAAAAACTGGGTCTACTAATTTCTCTACCGTTAGTTTTGTTTCTATTCCTAAAGCTTGTGCCATCCTCTGTATAAGGTCAGCAAAGTGTCCTAGTCCCTCCGATGGGGAGATAGATCCCTGCGCCTCGACTATAGAGTCAGGCGATGGTATCAATGGTGCCGCTGAGGTGACCGATATCGAGTCTGAGCAGTAATCCTCTGCTGATTGAGAAGAGGGAATCTGGATAGTCTGGATTTCCCTTGGTTGGGAGTGAGGAAGTGCCATTTCCTCAGCTCGCGGTGAGTGCCTATTATCCTGAGGTAGTCTAGTTATTTGATGCATTTGCGGTTCTAGTGCCGAAATTCGGGTGCCGAAATTGTTGCCGAAGGTCGAGGAGGTGATAGTTGAGTGTGGTGTCGATATCGATTGTCTAACTCGCGCCAGTCTCCATAATAGTATGTTGGTCTTGGTGGAAGTGACCATTGTGATTCTCTCTCCCAGTCTCTCATAGGGGATCTGGAGCGATGGTGCCTTCGATAGTAGTAGAGGTCAGACTCTCGATATCGAGTATCGAAAGAGTGAACCGAGTCCGGGGAACGACGACTCCTCGATATTTGTTCTCGATATTCTAGCCTTCGGTGGTCTGAAACAGGTAAGTTTGTCGAAGGTGAAGCCCTATTAGACCCTGTCGGCAATCGTAATGTGTCTCTGCTGCGAATGGATACAGCGTCGCCCTCTGATAATGATGCAGTCGTTATCAGGTCGATTGTCGGGGCTGGCGGAGCTGCTATCGATGCCGGTTGGGCTGTCGATGGTGGTCCTGTTTTGGGCGTTGCTGTCGACGTCGATGCTTTGTTTTTATGAGCATCGTGCTTGTGAGGCAATCTAGCCTTTTTCTTGTGTTTGGTTTTTTCAGCAGATTTCGGTGTCCTCGCCTTTTTTGATATTTTCTTCGCTACCGAGGTAGCTAGGGACCGCCCTGGTGTTGCAGGGGCATCCTGTTGGGGTCTGTCAGCTCGACTTGATGTCGGCTGGACAGGAGCTGGAGGCACGAAAGGCTCGTCTTGCGACGCCATAGCAGGTTTATCTACTGCTGCGAGTGCCCTTTCCCACAGCAAAGCCCGTAGTTTGTCCGCTCTATGCTGTCTCATAAGTTTGGAGAAAGCCTGGCAATGGGGACAGGCGTCTACCCTATGACCCTCTCCCAGGCAGATAACGCAAAAATTGTGCCCGTCGGAGGGTGGGAGTTTCGTGCCACAACGGGCACACTTTTTAAACGGGGCCTTGGGGCCTATGCGGACCAGATTAGAGTAATAAAGTTCTGAGGTAAGGAGAATAATAATAATTTTTTTATATATATATATATATATACAGGAAAGGCTGGAAGAGTAACGAAGAAGATATAGGAAGAAAAAAAGGTAAGTCTTAGCTATTTTTTGTTTGTTTGTATACAGAGATGTTCCCGACGAGGCCGTCATGGTGACGGTCGAAGAAGAACTAGGGAAACTGAGCGGGAACCCCTCTGCATATGTGCAGTAGAGGGGGAGGGGTTCCCCCCCAAAATGCCTCTTAGCTATAGAAGATTCCCGAAGCGGGGCTTCGCGCAGGCGCAGAACCCGTATGTGTGATGCACAGAGACCATGAAGAAGAACTAAATGTTACTGAAAATTATGGGTTTAACTCTTTATTCTAGGGGAATTTACAATCTCAGGGAACCATGTGCTGTAACATTTGGTCCTCTACCAAGCAACATTTGTAATAATTGCTACACGGAGTGTAGATTCTCTTGTTTAGTGAGAATTGTGCATGTACTTTCAGAATAAACAATGGTTCTGTTTTTGAGGGACTCCCTTCTCACACTTCTGGTAGCATGTGTCAGACTTGAAGAGAGACAGCTGCTGTGTTCATGTGGCATAAATAGAGATGTGAAGGCCCGGAAAAAAACTGGAAAAATTCAGGGGGGAAACAGGTTTTTTGTTTTTTTCCTGAAGAATTGGAAAAATTGAAAAAATGAAGAAAAAAAAGATTATGGGATGTTTTATTTTAGCATGATGAATAAAATGTTTAAGACAAGGTGTTCAGATATTGACTTCTCCAAATGATTTCTAAAAACTATGTAAAGTATCAGATTATTCCAATTTCTGTGCACTGAGGACAAGCAAGTCCTAGGTTGCAAACGGAGACTACAACTCTCAAATGCAAGAGAAAGATGCATTTCTGCCTCTAGGGGCCACTGCCATTGAAGCAGAGACTGAAACTGATAGTGATAGCTATAGGTCAGAAAATGAGTCTGATTAAATTTCAAGCATATTCACTGAACCTTGGTCTCCCCTTTTTCTCAGTTCTTTTTATGCGAATGGGTGCTTGACACTGTGGAGGACTAGAAGAGACATAATTTTCTTTGTTACTAATGTTGATGGCTTCCTCTGTTGTTTTAATTTTTTTTTTTTGCCTGCTCCTCTTAAACTGGCAAAACCAAAGAGGTTCTTTACAGTTCAGGTGTTCCTAACAGTTAGGAGCTTGTAGCTCCATTTGTTACCAAAAAGGTAAACAAAAATTTAAAAAAGTAAATTCAGTTTGTAATAATTGTTTGAATACACTGTACTTATAATATACCAAATGTAATAATTTTATGCCAAACCAACTTGGGCATAATTACATTTTATGTTCCTAAAGTAACAAAGCGATTTTCAATCTGTAAAAAGTGCTAATACTGCTTCATTTCTATTTTTCCAAAAAAATTCCGTTTCCCACCCACCCACAAAAAAAACCCCCACTGTGAAGGACTGGGGGGTTATAAAATGCAGTCGAGTTCTGAATCACATTTGTTTCTGAGTTAGATCTGTTTTTCTGTAGGTAGTAAACCATGTCTTTCTGTCAGGTAGTAAACCATAGTGGTGACGGATAGATAGGGAATAGTTTGATATGTTTATGGGAGGAATCTGGCCAACTTGTTTTATGGTTCAACCGGCGTCAGGACCCAGCTTTGGTATGTGGGAAAAGGTGGGAGTCAAACTTCCCGAGGTCAGGCAAAGGCTCTGCACCTGGGGGCTATCTCCTGCCTGGGCTAATTGGGCTTTGTGTGAGAAGAAAGAGCAAGCACCCTCATTAAGGGGGAGAGAGATAAAAAGGCTCATTGGACGTCTGCCGCTGCCCAGCTCGGGAGCTGAGAGCGACTTAGAGTTTTGTTTGTTTTGTAGAGGCTGGTTTTCTAAAGGCAAGTTTTGGTCGCTTTGACCAGAGGGAGGAAGGGAGGTCTAGTGGAGAGACTGCCTGTTCTTTTCTGGATGGATTTGTGGGTGGTTCTGCCTGATACCTATCTACCTCATTTATTCCCTTCCTCTATTTCTCCGTATTATTCTTTTTATTGGCATTTCTGTAGCTGCTACCAACCAAGCTCCTATTTAGTAATTGTGTTTCCACAATAAACTTTTATCTTGGTTATTTTGGGTGTCTGTGTGCCTTTATTCCAAAGCTATACCGGTCCCGTGATACGGGCGTTGGGGGAAACACCCCAGAGGGACCCCTTGGGAAGGACTGATTGACTCAGGCTTCCTTTACATGGTGGCTTAGCGGTGACATAAAGAACCGGTATTTTTGGAATAAAAGCGGTGTGTGGGGGGAAATAGGAGGCTTTGGAAAACCAGACGCAGTTTGAGGTTAGTTAAGATGCAGGCTGCACCGAATGAGCCTGGAAGCACAGCGAGGTTTATCCCTGTTGCAAGTTCGAGTGCACCAGAGGGATTGCTGGTCACGTTGGCCGATACGGCGGGAAGCCCCCCATCGTCGGTGCCGCCGTCGGAGGCTGGTGAGGAAGCTGGGGCGGCGGGACAGGTGTCGAGGCGAACAGCGGATGCTGGCCCAAGTTTGGAGCAAAGCCTCCTGGACACCGAGAGTGGAAGCGACCAGGAGGAGTCGCGGAGGGATGCGGAGTATCGGCGCCGAGAGCGAAGGAGGCAACGGCGGCAGGAGGAGTTCCAGCACCAGCAGATGGTGGCTATGCAGTTGCAGATGAGGGCGTTACAGCTCCAGCTGGAGGAGAGCGAAAGGAGCCGGGGGGCTGCGGCGGTTAACTGGAAGCTGTTCCCCACTTTTCGCCCGGGACAAGATATGTTTAGTTTCTTCTCCTTGTTCGAGACGGCATGTGACGACCAAAGGGTGCCTCTGGCGCAGCGGATGGCGGTGTTGCGGGCACAAGTGAGTGGAGAACTGGCGGACGTGTTGGGCACCATCCCGAAGCAGGACGCTCAGGACTATGAGAAGTTTAAGGAAACGGTCCGCTAACGCTTTGCTCTCTCCGCGGAAAGCTGCCGCCAGAAATATCGGGCAATTAGACTAGAATCGAAAGAGACTTGTGTTTCGCTGGCGGATCGGATTACGAGAGCAATGGATCAGTGGGCGGCGGCCGCGAAGTTTGTCCCTCTTCCTCCCATGGCAGAGGTGCTGAATATGGAACAGTTTTATGCTGCCCTCCCCGAGGATCTGGCTGCACTGGTGAGTGACCATTGCCCCACCACCTTACGGGATGCAGCCCTGTTGGCGGACCAGATAGGAGTGTACCGGTGGAAGGAGGCTGGTCGAAACAGCTTGCCCAAGCGGGGGGGAAGCGGGGCCGTGCCTGTGGCGCCACCGGCGAGCGGAGCGAAGAGCGGGGCCGCCAATCCGGCTTGGCCGCCCCGGGGGGAACGACGAGGAGAAGGCCCCCCGCGAGCAACATCCACTCCCGTAACGTCGGGGTGCTTCTACTGTAAGGAAGAGGGCCACCTGAAGAGAGACTGCCCCAAGCTGGCAGCCAGGAAGCTTGGAGAAAATCCAGCTGCGCCTAAGGTGGGCAGAGTCCATGCTCTTCCCCTGGGAGGAGGCTGCGAGGGGTCCGACTGGGAGGTGGAGCAGGACGGAGGGGGAGGCAAAGAGGCGGATGGGCCTCCTTCCCTGAGGATGAGACAATCTGGCTCCGAGGATGCGGCGATGGCCCTGATCCAGCCGGGGCAAGTGAAGTGGAGCCAGCTACACTTCTGTAAGTCTATTAAAATCAATGGGACTATGCGGTGGGGGTGGCGTGATACTGGCGCATCCCTATCTGCTATTGACCAGAAATTTGTCCGACCGGATCAGATGCTCCCGGGGCAGAAGTATACCGTAACTCCCTATAGTTCCCCCCCAGTTTCCCTACCACTGGCCAAGATCCCCGTGGAGTACGAAGGGTGGAAAGGACAAATGACTTTTTTGGTGCATCAGAACTCCTTGTGGCCCGTTCTGCTAGGGAACGATTTGGCCTATTTGGCCGCCAAGATGGGGGCAGTAACTCGGAGTCAAACGCACCAACGGCTGGTGGAGCAGGGAGAACGGGAAGCCCCCGGGAGCAGGGAGGAGGAAGACGCAGGATTGCCCAGTGTAGTGGACCAAGATGTGGACGATCTTCCCCCTGAACCGCTGGGACCTCATCAATCGCCCACAACGGAGACAGGCGAAGATGCCTCCGGGCTAGGGGAATGGGGCTCGGAAGAAGCTATTCGTGACGCCCAAAGGAGTGACCTGGCGGGGTGTCGGGAGGAGGCCGAGCGGGGCATTGCTGCTGTTACTCCTCAGCATGCCACGCGGTTCTATTGGCAGGGGGGAGTTTTGTATCGGGAATTTGCCCCGAAGGGGGCTGGACAGCGATGGACCGTACAGCGCCAGTTAGTAGTTCCCCAAGGGTTTCGACAAACGGTGTTGCAACTGGCTCATGCCACGGCGTGGGGGGGGGCACCTGGGCATGAAGAGGACGCGGGACCGGGTTTCCAGGGATTTTTACTGGCCTGCTATTGCCCAAGCGGTTAAGGATTTCTGCCGTTCCTGCGATACCTGCCAGCAGGTGGGGTTCAATCGGGACCACCCGAAGGCGCCCCTGCATCCTCTACCGACAGTAGAGACCCCTTTTGAGCGTATTGGATTGGATGTGATGGGACTGTTCTCTCCCCCTACCAGAACAGGGAAGAGATTTATTTTGACTATTATTGATTTCTCAACACGATACGCGGAGGCAATTGCTCTGAGGTCCATCACTGCTGATGTTTTGGCTAAAACCTTGCTATCTGTCTGTTCTCGCCTAGGAATGCCGCGGGCTGTTCTGTCGGATCGTGGCCCCGGGTTTGTTTCCCTGCTGCTGCAGAAGATGTGGGACTTGGGCGGTGTGGAGTATGCTTTTTCTGTTCCCTACCATCATCAAACTAATGGGTTGGTGGAAAGGTTTAATCAGACCTTGGGCAAAATGGTGCGTGCGTTTGCCGTAGAGCACCCTACGGACTGGGACCAAGGACTCCCCATGTTAGTTTTTGCATACAACGACGCGGTCCAGGAGAGCGTTGGGTTCGCTCCGAATGAGTTAATGTTTGGGAGGCGGGTACGGAGTCCCCTCACCCTTCTTCGAGAGGAATGGGAGGGAAAGGCGGGGGGAAGCCCTCAGTCTGTTGTGGGGTTTATGGAAAAGCTTCAGAGTCTGCTGCAAACTATTCGGGAGGTGGCTCAGAAGAACTTGGAGGGTGTCCAGAAGAGCCAGAAGGTGTGGTACGATCGGGCAGCCCGAACCCGTATCTTCCAGCCAGGAGACCAGGTGCTGGTTCTCAAGCCCGTGAAACCGGACAAATTATCTTTGAAGTGGGAAGGCCCTCTAGTGGTTAAGCAGCGTTTGGGGGATGTGAATTATTTGTTAACCTACCCGGGAACCAACCGACAGCCCAAGGTGTTTCATGTAAATATGTTGAAGCGTTATGTTAATCGACAAGATTTTGTATTTGGATTAAAAGGGGAGGTGGAGGGGCCTGTGGATTTGCTAGAGGAGTGTCAGAAGACCGAGGGGGTGGAATGTGTGGTATTGTCACCCTCCCTGTCTGTCGCACAGCAAGCGGAGTTAAGGCAAGTGTTGGGGGAGTTCCAGGCTCTGTTCTCCAACCGTCCGGGCCGGACCTCTTTGGCAAAGCATTCGATTTATACGGGGGATCATCCCCCCATTCGGTCTTTACCCTACCGGGCGGTTGGGCAACATGCTACCGATATTGAGTGGGAGCTGCAGGAAATGCTGGATCTAGGGGTAATTAGGCCCTCCCAGAGTTCGTGGTCCTCCCCTGTGGTGCTGGTGGCTAAGGCACAGGGGCAGGGAGTTCGTTTCTGCATAGATTACAGAAAAATCAATTTGTTAACGCAACTGGATCCCTATCCCATGCCCCGAACGGATGTGTTGATCGAGCAGTTAGGAGGGGCGAAGTTCATCACCACTCTTGACCTAACGAAAGGGTATTGGCAGGTAGCGGAGAAGTCAGCGTTTGTGACTCATAAAGGATTGTTTGAATTTACAGTTTTACCTTTTGGAGTAAAAAATGGACCTGCAACATTTATGAGACTTATGGATGGACTACTGGATGGGCTGGGGAGTTTTGCTTGTGCCTACTTGGATGATTTGGCTATATATTCCCAGATGTGGGATGAGCATCTCTCCCATGTTCGGCAAGTGTTGCAGCGGATTCAATGAGCCAATTTGACCGTAAAAGCGTCAAAATGCCAGTTTGGTTTAGGGGAAGTGGTGTATTTGGGGCATCGGGTGGGAGGAGGTAACATCAAACCCTTAGAAGCTAAGATTCAGTCGATTCGGGATTGGCCCGTACCCAGGACGAGAAAGCAGGTTCAGTCTTTTCTTGGGCTTGCAGGGTATTATCGCAGGTTCGTGCCCCATTTTAGTGCTGCAGCCACCCCTCTGATGGATTTGTGTCAGAAACGGAAGCCAGTGCAAGTGCAGTGGACTTCTGCCTGTCAGCAGGCTTTTGATTTGCTAAAAGAGAGGCTGATGTCTGCCCCTATTCTGTTGGCCCCTGACTTCCAAAAGGGGTTTGTACTGCAGACTGATGCTTCGGACATAGGGATTGGAGCCGTGTTACTTCAGGAGGGGTTAGACCAGCAGTTGCACCCCGTGGTGTATTTGAGTAAGAAGTTGTTGCCCCGGGAGAGGGGGTTGTCCACTATTGAGAAAGAGTGTTTGGCTATTGTGTGGGCTTTAGGAAAATTAAGAGCTTATGTGTGGGGGCGACCTTTCAAGCTCCAGACTGACCACTCCCCCCTTTGTTGGTTGTCCCGAATGAAGGGGACAAATGGGAAGTTGCTGCGATGGAGTCTAGCCCTACAGGATTATGACTTTGAAGTGTCCCATATTCGAGGCCGGGATAATATTCTAGCTGATGGATTGTCCCGGGCATATGGGGCTGAGGAAGGAGAATCTGGTTAAGGAATTTTTTGGTTTTGAGATGGAGATCTTGAGGGATTATCCCTCAAGTCTCATCTTTCAAAGGAGGGCGTGTGAAGGACTGGGGGGTTATAAAATGCAGTCGAGTTCTGAATCACATTTGTTTCTGAGTTAGATCTGTTTTTCTGTAGGTAGTAAACCATGTCTTCCTGTCAGGTAGTAAACCATAGTGGTGACGGATAGATAGGGAATAGTTTGATATGTTTATGGGAGGAATCTGGCCAGCTTGTTTTATGGTTCAACCGGCGTCAGGACCCAGCTTTGGTATGTGGGAAAAGGTGGGAGTCAAACTTCCCGAGGTCAGGCAAAGGCTCTGCACCTGGGGGCTATCTCCTGCCTGGGCTAATTGGGCTTTGTGTGAGAAGAAAGAGCAAGCACCCTCATTAAGGGGGAGAGAGATAAAAAGGCTCATTGGACGTCTGCCGCTGCCCAGCTCGGGAGCTGAGAGCGACTTAGAGTTTTGTTTGTTTTGTAGAGGCTGGTTTTCTAAAGGCAAGTTTTGGTCGCTTTGACCAGAGGGAGGAAGGGAGGTCTAGTGGAGAGACTGCCTGTTCTTTTCTGGATGGATTTGTGGGTGGTTCTGCCTGATACCTATCTACCTCATTTATTCCCTTCCTCTATTTCTCCGTATTATTCTTTTTATTGGCATTTCTGTAGCTGCTACCAACCAAGCTCCTATTTAGTAATTGTGTTTCCACAATAAACTTTTATCTTGGTTATTTTGGGTGTCTGTGTGCCTTTATTCCAAAGCTATACCGGTCCCGTGATACGGGCGTTGGGGGAAACACCCCAGAGGGACCCCTTGGGAAGGACTGATTGACTCAGGCTTCCTTTACACCCACCAGGAAAAAAAATGATTTTTTTCCCCAAGGCTTCAAAATTCCTGGAAAGTTT
The DNA here is from genome assembly GCF_023053635.1 of Elgaria multicarinata webbii. Lineage (NCBI taxonomy): Eukaryota > Metazoa > Chordata > Lepidosauria > Squamata > Anguidae > Elgaria > Elgaria multicarinata. Next base: position 5,603,837 of record NC_086181.1, read on the forward strand.
ACATCTCTAGGGCTGGGATCCAGGCGATGACAACAGTTCTTCAGTACTTTGTTTCGAAGGGCAGCTGGCCCACTTCTATCTCCAGATTTGCCATGTGCCTCCCATTGGCACTCCCCTGTTTGTGCCATCTGCCTTCTCGCTTGTAGTGCTGTTGGTGCTTTGGGGCATGTCTTTTCTGTGGAGGACTTTGTGCGTGAAAGAAGGGAACAAACATCAGCAGGGAACAAACTAACTCTGGAACCACATGCAGTCTGAAGATGGCTCCGAAGAGACTACCTCAGATACAAGGCTAGCTCTCAGACTCCCCTCATCCCTTCCCTAGAAGCATGCTGGGGAAAAGAGAGAAACACACAGAAGAAGAAGAAGAGGAGGAAGTGGCAGCAGAATCATGCAAAGAATGTGCACATGTATGTAAGGATGCTCTCTGGAAGAGGCAGAGAGGAGAAAACAAAGATGGATGGGAAGGCATGAGAGAAGTGGGTGGATGAAGAGCAACAATGGTGGAGCCAGTGAAGGAACAACCCAAAAGGTTGTTTATTAAACAACCCAAAAGGTTGTTTATTTTGTCTTGCTGGAAAAGATTGCTGCAAATGACTTTTGGGAGTGGAATTTCTGAATGCTCTTTGCCAATGTTATGGTCATATAAGAAATAAAATATTAGAAAGGGACAAATGCATTTCAGATACCACTCACAGTTTAGGTTAACATTCTTCAATGTGCCGTACGTATTTAGAGTCTAAAGCCCACTTTGTTATACATTTTCTACATGGAAGTGCTTTTGTGCCTAAATTATCATGAAAATCACATATAATATACAATATTGCACATAACTATCTTGCTGTGTTTACAACGGTAGAAAACCATGCTTTATTGCTTTATTGTGTGTGTGGGGGGGGTACATGCAGTGAAACAAACAGAGGTGAATGTCACAGCAAGCTTGCTAAAATAGTTTTTCTTATAATGGAGACAACAATTGTCCCTGAAGGGAGGGCACTGCTCAAAGCTCAGGATCATAACAAGTTTATTTATTTTATTACATTTTTATACTGACCATCAGCTGAAGCTCTCTGTGCAGTGCACAAAAATCATAAAATACAACAAGTGTAAATTTAAACGTTAAAAGTTAAAATTGCATTATAAAACCAGTTGCCCAACATACCCTAGAAACAGACATATGCTCTTAGGGGACTAAAAACTAGACTTATTACCAAATGTTTGGACATCCTAATGAGAAGGCCTACCTTGACTGGTCTCAAAAGGTTCCGCTTTCCTCTTCCTGTTGCGCTGGTCATTCTGTTTTTTCTCAGGAGTCTTAAGGAAGAGTGGGGGGAAATCCAAAATTAATTTCTGCAGACATCCCAGGATTTAAAAACACCAAGATATTAAAAAAAAATATTATGTGCAGCTCAACAGGCCTTTCAGCTTTGTAAATAGGTTAGGCTTCCTCTCTTTGGTACTTTTAAATGCAATTGTGGAGTATTTAATCTGGCCGTAACACCAAATATGGTGATAAAATAAATTAATTCTGTTTACTCAAGTCTGCTGTAATTCACTTGAGAGTTAAGATCACTGCTTTTTACCTCTCCAAAAGTTAAATGACTTAGGGTTTTTACATTTTCTTTTGTTGAGGTAACTGCAGGGAATTAAACTGCCCAAAAGGTTTTTTTATTTTGTTCTGCTGGAAAAGATCCACGGAACTATTTTCACATAGATGACAGCAACCAGAGTGCAACCACAGCACCTAGTTGCCTGCAAATTCTGCTCCTGTCTGCTGTTTTAGATGGTGAGATTATCAAGAAGGACGCAGACAAGCTGGAGCGTGTTCAGAAGAGGGCAACCAGGATGATCAGAGGTCTAGAAACAAAGCCCTATGAAGAGAGACTGAAAGAACTGGGCATGTTTAGCCTGGAGAAGAGAAGATTGAGGGGAGACATGATAGCACTCTTCAAATACTTAAAAGGTTGTCACACAGAGGAGGGCCAGGATCTCTTCTCGATCCTCCCAGAGTGCAGGACACGGAATAACGGGCTCAAGTTAAAGGAAGCCAGATTCCGGCTGGACATCAGGAAAAACTTCCTGCCTGTTAGAGCAGTGCGACGGTGGAATCAGCTACCTAGGGAGGTTGTGGGCTCTCCCACACTAGAGGCATTCAAGAGGCAGCTGGACAACCATCTGTCAGGGATGCTTTAGGGTGGATTCCTGCATTGAGCAGGGGGTTGGACTCGATGGCCTTGTAGGCCCCTTCCAACTCTGCTATTCTATGATTCTATGTCAATGAAGGGAGAAGGGAATGGTAAACAGTTTTTCGTGTGACCATCACAATGTGAATACAACTCCCCTGTTACAACAGCTTCAGGTCTGTTTCAGGGCACAATTCAAAGTGCTGGTTATCACCTACAAAGCCCAATGCATCTTGGGTCCAGGATATCTGAAAGACCGTATTCTCCCATATGAGCCTGCCTGTGCTGAGATCTTCTGGGGAGGCCTTTCTCTCAGTCCTACCAACATCACAGGCATGCCTGATGGGTTTGCGAGAGAAGGCCATCTCCGTAGCTGCTCCAAGGCTCTGGAACTTCCTTCCCAGGGAAGCTATACTGTTTTGGCAAGCTTTGGGAAATACTGTGGATCTGTATTAATACATTGGATTTTTTAAAATTTGTTACTGTTTGCATTTTAATTTTTAAAAAATGTTTTTAATTTTAGTGTGGGTCTGATTCTATTTTAACTTTTGTAAATTTATCTTTGTTTTAACTGTACATGTTTTAATCTTGTAAATCACCTTGAGTCCCAGTACTGGGAAAAAGGTGGGATACAAATAATAATAATAATAATAATAATAATAATAATAATGATAATACGACTTAGCCTAGCAATAGCATCTTTCAGCAGGAAATGCTTCTTACTCTCCCTTCTGGCTTGACCGCAAGATAGGCTGAACATCAAGATGTCCAAGAAATATCAGGCTCAATTACCTCCAACTCCTTGTCGCTCAGAGAGCCCACACTGCACAAACTCTGATTAGAAGATTCACTGTTCAAGGGACCCTGGCGCAGTAGGAAGAGAAGAACATCATCAACAGATAAATTCTTTAAAACAAATGCAAACACACCAGTAAAACATAGCAGAGATTCATGCGGATTTATTACATCACTTTGCAATAAAACAGTCATCTTACAAACCAGAGATTAGAGTCATCATCTCCCTCTTTGGTGCATTTACAATATCTGTTTTGATGCTGAATAAAATAATACCAATGCTATGCCAGTAAATTCTGACAGCTCCAGATTTTTTTCAACATGAGCATAGTTCCTTTTTGTTTCCACTTTTAGTATGGGATACAAACAAATGTGGGAGAATTCCCAGGAGTACATTACAATACTAACAGAAGTCCACAAGTTCTGAACAAAAGTTTGCAACATCTACAAGTTCAGAGCCTCTTTTATTTACTTGGTTAGGTCTGCTTTACACTTGGAGAATCCTTCATGTAAATACTTTTCGTGACCAAAGAAACATGCATCTTGGCACCGTGTTGGACACAACTTTAATCTGTTACTAGGGTGCAAGGCTTATTGTACACCAAGCAGATACAAAGGAGTAAAAGGATATATGTGATCATGTTTATGCTGAAAATTCAGAAACTGGGGTTCCCTGCCTTACAAGGATGCAACACTCCTGGAAAAATCAAGAACCTTTATTTCTAGGCTGCCATGAGAACAAACCTATATATCACATTACAAAGAGGAGTTCCACCCCGCTGCAATATTCTCATAGATGTACAAATTCCTATCCATCCATACAAGGATGAAGCCTACTTGGCTGTCAGTGGTCAGGGATTATGGAAGTTGTAGTCCAAAACACCTTGAGGACACCAGCTTGCCCTGTGCTAGGTAGACTATCATTAATGGTGATAACCTCTTCAAATATAGCACAACCTCTTAGCCAACTTTATCCTCACAGAAAGCTGGGGTGAATGTGCAAAGATGTTATCTCACACTGATTTTATTGATGTCTCCAAATTCATCTCCCAAGGCACCAAGGAAAAACTAGAGTACAAATAGTCAGTATTGATCCAAATGTACTTGCACATGCAGCAGCTCTCAAAGATGAGAAACTCCATAAAAGTATCTCACACTATATGAGGATTTTTTTAAACTATGTGAGGAACAAAACTAAATATGAAGAACATATTGTTCTCAAACTGCACATGGTTGTACAACATAAACCTCCTACTTTCAAGGTTATCAATCTTATCAAACTTGCTCATGATAAAGCCTTGAACTGGGAGACATCATCAACAAAACCAACTCAAAAGAATAGCTTCTTGTATTCATCCTAGGTCTTTTCGAGAATATCCTCAGCCAAGAGAGGTGATGTCTCAAATGTACATAATGCCTGTGAAATACCATCGCTAACATCTGCCAAGCCAACATAGTAAAGATTCTTTGGAAAGAGATGTTTAATTAATATCCAAAGTTTGAAAGCACCTTCACTATTAAAACACATATATGCAAATTTAATCATGAGTAGTACCAATGAACTCAGCAAACCTTTCCTGTTCTATCTGGGCTGTTGTACAGGTAATTTGCAAACTTCCACGTGCAAAATACGCGTGATGATCAGAAGAAAAATGTTTTTGCCTTACCTAAGCACTAAGCTCATGGCACTACTAAACCTAGTCCCCACTGAGTTAGTAAGACTCTTGGTGGGGTCAACATACACGTGAAGTTTCTGGTTTAAAGTTCCCCATCGCCCACTTAGGTAAATTAAGTCTATGAGCATCAGTTCTCCATCTATAAAATGGGGGTTCTACGTACAGCAACCTTATAATTTGTTACGGGCTTAGGGTGAATAGTAGTTGCCCTAGATGAAGACCCAAGTAGCAAAGAATTTGGCATGCAAGTTCTTTTCTAGCTTCAGTGGACTAGTAGCAGAGTTCCATACTGCTGCCTGGTTTTCCTAAATACTTAGTTAAAATCATAAGAATTTAAAGTCATGATGAATAAAACATATCTAAAACAATGAGCAAAAAGAATGGTGAACAGAAAGCAAAGAAGAATAAGTTACAGAAGACTAAATAAGCTAAATTTGGCCATTTTAACCTTCTGTAGCTGTTTGCTGCTGCTAATTTTGGCATCAAGGCAGCAGGCTACAAACTTGAAATCTCTTTGCAACTGTCAGAGCCTGTTTCCACTTTTGCTGTCCATTTGTTAACCTCCAAATCATAGAGATGCAATTTAAAAGCACATGGACATCCACTATCATCACAGATTGTCTTCATTACATCACCAGCACCTGGAAAAGCTAGCCAGCTTCTTCTTAACAAGTCTAAGTGGTGTTCAATATACTCAAAAATCATTTTTTTAAAAAAAATCAGCTTCAGTTTAAAATCTACAGAAATAGTACATTTGGAAGCTAAGGCAACTTGTCATTGATTAGACTGTATAGAGCATCCCAACTCCTTATTCCATTCCTCTCTGACAATCTGAACATCTACTATACTACTGTGAAGGTTTGAGGCCTACACAGGCTTGGGTTTGGTTTAAGCCTGAAGGCCCAAAAATCTCCTGATGGGAGGGGGCATTCCTGAGTTTCATTTCCCCCCCCCCCCCAATGGAGTTAAGTTTCATTTCCCCAGTTTTAAGTTACCTGATTGCATGGTTTCAGTTCTGGGGGAGGGTATAAAAAGGGGTAGAGTTAACTGTACAGAGAGAGGGGGAGAGAACTACAGAGAGAGCTGCAGAGAGCCACAGAGAGGGACTCTGAAGAACAGCCAGGAGAAGGCTGGAAGGGACTCTAGGCCAAAGCCTACAGGTGAAAGAGTAGCTAGGCTAGAGGAAATTGTGTTTTAATTTCTTTTATTTCTATTTTAAATGCCTTTTAAAGTCTTACAGCTCTGTTTGAGTAAATGACTTAAGTTTATGTGTCTTTGCCTTATATCATATAATCTAGTAAATAGTTGTTGTTAAAACCTGGTGTTTAGGAGTGTCATTTACACCACACCTAAGGCCTAAACCCCACATTACTAAGAGGGGAAGGTAAAAACTTGACATCAGATGAGAAGGGCTCTTAAAGAGGCAAAGTATCTTTAACGAGCTGATCAAGGGGGTCCAGGTAAAGGAGGAACCTTGACATATGGTGGCAGTGGTGGGATTCTGATAACAGTGAAATTTGACACTCCGAAAAGTATTTGGGATTTTACCAATAGAGCTGATAAAGGCATTATATATTTTAATTTTAGGTATGTGGAGTAGGGAAATAGATAGACTAGCAAAATGAGCCTGTATCTCTCCATGAACAACGCTGCTCTGATTGAGCAATGTAAAATGGACAATTTACCATGGGAGGAAAAAACAGCAGAAGAGCTGAAAGTTATGCTGATCTCCCAGGCGGCAATAGCTGGAGCTGATTCTTCCAAGCCCAGTACAGCAGCGTCCACCTGTCCTGTGGAGTCCCATGCAAAAGAATGGGAGCTCCGATAAAAAGAACCGCTGGTGTTGGCCAAGCAGAAGGAAGAGGACACCAGGTTAGAGTGGGAGCAGATCTGACTGCAACAGGAGCAAATTAAAGCCCAGGCAGAACAACGCAGACATGAAGATAAGATGATGTAGCTGAGACAGGAGCAGCCCATCAAGGTCACCTCCAAAGACTTCACAGCATACACCCCAGGAGAAGACCCACAAGTGTTTCTGACCACCTTTGAAAGGGCAGCACAGAAGTAGGGACTGCAGGAGGGTGAATATATGAAGTTTGTGCCCAATCTAATCAAAGGGAAGCTGGCAGAAATTTATAATATGCCAGAGGGTGGGGCTGTTACCTATGCTCAATTTAAAGAAACTGTGTTTAAAAGGTTCAGGTTAGGTCCTGAGCACTTTAGGAAAAAGTTCAGAGGGTTAGCACCTCAACCTGGTAAATCTATGGTAGAGTTTGGAACAAAACTAAAAAACCTGCTACTAAAATGGGTGGATGAAGCTAAGGCTGATAGCAGGGGATAAGTGCTAGAGATCATGGCTCTGGATCAGTTTTATTTTCTGTTGCCTAGGGAAATAAAGCTGAAGGTTAAGGATAAAGATCCTGAAAATGTAAGCCAAGCTGCTGAAACGGCGGACAAACTGATTGAAAACTGGGAAGGGTTAGGCCCCAGGGTTGAGTCTGAGAAGAAGGGGGAAAGGAGAAACCCCAGGTAAAAAGGAATTAAAAAACCCCAACTGATTCCTTTTGCCCCAGAGATAGAGCCTGTTATTCATGTGGTCAGACAGGCCATATCAAGAGCAACTGTCCCAAGTTACAGACACCATCACCAGCTAAACTGGGTGTTCCTAAACCTGAATAAAACAAGCCCCAAGGTGTAGCAAGTGTGAAAAAGTCCTATAATTGTGGATTTGTGATTACAAACCAGGAAGAGGTTAATAATCAGTTTAGAGAACCTGTTTATGTTAAAGATAAAACCATCATGGCTATGATGGATTCCAGGGCAGATGTTTCTCTGATCCGGTCTGATTTGGTATCCCCTGAAGATCTGGTACCAGGGATGTACATTGAAATCCAGGGAGTGAAAGGTCCCTCATTTGATGTCCTAGTAGCAAGGTTATCCATAGAATGGAGGGGATGGCGAGGGTTGTATGAGGTGGGTGTGATGGAACCTCAACCCCAATTTGCCCCCATCATTGTGGGAAAAGATATAATGGGTCCGGATGCTCAAATAAGTGTGGTGACTCACAGCCAAAAGAAAAGGGAGGAAGCTTCAAGGGAGGACCAAGCAAAAGCTACTCTGGAAGAAGAAAAAGTACCAGAAATACAACCTGTAGTGATTCCTGAAGTTTTAAACCAAACCCCAGAACCTCTCCAAGACAAAGAAGCAGAACAAGTTTCTATGGAACCTGCAGACACTAACCCCAGTGAAGTAACTAAGGCAGGTGGTTCTGTAGAAGAAAAGGTTCTAGAGACCCCATTTCCTGATTTAGGTGGAGTAGAGGAGTTCAAGAAGGAAGTCCTCAATGATCCTAGTTTGGAGCCTTTAAAAAGAATTGCTCTCCCTCAAGAGGTACCCTTCTATGAGGAAGAACAGGAGCAGATTATTTGGGGGAAAGGGTTGCTGGTTACCAAAACCACAAAAGCTAAATTGGGAACCATTAAAGCAACTGGTGGTACTTAAACAATTCCGGCTAAAGTTGCTGGAACTGGCCCATGATGTGCCACGTGCAGGGCACACGGGGGAAAAACAAGACTAAACAAAGGCTACTGGCAAATTTCTTTTGGCCTGGTATTGCAAAACAAGTGCCTGAGTACTGCAGGTCTTGTGAAACCTGTCAATGTGTGGGGAAGCAGGGCACCGCAGTAAAGCCCCTTTGCAACTTCTGCCTATTATAAGAGAGGCTTTCTTCAGGGCAGGCATGGATATTGTGGCCCCCTTCACTAAACCCACCCGCAGAGGAAAAACGTACATCCTCACAGTGGTAGATTTTGCCACAAGGTACCCAGAAGCTGTAGCACTAGCCTCTATAGATGTCCAATCCGTAGCTGAGGCTTTGTTGGGATTTTTTTTTAGAACAGGATTTCCCTCTGGGATTTTGACAGATTGTGGGACAAATTTCCTCTCAGAAATAATGGAATGTCTGTGGACGTGCTGTGGGGTAAAACACTTGAAAACCACTGCTTATCACCCCCAATGCTTATCACCCCCAATGCAATGGCATGGTTGAAAGATTTAACACCAACCTTAAAGGAATGATTAGGGCTTAGGTAAGCACACACCCTAATGACTGGGATGACAAACTGCAACATCTACTTTTTGCCTACAGAGAAGTTCCACAGGAATCATCAGGATTCTCGCCCTTCGAGCTATTGTATGCCAGGAGAGTGAGAGGCCCTCTTGATCTCCTAAAGGAAAACTGGGAAGGTAAATTTGTGGGGAACAAAACATCTGTGGTAGATTATGTGCTGAAACTTAGACAAACCTGGATACGCTCTGTAAACTGTTTCAAGCAAATGTAACCAAGGCCCAAGAGGTGCAAAAATTCTGGTACAATCAAACTGCACGCTCTGGAGTATTTGAGGTAGGGGATTAAGTAATGATATTTCTTCCCCTGCGCAAAGACAAGCTCAAAGCTGCTTGGGAAGGCCCCTACCTAATTAGAGACAAAATGGATGATTTGACATATGTGGTGGTTAAAGAAAGATTTGAGGAAAAACCTAAGGTGGTGCATGTAAATATGATAAAGCCATACCATACAAGGGGTGGAGTGGTTTTAAAAGTGCATAAGGTCCCTGAAGAAAATATGGAGCAAGGGGAAGAAGAGGTATTAGACAACGTAAGCACTGGTTGGAAGAATGCAATCCAGACCAGCTAAGATAGTCAGAACAACTCACCCCTGGGGACAGGAAAAATAGTCAGTGGTAACAGAATTTTCTGACATTTTTCAAAACAAACCTGGAAAAACTGATTTGGCTATACTTAGCCTTGACACAGGAGACCATCCCCCAATAAGGTCACCCCGTTATCGAGTCAATGGGAAGGTGTTGGGAGACATACGCAGGGAGGTTGAGAAAATGTTAAGGTTAGGGATTATCAAACCCTCTGTAAGCCCCTGGTCAGCCCCAGTGGTGAAGAAACTAGATAACACCATCAGATTTTGTATTGATTTCAGAAAATTAAATTTAATAACTAAGCCAGATGCATATCCAATGCCCAGAACCGATACACTTTTAGATCAGCTGGGAGCTGCTAAAATCATTTCTACTATTGATTTGTGCAAGGGATTTTGGCAGATGAACTTGGATGAAGCTGCCAAACCCAAAACAGCATTTGTCACACCAGATGGGTTATTTGAGTTTAACGTATTGCCTTTTGGATTAAGAAATTCTTCTGCATCCTTCCAAAGGCTAATTAATCGATTGCTGAATGGTTTGAGCGCATTTGCAGTGGCGTTTATCGACGATATAGCCATTTTTAGTGAAAATGTAGAGGATCATTTGGTACACCTAAGAACTGTATTAAGGGTTATACGTGATGCTGGTCTAACAGTAAAACTGAGCAAATGTCAGTTTGGAATGCCTGAAGTAGTGTACTTAGGGCACAAGGTTGGAAATGGTCATTTAACACCTTTATGGGACAAAGTTGTAGCTATTTGACAAAGCTTTTGACAAAGTGCCCTATGATATTCTGATTAACAAACTAGCTAAAAGTGGGCTAGATGGAACAACTATTCGGTGGAGTCACAGTTGGCTACAGTATCAGACTCAAAGAGTGCTTATCAACGGAACCTTCTCAAACTGGGGGGACGTAACAAGTGTGGTACTACAGGACTCAGTCCTTGGCCCAGTGCTCTTCAACGTTTTTATTAATGATTTGGATGAGTAGGTCTGGGAGTGGCTGCTAAAAAGCCTGTCTCGTGTGACTCAATAAACATGCCTCTGATAGTGATTGATCTTTAAAGAAAGGCCTCTCCAGAAGACCTTAAAGACTGGCCAGGCTCATATGGGAGAAGTCTGAAGCCTTGTCCCAAGCCATACAGGGCTTTATAGGTCACAACCAACACTATGAATTCTGCTCAGAAACAGACTGGCAGCCAGTGAAGCTATTGTAACAAGGGAGTTGCATGCTCCCTGTGACCAGTCCAGTCAACAATTTGGCCACAGAATTCTGGACCAGCTAAAGTTTCTGAACCATTTTCAAAGGCACTGTCACATAGAGCACATTGCAGTAACTCCAAAAGAGATGTAACTTAGCCATGTGTGACCATGGACAGATCAGACTTCTCTAGAAACAGGTGCAACTCATGCACTAGCGTCAGCTGGACACCACCGAGACCTGGGCAACTAGGTTCAGAACTGAGTCTATGAATACAACCAAACTGAGAGCCTGAGTCTTCAGAAGGAGTGTAACTCCATCCTGCACAGACTGAATCCTTATCCCCTGATCTACCTTTCAACTGACCCAGGAGCACCTCTGTCTTATCTGGATTAACCTTCAATTTGTTTGCTCTTATCCAGTCCATTACCAACATCAGGCATCTATTTAGAACCAGAACAGCTTCCTCGGATTTAGATGGAAAAAGAGTTGGGTGTCATCAGCATACAGGTGGCACTGACCCCCAAAACTCTGGACCATCTTTCCAAGTGCTTTCATGATTATGTCAAATAGTATATGATGGACAACACAGGCCAACAGCTATGGCATTGAACAGGAAGCCCCTACCACCACCTTTTGAGATTGCACCTCCAAGAAGGACTGGAGCCAACAGTGCCTCTCAACTCTATCTCAGACAGATGTCCCAGAAAGATACCATGGTCAGTAGTATAGAAGGCCACCGAAAGTTCTAGCAGAACCAACAGGGACACACTCCCCCTTGTCCAGTTCCCAATGTAGATGGTCCGCCAAGGCGACCAAAGCAGTCTCTGTCCCATAACCAGGCCTGAATCCAGATTGAAATTAATCTAGATAATTTGTCTCATCCTGAAATCCTTAGAGCTGAGAAGCCACCCACATGTCTCAGTACCTGGCCCAAGCTTGTAATACTGGAAACCTGACAGAAATTATCCAATACAGTGGGGTTCAGGGAGGGTTTTTGTTGTTTTGTTTTTTAAGCAAAGGTCTTGCCTCCTTTAGGCAAGACAGAATCACAACTTGCCATTAAGAGGCATTCACCACTGCCCTTACCCACTCAGCCAGTCCCCTACCCTAGGCTGCCTTTATAAACCAGGAAATGCAAGGGTCCAGCACATAAGTATTAGGCCTCATTTCATCAAGGATCCTATCCACATTTTTCGGCTGTACAATTTGACAAGTATCCATAGTAACTGGACAAACCAGTGTCAGGACGGGGCCCAGGCCCCCTGCTTTGGTTTCAGATGCTGAGTCAGAGCCTGAGTTAGAAGAAGCTCATCCAAGTCAGGTAGCTGGAGAGGATATTCCCCAAGGCTCTCCAGGAGTCAGGAATTAATCTTCTCAGGAGTTTATCGAACAGGAGTCCAGGTTGAGAGATTGTTTTCCCCACTCATGGTACTCAAGTCTTTGTCTGAGTGGGAGAGAACACCGGAATTGACAGATCCCACAGTCCACTGCAGGGTCAAGTGAGTAGAGTTGAAAGGAGGTTGGGAGGTGGTCCGTCAGTCTAGCTACATGTCAGAAGTTGCATCATTTTATTTATTTTATTTATTTATTTATTACATTTTTATACCGCCCAATAGCCGAAGCTCTCTGGGCGGTTCACAAAAATTAAAACCACAAAAAACATCGAACAGGTTAAAAACACAATTACGAAATACAGTATAAAAAGCGCAACCAGGATAAAACCACACAGCAAAGTTGATTATAAGATTAAAATACAGAGTTAAAACAGTAAAATTTAAATTTAAGTTAAAATTAAGTGTTAAAATACTGAGTGAATAAAAAGGTCTTCAGCTGGCGACGAAAGCAGTACAGTGTAGGCGCCAGGCGGACCTCTCTGGGGAGCTCGTTCCACAACCGGTGTGCCACAGCGGAGAAAGCCCTCCTCCTAGTAGCCACCTGCCTCACTTCCTTTGGCAGGGGCTCACGGAGAAGGGCCCCTGTAGATGATCTTAAGGTCCGGGTAGGTACATATGGGAGGAGGCGTTCCTTCAGATAACCTGGCCCCAAACCGTTTAGGGCTTTAAATGTCAATACCAGCACTTTGAATTGGGCCCGGACCTGGACTGGCAGCCAATGAAGCTGGAAAAGGACTGGCGTAATGTGATCTCGTCGGCCAGTCCCTGTTAGTAAACGGGCTGCCCTATTTTGTACCAGCTGAAGCTTCCGGACCATTTTCAAAGGCAGTCCCACATATAACGCATTGCAGTAATCCAAGCGAGAGGTTATCAGAGCATGGATAACTGTAGCTAGGCTATCTCTGTCCAGATAAGGGCGTAGTTGGTATATCAACCTAAGCTGATAAAAGGTGCTCTTTGCCACTGAGTTCACCTGTGCCTCAAGTGACAGTTCTGGATCCAAGAGCACCCCCAAACTACGGACCCGATCCTTCAGGGAGTGTGCAACCCCGTCCAGGACAGGGCAAACATCACCTCGCCGGACAGATGAACTACCCGCTAACAGTACCTCCGTCTTGTCTGGATTGAGTCTCAGTTTGTTAGCCCTCATCCAGTCCATTACCGTGCTCAGGCACTGGTTCAGAACAGCCACTGCCTCACCTGGGTTTGATGAAAAGGAAAGGTAGAGCTGGGTATCATCCGCATATTGATGACACCTCAGTCCACATCTCCGGATAACCTCCCCCAGCGGCTTCATGTATATGTTAAACAGCATAGGGGATAAGATAGAGCCCTGTGGAACCCCATGGCTTAGGAGCCACGGCACAGAGCAATAATCCCCCAGCACCACCTTCTGGAATCGGCCATCCAAGTAGGAGCGGAACCACTGCAACGCAGTACCTCCAACTCCCAGCTCAGACAACCTATCCAGAAGGATACCATGGTCGATGGTATCGAAGGCCGCTGAGAGGTCCAGGAGAATCAACAGGGTCGCACTCCCCCTGTCTCTCTCCCGACAGAGGTCATCCCACAGGGCGACCAAGGCAGTTTCCGTTCCAAAACCAGGCCTGAAACCCGATTGAAATGGATCTAGATAATCCGTTTCATTCAAGAGTGCCTGGAGTTGTCCTGCAACCACCCGTTCAAGCACCTTGCCCAGGAAAGGGATATTAGCCACCGGCCTGTAGTTGTTAACATCCTCCGGGTCCAGATTAGGCTTCTTCAGGAGTGGTCTAATTACCGCCTCTTTTAAAGAGGCCGGCACCACTCCCTCTCTCAAGGAGGCATTTACAACCTCCTGGACCCAGCCGGCGATCCCCTCCTTATTTGATGTAGTGAGCCATGAGGGGCAAGGATCAAGCACACAGGTGGTCGACCGGACTTGGCCAAGCACCTTGTCCACATCCTCGGGCCTCAATAACTGAAACTCATCCAATAAAACTGAACCGGACGGCGCTCTGAACGCCTCTACTAGTGGAGCTGCATTAAATGTGGTGTCCAATTCATGACGAATCTGAGCGACTTTATCTTCAAAGTGCCGTGCAAACTCGTCACAGCGTGCTACCGAGGGTTCCACCATCTCTCGCCCTGGCCCAGAGTGTAACAGGCCGCGAACCACCCGGAAAAGCTCCACCGGACGACATTGAGAAGACGCAATGCTGGTGGAAAAGAACTGCCTCTTTGCCACCCTCACCGCCACAGAGTAGGCTCGATAGTGAGCTCTAACCCGTGTTCGATCAGACCCAGCACGAGTTTTCCTCCACCTGCGTTCTAGCCGTCTCCCCTCTTGCTTCATTGCCCTCAGCTCAGGTGTATACCAAGGAGCTGACCGGGCTCTGCTCAGAGGGAGAGGACGCTTGGGCACGATCGTGTCAACCGCCCGAGTCATCTCTGCATTCCACAGAGCGACCTGGGCTTTGACAGGAGCACCGGCCATATCAGCAGGAAAATCCCCCAGAGCCCTCTGGAATCCATCGGAGTCCATTAGCCTCTGGGGGCGGACCATTTTAATAGCCCCCCCCACCCTTGCAGAGGGGAAAGGCCGCCGAAAGTCTAAACCTCAGTAGGAAGTGATCTGACCATGACAAGGGGGTAGATGTTAATTCCCCCACTTTTAGACCACCATCCTCTTGCCCAGTTGAGAAAACCAAGTCAAGCGTGTGTCCCTTTGCATGTGTTGGGCTGATGACATGTTGAGACAGCCCCATGGTTGTCATGGCGGCCATGAAGTCCTGAGCCGCTCCGGATACAACAGCCTCGGCATGGAAGTTGAGATCCCCCAGAACCACCATCCTGGGGGTCCTCAACACCAGGTCCGAGACAACCTCCGTCAGCTCAGGCAGGGAGACTGTGAGACAGCAGGGTGGACCAGCAGAATCCCTAATCTGTCTCGAGTACCCAACACACAGTACAAACACTCCAGACCAGCACTCGACTGAACAGGAAGCCTAGAGAGGGAGATTGTATTCCTATAGACCACGGCAACCCCCCCTCCCCAGCCCTCGAGTCTGTGCTGGTGCAGCACCGAGTACCCAGGAGGGCAGAGCTGGGTGAGAGCAACCTGACCTGATCCATTTAGGGACCTGATCCATTTAGTAGATAGGGAAACTGTCCATTTAGTAGATAGGCAACTGCCTTGCTTTATTAGGCTAATTAAGCTTAGAGGACAGCTGCTGGCGTTCAGTCCTTTCAGGTGTGAAGAGGTATATGGATCATACAGCTAACCTCTTTGTAGTCTCACATTTCAGTGGGAGGACTTGTAATCACGACAGCAGGGGCCAAAGTTACATCCACTAGACTTGTAACTTGACAACCAAATCAGCATGACAGACTTTATCTGCAAAGTGTTGTGCAAATTGGTCATAGTGGGCTATCAAGAGATCCACCCCTTCTTCTTGCATAACTGACCATCCAAAAAAGCTCTGTTGGGCAACTCTAAGTAGACAGTGCTGGTGAAGTACGATTTCTTCGCCACCTTCATTGCCAAAGAGCAGGCTTGCCAATGAACTGTAGCTCATACTTGATCAAATTTGTTCTGAGTTTTGCACCAACATCGCTCTAGTTGACATACCACTCATTTCATTGCCTGCAGCACCCTGGAAAACCCAGGGGGGTTGTTGGGTTCCAGTGGTGGTGACCTGCAAAGTGTGTGCAATGTTTGTGTTCCTACCTGAGATCAACATGGTGTACACCTGCAACAAGAGCAAGCTGGTTGCACTATGGAAAGAAAAAGTGAGTGTCCTTGAGCGGTGAGTGTCCACCCGCCAAGGAATAAGAGAAGGTGAAGAGTTCTTAGAATGGTGGAACTGCAATAGCAACAAAGAAGTACAAGAGATTGAAGAGCAACAGCAAGTTGAAGCAGAAGTGGAGAATGTTGAGGTTAGGAAAGCCAATGAAGACAAAACTTCCTAGAAAAGGGTGACAGTTAGGAGCCGAATAACTAGAAGACACTCTGCACCAATAGAACCACTAGAGGTATGTAACTACTTTCAGCTACTGGACAATGAGACTGGAGGACAGTCTGCAGAGGAAGAATTACAGAGACCCCCGTGCAACAGGGAGCAAGAGGCAGAAAGTCAGTTGACCAAAAAGAAGCGTAGTCATTGTGGAAGACTACCTGCTGCATGGGATTGAAACCAAAGTATGCTGTGAAAACCCATGGGCTCACCAGGTATGTTGTCTCCCTGGAGGACAGATTAAAGATTTGACTGAAGGGTTGCCAAAGCTCATAAAGCCCACTGATACATACCCTTCTCTTCTCATCCATGTGGGAACAAATGATACTGCTAAGTGGAGCTACAAAGCAATCACAGACTTCAAAGCTCTGGGAAGGAAACTCAAGAACTTTGAAGTTCAGATAGTTTTCTCATCCATCCTCCCAGTTCTTGGAAAAGGAAAAGAAAGGAGAAGAAAAATACTCAAATGAACGACTAGCTACGAAGGTGGTGCCGACATGAGACATTTGGATTCTGGGACCACGGGCTACGCTACTTGCAAGATCGGAATGCTGGCAAGGGACGGGTTGTACCTCACAAGGGCTGGGAAGAATGTGTTTGGCCACAGCATGAAGAACTTGATCAGGAGGACTTTAAACTGAATTTTACGGGGGAGAGAGAGACATAAATTTCGAGGCAACAATGGATGAAGACTTATGCACCATAACAGAGAGAACAGCTCTAAGAGGGCCCTCAAATAGTCCTCACAAGAATGTAGGAAAGAAGCCAGACCATAAAACACATGGTCTTCAATGTCTATTTACTAATGTTCAGAGTATGGGAAACAAACAGAATGAACTTGAACTCTTAATACATGAAGGCAAATACAACTTGATAGGTATAACTGAAACTTAGTGGGATGACTCCCATGACTGGAATATAGCAATTGAAGAGTATAACTTGTTCAAAAAGAACAGAAGAAATAGAAAGGGAGGCAGAGTTGCACTATGTTAAAAATACTTATCCCTGCAGAGAAATACAGGACGATGAGCCTTGTAGCCCCATCCTGAGCATCTGGATTAAAACACAAAAGGCAAAGAATAAAAGCAGCATAATAGTTGGAGTCTACTACCGACCACACAATCAAGGACAAGATGAGGATGAAACTTTTGATAAGCAAATTGTCAGTCAGAACATAAGAAGTGCCCTGCTGGATCAAACCAAGGGTCCATCTAGTCCAGCACTCTGTTCACACAGTGGCCAACGGACCATAAGGCAGGACATGGTGCAACAGGTGCACACAGGCTTATTGCCTCAAATACTGGAGATAGCACACAACCATCAGGGCTAGTAGCCATTGACAGCCTTCACCTCCAGGAATTTATCCAATCCCCTTTTAAAGCCATCCAAATTGGTAGCCATCACTACATCTTATGGTAGTGAATTCCATAATTTAATTATGCCCTGTGTGAAGACATACTTCATTTTATTTGTCCTGAATCTCCCACCAATCAGCTTCATGGGATGACACTGGGTTCTAGTATTTTGAGAGGGAGAAAAACGTCTTCCTATCCATTCTCTGACACCATGCATAATTTTGTACACCTCTACCATGTCTCCCCCTTGGCCTCCTTTTTTCGAAGCTAAAAAATCCCAGCTGTTGTAACCTTCCCTCATAGGGGAGATGCTCCAGCCCCTTAATCATTTTAGTTGCCGTTTCCTGCACTTTTTCCAGCTCTATGATATCCCTTTTTAGGTGTGGTGGCCAGAACTGTCCACAGTATTCTAAGTGTGGTCACACCATGGATATAAAGGCAGTATGATACTGGTCATTTTATTCTCAATTCCTCTTATAATACCTAACATGGAGTTTGTCTTCTTTACAGCGGCTGCACACTGGGTTGACATTTTCATCGAGCTGTCCACCACAATCCCAAGATCTCTTTCTTATTTGGCAACCTCCAGCTCAGATCCTATCAGGTTATTCTTGAAGTTGGGATTTTTATCCCAACATGCATTACTTTACACTTGCTTACATTGAACCAGATCTGCAATTTGGATGCCCACTCTCCCAGCTTGGAGAAATCCTTTTGGAACTCCTCTCAAACTCCTTTTGTTTTAATCACCTGAAATAATTTGGTGTCATCAGCAAACTTGGCCACTTCACTGCTCACTCCTAATACCAGATCATTTATGAACAAGTTGAAAAGACTTGGTTCCAGTATAGAACCCTGTGGGACCCCACTATTTACGTCCCTCCACAGGGAGAATTTACTGTTTATTCCTACTCTCTGCTTTCTGTTCTTTAACCAGTTACTTATCCAAAAGAAGACCTCTCCTCTTATTCCATGACTGCTAAGTTTATTCAGGAGTCTTTGGTGGGGGACTTTATCAAAAGCCTTTTGGAAGTCTAAGTAAACAACGTCCATTGGATCACCCCTGTCTACATGTTTGTTGACAGTCTCAAATAATTCTAGAAGATTAGTGAGACAGGACTTGCCTTTGCGGAAGCTGTGTTGATTCTTTTTAAGCAGGACATGCCCTTCTATATGCTTACTAATTTTGTCTTTAATAATGTTTTCAACCAATTTATCTGTAACAGATGTCAAAGCTAACTGGCCTGTAATTTCCCGGATCCCCCTTGGATACCTTTTTGAAAATTGGTGTTATATTGTCCATCTTCCAGTCCTCTGGTACTGTGGCTGAGCTTAAGGACATGTTGCATATTTTTGTGAGGAGGTCCACAATTACATATTTGAGTTCTTTGAGAACTCTAGGATGGATATCATCTGGGCCTGGTGATTTATTTGCTTTCAATTTGTCAATAAGGTTGAGAACTTCATCTTTTGTCACCATTTGCCTCAGTTCCTCAGACTCCCTTCTGCAGTGAACACTGATACAAAGAATTCATTTAGTTTCTCTGCAATCTCCCTGTCCTCCTTTAGTACTCCCTTAACTCCATTGTCATATAACGCTCCAACTGCTTCCCTAGCTGGTTTCCTGCTTCTGATATATTTAAAGAATTCTTTATTGTTGACCTTGATATTATTAGCGATGTAATCTTCAAAATGCTTTTTTGCATCTCTTATTGTTTGCTTGCATCTCCTTTGTTCCAGCTTGTGCTCCCTTTTTTTTCCTTACTTGGGCAAGTCTTCCATTTTCTGAAGGAAGCCCTCTTTTCTACAATAGCTTCTTTAACATTGCTTGTTAACCATGCTGGTGACCTCTTAGACTTGGTGCTACCTTTCTTAACCTGTGGAATACATTTTACTTGAGCTTCTATTATTGTTCTTTTGAGTAAGCTCCATACATTTTCCAAGGATTTAACCCTCTTTTCCCGCTTTCAACTCTCTTTTCACCAGTTCCCTCATTTAAAAAAAGTTTCCTCTTTTGAAGTCAAATGTGACTGTGTTGGGCTTCCTGGGCTATACTTCTCACTTAAGTATATCCAATAGCACTGTGGTCACTGTTACCAACTGGCTCAACAATATTTACAACTCGTATTATGTCTTTGGCAGCACCACTTAGGATTAAGTCCAGGGTTGCCTCCCCTCTGGTCGGTTCCATGACCAACTGTTCTAAGGCACAGTCATTTAGGACATCAAAAAATTTAACCTTTGTCATGACTGGAATATGCATTTATCCAGTCAATGTGAGGATAATTGAAGTCACCCATTATTACAACACTTTGTCATTTGGAGTACCCCTGATTTGGTCTTCTATCTCAAGGTCACCCTGAACATTTTGGTCTGGGGGGAAATAGCACATTCTTAGCGCTACATTAGTTTTGGGGCCTTGCATTGTCACCCACAGCACGTCTGTGGAAGAGTCCTCCCCGTTTAGGTGCTCTAATCTACTTGACACAATGCCCTCTTTGATGTACAGAGCAATACCGTTCCAGTACACCATTCCCTGTCCTTCCTGAAGAATTATATCCAGGGATGACGGTATCCCACTGGTTCTCTCCATTCCACCAGGTTTCTGTAATGTCCACTATGTTCAGGTTCTCCTTTGTGACCAAGCACTCCAATTCTCCCGTTTTGGCTCGGAGGCTTCTAGCTTTTGCATAGAAACACCTATACACGGTGTCTCACCCCAGATGTCTCCAGAACAGAAAACATTGACAGAAAAAATAATAGAAGAGGGCTGAGAATAAAATCATGGGAAAGAGAGAGAAAGTGAGAACAAAGGTGAGAGGGAATTATGGAATAGGCTAGCAAAAAGAATTATTGCAACGATAGGCATAAAATAGAGAGAACAGGACCAGAAAATCCAAACCAGCAAAAGACTCAAAGAGGTCATGAACTGTATCTGAACAGAAAAAGTAAGTTTGTTAGACACACATATTACAGGATTTTCTAAAATTATAAGGCAAGGAACTTGCCATACTGCCAACAATTTTTTTCTTCCCAAAGTACCCCATTTCTTTTAACTTCCACTGCTCAGAAATTCATTAGCTTACATATTAAATCCAAGACAAACTTTAGAGGTAATGATATTTCAGGCTATTTTGGCAGATTATGTTGTTTCTGAACTTTTTAGTCAGTGTTACAAAACCTTAGGCCTGAGGCCCCAATCTGGCCTCTGAGATAGCCATGTCCCTTACTGTGGCCTCCATGCCCACGCCCCGATCGTTTGGTGATTTCCCAGCTTTTGTGCAGGTTTTCCCCATTCTAAAAGGCTGAAATGCCTCTCCTATGGCATAGTTACTGGCAGTAAGAGCTTTAAGATAAAATAGGCTGGTATTTTGGCCCACCTCTTTTGCCTTTAGCCTTGCTACCACTGGAATGCAGCCCCCAAGTACTTCTATGGCATGGAAATATGGCCCTCAGGCTGAAAGAGGTTCTGCACCCCTACTTTAGGTTTTTAAAAATCTGCTTCAGTAATTTTCTCTTGCACCATGAATGAGGCCCACAAATATCATGGAGCAGAATTTTCTTCCCCACCACCAACACCACCATGAAGCAAATTTAAAACCAAAACCAAAACATTCTCAAAATAGTTACAGACTACCCAGATATCTAATACAATGCTACTAAATGCATAGAGAGTTATTTGTGTATAGCTGCACTCATACTAACCTTTGCAACGCCTGCTCCAGTGAACCTGGCCTCCAACAGTTCCTGCCTTCGTGGGTCCAGGCTATGCAATTCTTCCATCATATCTGCTAATAAAGACAACAATACACTGTAAGGAAAACATTGTAACAGTGAAAGACTAAAGTGTGCTATGATATTGCTTAAATCTAAACATGAATCGAAAGAAACATTAACCACATTAATAAATCACATACACAGGGATGTATAGCATTACAACTTTGTCATGTTGTGGTATAATTACCACTGAAACTGTACCTATCATTTATATTTCTACAATATCAATTATTTCTTGATTGAGATATAGTTACCCACCACACCCTACAATCCTTACCTCTCCTTTATGCACAGATGAATAAGATTTAGTTATCTTTCTCCACTTGGATAAAGAGTAGTTAGTGCCACAAATCCCCCCTTTCTCATCCCAGCAAAGAACTGTAGGGCAGCATTTTTTAATAAAATGCTATTAGAAGGGAGAAAAACTGTAAGACCATCAGAAACAAAAGAGCGAAGATAGCAAAGGGAAAATGCATGGAGTAGTACTGTACTTAAGGAATAACTCACTATTTCTGTAAAGAGAAAGGCAAATGCTAACATGAGAGATTCTTATGTTCGCATATAGTTTATAGGCTGGATCTTGAACAAGTTAAACAGACTATAGTACAACTGAAATCAACTGGACGTCAGTCTTGACTAAAGGCATGACTAACTTAGCGAGTATCCAAACCACTAGTCTTCTATGGACCTCAGGCTAAAAGAGGTTCTACATCAGTTTTAGGTTTTAAAAAAATTGGCTCAGTAATTTTCTCCAACACCATGAATGGGGATCACAAACAACATGGAAGCAGTATTTTCTTCCCCACGGCCAACATCATGAAGTAAATTTAAAACCCAAAGTATCTGCAGTCCACACAGACATCTAATAAAGGTGTTTGTTTTAAATTATATAGCTGCACTCATACTAATCTTTGCAACAACTACCTTATTTTCTGTATATTTCTGTGTGTCCAAAAACACACACCACCCGTTACAAAGTGGTGCAGAACTCAATTGGTCCCTAGGAGTAAGTTTTACCTTGGGGGTGTAATTCTTCTCCAAGTTGTTTTCATCTTGCTATTGGAGTTAACACTCTCATAGTGCAATTTCAAACTGCAAGTTTTTTTAAATTATTTGTAATTTTAAATTGTATTCAGTGAAAAAAAAACTGTTATTGGGGTACATTGGGCCCTTTTCATTATTTACTATGAGCCCAGTATTACACCTAAGGAGTTTTTGGTTTCAGTTTTGCTTTGCTTTCTCTTTATTTCTGGTTGTTGTTTTTCCCCACGATTTTTTTGTTGTTGTTTGATAATATTCACAACAAAAAGGGGGGAAAGAAAAAAAAACCTCCAGTATTTTTTCTATGCATTTTAGGTTTTGTTTTCTTCCGCTATTTTCTCTTGATGTTAAAAAAATAAGTTAATATTGTAGAGCCCAATGTACCCCAATAGTTTGTGTGTTACACTGTTTCTGAATGTGATACCAAAAATATATATTTTTATGTTAACCTGGAGTTATTTTGAAATCAATCATATATTTCAAGCTAGGAATTTAAAGGAGTGTATTGAACCCCAATAGCAGACTGATGCCATCAAAACAAATAGTACAGAAGGATTAAATTACAGCAGCATTAACTATTTCAGTCCCGTAGTACACATCTCTCTAAAAAAAAAAAGTTCATTCTTGAAGGACTACCACTTCAATCCAAGAAAAATGTTGGGGCTATTCCATATTCCCGACAGGTTCAAGGGAACATTAAGGATGCTGCATTTACAAATCCCTCCCTATCAAGAAATTATCAATCTTTCATCATTAACCACACTTCACATGAAATTACTAATGGGATATATGACACAGGATTGGCCTTTGCCACCCAAGATGAAACGTTAGGAATCTAATCTGCTCTCAATACTGTATCCTAGATATTAGGGTCTGTTAGCCTCCTTAACCAGCCTCGCCTGAGCATGAGGTTTGCTGATGGATCCTTCTTTCCCCTGCCATTCACAAAATATACTAGCTAGCCTTCTTCTGATGGTACCCTTTTCCTGCCATGACTCCAATTGAACCTGATCTTCACTGGGACCTTAAGACTCTTCATACAAAGAACCAGTCAATCAGGGCTCATACATCAGGCAGGCAGGCACACACACACACCCCTCTCCCAATATAATGCCAATATGAGATACAAAGAATGAGAAAACCCCAGCAGTTTAAGTATTCATGTGAATTCACTCTTATTTACTCTCTCCTCAGGAGCTGTTACCAATATTTGAGCCATGGGAAACAATTAAAATATAGCAAGTGTATACAATAAACTGAAGCAGTTTGTTTCAAAAAGCCCCAAATAAAAATAACTACCCTATTTCTTCGATTCTAAGATGCACTTTTTTAAACATCTCTAAAAATGGGGTCTAAACATCTCTAAAAATGGGGTGCGTCTTAGAATCGCGGGTGTGTCTTAGGGTTTTTTTTTTCTGTTGGTGGTATTAGTGTGAGTCTTACAATTGATGGCGTCTTACAATCGAAGAAATACGGTAGTTGTGTGACCGAATAAACATTTCAAGATTGTTTCACTATTTTATTTTCAAAACTCAATACATGTGTTCCGCGGACAAATTAGTCATCGTTTGTTGCAGAGTTGGATCTTTTTCACAGTCCTGTACCCTGCAGCTTCTATCTGACTCGTTCAAATTTTTCAAAGCTAAAAATGTCATAGAAATGAAATCATGAATATATGATAAGGGGAGAAGGATTATTTTCTTATTTCCCTTTAATGAACAATGTCCCAGACAGTATTACCATGAGCTTGATTCCTGAAGGGTACCAACACACACTAAAGCAGAACCAGAGGTTTTAAAAAAAGAGAGAAGGGGGGAAGAGTTCGCATCCCTGAATTGTTTCCGCTGTCTCTGAAACATATAATTTAACAACTGATTTACAAAAGGGTAGAATAGCAAAGTGTTATGGGTCCAATGATTCACACATTCCTGAATGCATTGTTCTCAGAAATATTTATTCTACTTTCATTTCCTCAAATAAAAGATAAGTATTGAATCTCACTGCATCCAGCACATGCTTATAAGGAATATTCCTGAAGGACAGCAAATGTCCTTAAGAAAGGGCAGAAAAGCATACTGACATCATAGCAATTGTTCTGTCTGCTCTCCATTTTGCATCTAAATAATTTTTAAAATTCAACAGTTATAAGAAAAAACAGTGAGGTTTTTTTTAACACTGTCACACAGTAGTAACCTATTGGTGGATTAGAACCTTTCTTTACTGGCAAGCAGTTGGCCTGCTAGAT
Source organism: Elgaria multicarinata webbii (assembly GCF_023053635.1). NCBI lineage: Eukaryota > Metazoa > Chordata > Lepidosauria > Squamata > Anguidae > Elgaria > Elgaria multicarinata. The sequence goes on from NC_086181.1 coordinate 5,628,214, forward strand.
TTTTCTTTCTCTGGCGTTTTATTTGTTAACTATTTTATGTGCCATCTCTTCCTGCTTTTAACTTTTTATTAAGTGTTGCAATCATGCTTTTAACCTCATTGACCATTTTTATTAATGCAAACTCAGGACATAAATATAAATGAGGTGGTTTACTGTGCATTGCTGATGATACTCCTAAAAACATTTTATGACTATGGCTGTGAGGCTTTTGTTTGGAAATAACATGGCTGTGAGGCTGTTGTCTAGAAATAAAAGTGTTACTGGAAGCGATGGGACTTCCAAGTAAAAGCAAGCAAGTTTAGAATCAGGATGTTTGTTAGAAGAGTTGTTCTAATTGAGTACGCTTATACACATTCTCAAATCCCCCAACAAGACAGCTGAAAAGACTCAATAAACTACAAAGGGATCAAGAGAGAAGGCCATGGAGTCTGTAGAATTATCAGAAGCATACAAGTTAAAAGTAAACCCACACAAAGATGGTTTTGTCACCTAAATTTCTAAAGCAGGCTGGTATCTGTAAAAACCATCTGTATATGTTTTAAACGGACTTATCATCCTCCCACCGCAACACACACAGCATGTGGAATTCCTTTAAATGAAGAACTGAGAATCTCAAGCAAGACTCACTCCATCTTTGTCTTCCCACTATTCCCATGAAGGGATTTACTTTACTTTGTAACCCCCACCCTACCCCACCCCACCCGCATGTCTTCCTAAGATATGCTCCAATATATACCACTACATATACCTCTGAATTCTAGTTGCTGGAGAATACAAGCAGGAGAATGTTATTACATTCATGTCTGTAAGCCTATGCGGCAGGGTCTTGCTATTTACTGTTTTACTCTGTACAGCACCATGTACATTGATGGTGCTATATAAATAAATAAATAAATAAATAAATAATAATAATGTCCTGCTTGTGGGTTTCCCTGCTTGTGGGTTTCCCTTAAGTATCTGATTGGCCAACTGTGGGAACATTGGACAAGATATTGGATATTGGCTTGTGATCTCACAAGGCTCTTCTTATGTATACTTTAGGGAAACACAAAAATACATCAGAATTAACCCGCTTTAAATGAGAAAATGAGTTACCTCACCCTCTAAGGCTCTCCACACAGATAAGTTACCAAGGGCTCATCTACACCAAGCAGGATATTCCACTATGAAAGTGGTATATAAAAGGCAGGAACCACACTATTGCTTTATAGTGGTATTGAACTGCACTGACAACTGTTGGGAGCCATGACATATACCATATGCCACTTTCATACCACTTTCACAGTGTTATAATGTGTCATGGGCCCCAACAGTTGTCAGTGCACTTCAGCGCTACTACAAAGCAGTAGTGTAGTTCCTGCAGCGGACTTCTATACCGCCATAAAGCAGTAGTGTGGCTCCTGCCTTTTATATAACGCTTTCATAGTGGAATATCCTGCTTGGTGTAGATGAGCCCCAAGAGATAAGAGCATCAGTTTTTAAGGCCAATAGTTGCTTTCCCTGCTCACTGCAACTCTACCGACATATACACTTAAGAAATGGGAACTGCTCTAAGTACTTCCATAAGGAGTGACGGAACTTTTCATTTGTACTTAACCATTCCCAACCATTTAACAACTCAACTAAAAAAACACCACCTAAACTTCAGGCCGTGGCGACTCCCACCCGAGTGCCCTCCCCTCCCCTGCCCTCCCGCGAGTACGCGTTCGCTCGTGTCTCACTCCTCCCTGCCCACAGGACACCCCCGATAATCCCCACGCTTCTAGGCCGAGTTCTCAACCCCTAACACTAGGCCTAGCAGCCTCTGCCGACACCGCCGCCCACTGACAGGGGTGCGCGAGTCCCCCTCCCCGCCCACAGAAAGTTACCATGGCAGCGCGAGCTTTCCCTCCCCCACCGCCTAGAGGTGCGAGGGACCCCCCAAAACACACAACTGACAAGAACGCTCACATAGCAACAACCCAAGCGCTCGCCCCCCCACCCCGCACAACTCGCTCTCTTTAAGCCCTGAGACGCGCCCCTTTTAACTTAGCAACGTAGGCCTGCCCCGAGGCCTACACGCAAGGCGGCAAATGTGGTCTCCACGAGCAACTACCATTCTCAGCCCCCACCCCAAGTACTGCTACTAATATAAAAACCCTTCGCGGCTTTTTTTTTAAAAACCACAGGAAGACAAGAAACTGCCCCATCCCTGCCGAAAGGCCTACACGTATACACACGCGTGTGGGTACGTCGTCCCCCACAACGTTACCATAGTTACCTGAACCCCTTTCCTTAGGATTTATTCGGGGGGCGCACACCCTCTCCTTCCGCAATGTTACTATAGAAACCAACGGGGGTGGGGGTGGAGGTGGGCTCTCAAGGCCCACAGAGACCGATCCCCCCCCGACGTTACCACAGCAACTAAAGAGAGGGGGGTGGAGAAAAGGCAGCTCTAAGGCCTACGATACCCCTCCCTTAAAACACGCACACAGCCACCACGGAAGGTTACCTCGGTAGTTCAGAGACACTCTTACCCAGCCCCCGGGGCCTACGAGCAGGAGAGGGAAGGAGGCCGGCCTGCTCATCAGCCAGCCACGGCCTTGAAGGACGACGGAGGGAAGTGAGCCTCTTTTTCCTCGGAGGTACATGGGAACGACACACGGGACGCGGTCTCACCTGTGGTGGCTCGGCTAGGCTCCACTTCTGCCTAGCCAGTGGCGGGCCCTTTTGGCTACAAGGAGAAGATGGGGAGGGAGAGAAGGAGGGACCGCTGGAGGAGAAGGGGGGCAACAGCTGCGGCGTTTTCTCAGCAGAGACCAAGAACGATGCAGGCCGCAAAATCCTCGGCCTCACGTAGACTCCGCGCCGGGAAAAAGTAATCTCGTTCTCGGGAGGATTGAGGGACTCTCCACCTTCTTTTCTCGAAGGAAGGGATTAGAGAGGGAAGGGAAGTGGGTAGCATAGGCTTGGGGGGGGGGGTTTACAAAAAAAAGATTCAGGTGTGGGGGGGGTGTTGCAAGTTGCGATCAACGGGGGCGGGGTAGCCCCCCCACATTTCACTCCCCCAAAGTCTATACACCCCCTTTCCCCGCCCTTCTTTACTTAATCATTTTTTAAGCCCGGCCCCCGGATCGATTGGTGCAAAAGGGGGGGGGGAAACACCACTTGTGAAAGCGCGTATTGTCTCGCGAGATTTGCACGGGTGGGAGGGGGAAGTTGGTGCTAGTGCGAAAAAGTGGGGGGAGGGGTCAGGTCAATGCGAGGAGGTGCTAAAAGCGCGGGGTGGAGCAATGAGAAAGAAGGGGAGCCCGGAGAGCGGGACGTGGTCATGTGTGGCGCGGTGGGAGAGTATCTGTCCATTAGTCGAGTTACTGCGAGATGAGAAGTATGTGTCGCTCGAGGGAATACTTGCAAGATCAAGGGAAGTCTGCTAGTACATCAGGTGGTGCAGAGCTAGGGTCTCCATCAATGGGATCGACGCCTGGGGACGTCTTTCTTTTATGGCGATATTTGTAAAATGAGGACGATGCGTACATCAGGGAATGAAATACACGGAGGACCTCCTGTGCCTGGGGGTGTGGCTGGGGGATTTCTCTTTGCGTAGAAGATGCTAAGGTAGGTGTGTGTGTAGGGCTTGTGGTGGACAGAGATGGGGGACTGTGCTCTGTTAATCAAAGGGATCAGTTACCTGAAGGTCTGTTACCATGATGTGCTTCAAGGGAATTGTAGCTTCAAGAAGGCTCTGCATTAAGAAAGCTAAGGGATATAGGGTTGTTTACATCAAAGGGGTAATTACAGACAAAGCTCCATTGGGGTAGAAAGTAGAGCATACAGAACAGTTTCAATGATTTGTGGTTTCATGAAGAGATACATGCACGGAGGAATTTCATGACCTTGAGAGCATGTGAAAGGTATAAAAGGTATGTGATGGTTATGAAGGAGGTGGCAGTTCACTGAAGTATGTTTTAAAGTGACTTCATACATCAAGTCAGCCCCACCGAGTTAAGTGAAGCTCACTCCCAGGTAAGTAAGTGGGCATAGGATTGCAGCCGTAGTTGGTGAACAGCTGGGGTGTTCCTCAACAATGTGGCAGTCAGTTGCCAGAGGTGTGCAATATTAATGTGCAAATAAAAAATTTAAATCCTGCTGAGTGGAGTGGGGTAGCTTGAGGTAAAGGAGATGGGAAGGAGATTCATATCCTCATTTGCCCTTTGTGTTAACTAGGAAACAGCACTCTACATGTATTTGCTGAAAATCAGTTTTCTTGAAGCTTCAACTAAAACTCTAAAAGTTAAGATGGGGATGGAATCAATACCTTTTGGGGTTACTTGACACCTTATCCTTTAAGATACCCACCCCTACTGTTCTAACAAAACTCATAGTCTCATTTCCCCCAAGGAATTATACATCTCCTCCCTGAGAAGGATCATCATTGGGCAGCTGTGGAGGCCCTGGCACTCTGGGCAGGGTCCACTGCTGATGGTCTGGATCCCCTTAAAAAATATCCATTCTGGTGCTTCAAACAGTATCAGGTAACTGAGTCTAGTAGCCCTTTTAATTTTTCATAATGGCCTGCAGGAATGCTGCACGAAGGGCATTGTAGGAAATAAACCTGGTAGCTAGAACTACCCACCTGTCACTCTTCAGAATGCCACTGCTGCCTACCTCTGTTAGCATGTAAGCCCACAAGAGCCTACTGATGGAGAAGGGAGCCTACAAGGGGACACTTTGCCCCGGGACCCCTCATACTGGCACTGTGCAAAGCCCCAAGGGATTCTGTAAAGCTATGTTTTGTTATACACAACAATCCTCAAAGCTTTCAGTGCTATAAGGATGCAGCCTTCTGAAGTACCAACATTAAACTGTGGAAAAAATAACCAGGCTCACTGTCACCTACAACACAAGGTTTCTTAAAATGTAGTGCTTGTTTAACATTTAGAAAAGTACTGCAAGAGACATACTAGGAACCGGGAAGCAGCTTCCAAATGGTTCTGGCCACTCCAGTGCAGCTTTTCCTGCCAGATCAGAGTGCACAGGTTTGCAGCCTTTTGATGTGATCCTATACTTGGTGAATTGGAAGTTAATTTCTAATTTGTTCAATAGGACTTACACTGTAATCCTAACTGAAAGATCTGTCAGTTGGAGGATGTTAAGATGAGGTAACTCCCCATCCCCAGCATTCAGCTAGGAGATCTCCTCCTTTAGGGAAGGAATACAGGTGGAAGGGGGAAGCAGATGGCTCGCCCAAACCTTCATTCCAAGGATATGCTCACTATGAAGATGGGAAGTTTCACCAGGGCAAGAATTAGTGTAACTAATTTCAGTCCCATTGAGTTCTGTCTCCTGTCCAGCTGCAATGAAACAATATACCTCCCAATCTCAGCACACCACCGCCAGTTTATAAAGCCCAAACCAGCAAACCATAACTAACATGACAGGTCACATGGCATGAGACTATAACTGTCTGGCCTGATGTCATGCACACTTGGAGTTCACAAGGGAGAAAACCTATGGAGAAAGGGCACTTTGCACAACTCAGGGTTGAACTTTATATCCCAGAGAAGGCTTTGCACACAGAAACAATCCTCACACTGTGGGAGTTCATATGCTCTGCTAACAGCTCTCTGTTTATGCTAGTATCCTTAGGATTGCAGCTACAGACACCAAACACCAACTCCAGGAACCGGGCCCACTGACTACAGCACCCTGCCTAGGTAAGACATGGTGGGGAGGGTGAGCCAGACACTGTTAGGGGAAATACTCAAACTGTCTTCCTTGTCTCCCCAGCCACCAAATTAATGTTGAGACTGTGTACTACCTTTGAATGTGGGGAAGCAGATGCTGTCAGGGGAACTACTCAAACTCTCTCTTTTGCGACCCTCTCTTTCAACACTTCAAATTGCCACACTTTCTCAGGTGCAGTGCTGTAACGTACTTCCCTCCCACCAGCAGACAAAGGCAGGCTCCCCCCACCACAATCACACACCACATCCCTACAACGTGGGGTGGGGGGCAAGACAGAGCACCCTTTCCTTTCTGGCAAGGCATAGGAGGTGTAGTGCACAGGCTGCAATGGGTACATATTGGAACTTAAACCTCCCCCCTCCCCCAAGTCCCCTTTTCCCGTGTGTGTACATACTGGGAAGCAGAACCAATCCAGAAAATGCCGTTTGTTCTTGTAACAGCCTCCACAAGAGAACAAATCCTCCAGTGCAGCTTTGCGTGGCCCTCAGCAAGACATTCTGTTCTAACCACTGAGGCTACTGGCTAGCTATCCATATTCTTTTGTTATGCAGAATCAGAACCCGGACACACACCATGCACATTATTTCCACCTACACCCACCCTGAAGAGGATGATAGGAATAACAGGGCTCTTAATGTGTTCTCCCCTTCTTCCTTCTTGGCAAAAGGGAGAGCCTGATAGCCCCATTCCCACCACAGCATCACTTTAGCACACACTGCCCTGGCATGCCAGTATTTGCACATGGTGTCACAGATGTTGCCTGCTGCTCATTCTCTTCCTGCTCTTTTCTCCACAGGCTGCCAACATGAATAGATCCCAACCGCCACACTATTACGCTAAAGCCAGAGGCTGCCCCGCATACCTACAAATCCTGCTGGCTAAGAAGTTTCAGTTCACTTCAGGTGTGGCTGAAATTTTCCCTTCAGTCAGGCTCCTCAACCATTGCAATCTCCATGTGTGAAGATTTGAGGCCTACAGAGGCAAGGTAATAAACTCAGGCCTAGAGGTCTGGAGTTTTCTGTTGCGGGGAGGTATCCTTGAAAGGAGTAGTTTCATTTCTCTAGTTAAGGTGCATTTCCTGGTTAAGTTTAATTTCTCCAGTTGAAGGTGCATTTCACAAAACTGGGAAATTTACTTTCTGTTTTGGGGAAAGAGGGTATTAAATAGTAAGAGAACAAAGCCAGGAGACAGACCAGAGCCAAAGAAAGGCAAGACCTTAAGGAGCAGAAAGAAACAGATTAGAGTAAAAGAGCTCGCATTTTTGCAACTTTTCTTTTCATTTAATGCCTTTATATCACTCAGCTATATTGACTAAATACCTTTAGTTGTAATTTGCTTGTTTTACTTTAATAGTAAACTGTTTTGTTAAGCCACAAGTGTCTGGAGTGTTATTCACCCCATGTCTATAGCCTAAAGTCCATGTTACTGGGAAGTGGGAGGTAAAAAGAAGGAAGGTGGGACACTTAAGGAGGCAGGGAGATCCTTAAAGAGTTGCTCAGGGAGTCAGGGTCATAGAAGGAACCCTGAGACCATGACAGACAGTTATGGCACAGATGCAGCAGTCCAGACCACAGAGGCACTTTGCACCTATTTCCCATTAGTTATTGTCCAAGGGAATGATTGAGAGCCATTTTCTCCACCCCGATAGGGACTGCTGCCACTTTACTGTTGCTCAATAAAGATGGCTGTCTTTTGAATCTGTTATTGAACTGAGTTATTTTTACTTGCAGGCAGCTTGGCAGGAAGGGATCCCTCAGAGCAGCATTCCTCAACCTGGGCCCCTCTAGATGCTGTAAATTACAAATCCTATTGTCCCTGCCCATTGACCTTGTTTGCTGGGAGTTGTAGTACAACGTTCTGGAGGAATACAAAATGTGGAAGCCTGTATCAGTCAGCATGAGTTGTGCCTGTTGCTGGAGCCTGAAGACAACTTGGCAGGGGGACGGGGGGCAAGGGGATAAAGTACAAGGCATGGCTAAGGTTGGAAGCCCAAGCCTCAAATGCCTGAAAATCCCACTATGAAGAGGATGAAGCTCCATGAAGCCAGTCAGAAGGAAGGAGCAACTAGGGTGTCCAAATGCACCTCTAATAAGACACCCATTGGGCACAGAATCCAAGATGAGGGCTGTAAAGTGGCAAAGGTATGCATCAATCATGCCAATGTTCACTAATTGAAGAGATTGGGCCAGCTAGCAACCTGTTGTTGGGGCCTCCCTAATACACTCCCTATGCTGCTGATAAATACAACTTATGGGGTAAAGAATTCTATAGCTACACAATCACAGGTTTGCACTTCGTGGGGATCCTCGGGAGTCCCCACTTCCCTGCCAGCAAGGGGGCTCTTTGGAGCGTCCTGACAAGAGCGTCCTACCATTAATGGGATCTTGTGCCACAAAATAACATTGTGCAGTATTACACACAATTCTGGACACCTCCTCTGATATTTGTGTGACACACACCCCACCCCCATGTAATGCAGGCAACAGAACCCCACAGTCACATAGAAGTTATCCCAGATCCTTGTCAGATCATCATCATCCATAGGGGAAGGAAAATAATTTGCTGCAGTGAAATACATGGTATCTTCTAAAAAGTATTTGGTGTTCTTCTGGTGGAGGACGGAGACAGTGTGGAAAGCCAGCACATCCCACTAGAAATCCAGTTCCAAAATAGCACAAGCCCACTGGAGGACCAGGTTGCTACACTTGGATTGTAGCATCTCCTGAAAATGTGGGCCTAGCAGAATGCAGCAATCCTCAATGGCATCCCAGTCGAAGTAGGAAGACCCAGATGCACTCAAGATTGCTCACTCTGAGGGTTCTGAGATGTGGTGGGTAGAAGAGGCATGCACTGGAGCACAATAGGCTTTCTGGTCCAGGAGGCATGCTTCTAATAGCTTCCGTGGGGTTGGGGGTGGGAGGAGAAACAAGGCTGGCTTGGTGTGGTCTTCCCTGAATATCTTGGTCACTGGCATAAATGGACCATAGCATGGGAAGGTTTAGAGCACAGGCCAAGGTGGAAAGGGTTTGTAGAATTCTCCCTTCCCAGAGCTCCACTCCTCTGTCATCTTACTGCTGTGGGTAATAGAAAGCACCCTTGGAGCCTAGCAGTTTGAGTTGTCCCCTCATGCTTTGCATTTGTGTTGTACCTCACCTTGATCCAGAGGAAGAGGCGAGTAATGCGCTCGCTCTCGCTCTCGCTCTCGCTCTCTCTCTCTCTCTCTCTCTCTCTCTCTCTCTCTCTCTCTCTCTCTCTCTATATATATATATATATTAATTATATCCAATGCATTCTTGCCCTTCATCACCAGGACCAGACAGCAGTGTGAAGTGGAAGCAACACTATTGTAACTGCCTTGCCACTGGAATTTGATCAGGGTGGGAGGGTGGAATCAGCAGTTTGTCCCTTTAAAGTCTTTGCAGGAGTTTACAGCTAAACTGCAGCAGCAACATGCTGTTTTTTGGTGTGTGTGTGTGTGTGTGTGTCCCCACCCCACCCACCCCCGGAAAGTTGCCTAATATTGTCAAGAAATATTTTTGTAAGCTGCCATGAGAGCCTTTTTTGGCTGAATGACGGGATAAAAATGCTTAAATAAATAAGTAATAAACTTGTCATAAGCTTATTGTGCACCTTGCGATCAACTAGCAGGCCATATTTTTCACTTGCATATTTCTGGCGTTGGTTGCATGGCAGGGGAGTAACAAAGGGAAGTTAACAGCCTAGAACTTCACAGGCACATCTTAAGGTCTGTAGATGTGTCTGGAGTAGAGGTGGGGGACAGGTTTCATTCACCTCCCCTCCAGGCTGCCTCCGAGCATCTTTTGCTTCTTGTTCTGTATCTCACCTTATCCAAAGGCATTGACATTCTTTTGATTGCCTTATCTGTTTCAGTTGTCTTTAATGGCTTTGACAGCTATTCCAGGCTGCTGGGTAATTGGAAGATGGGCCAGGAGAAGATGCTTTGTGCTTTTCCAGTTGCCAACTTGGAGTAGGCCCTTGATCATTTGTTGAGGCAATCTCCGATCCTAACAGCCATGGGGAGAAACGTAGGGGATGCCCGCCTGGTCCTTACAAGCAGCCCCTGAAGAGACCACAGTCACAAACCCAATAGGTACTATTGGCTTCCTCTTCACACAGATGGCTGGTCCTGGTGATGAAGGACAAAGGCTGAGTTCATGTTGCTCTGAGTTCATGTTGCTCTGCTTCCCAGGGCAAAGCGGCATAGTGTTAGTGACAGGAGAATGAATGACACATTCCCACCTACACCAATTAGCTATATACTTCCCCCTCTTCCAGCATCTCCACACTTTAAGAAGGACACAGACAAGCTGGAGCGTGTTCAGAGGAGGGCAACCAGGATGACCAGGGGTCTGCAAACAAAACCCTATGACGAGAGACTGAAAGAACTGGGCTTGTTTAGCTTGGAGAAGAGAAGATTGAGGAGAGAGGCCTGATAGCACTCTTCAAATACTTAAAAGGTTGTCACACAGAGGAGGGCCAGGATCTCTTCTCGATCCTCCCAGAGTGCAGGACACGGAATAACGGGCTCAATTTACAGGAAGCCAGATTCTGGCTGGACATCAGGAAAAACTTCCTGTTAGAGCGGTACGACAATAGAACCAGTTACCTAGGGAGGTTGTGGGCTCTCCCACACTAGAGGCATTCAAGAGGCAGCTGGACAACCATCTGTCAGGTATGCTTTAGGGTGGATTCCTGCATTGAGCAGGGGGTTGGACTCGATGCCCTTATAGGCCCCTTCTAACTCTACTATTCTGATTCTATGATCTATGCCTCTCCGCTTGTTCACACTATTGCAACCCCACTTTACTTGGAAGCTACTGTATACCTGCACTTCAGCTTGTAGCCCCTGCTGTGTGTACAGTGGAGCTTGCTTGTATGCAGTCCTAATGTGTGGTTGGTAAAGGAACAGAAAACTAGACTCTCTGTAATCACTGGGAGAGGTTATCCAGAGATGTGGGCTGAGGTGTCATCAATATGAGGATGACACCCAGCTCTACCTTTCCTTTTCATTAATCCCAGGTAAGGCAGGGGCTGTTCTGAATCAGTGTCTGGGTGTGGTAATGGACTGGATGAGGGCCAACAGACTAGGTACTGTTAGTAGGTGGTTCGCCTGTCTGGCAACATGATGTTCAACTTGTTCTGGAGGGGGTTGCACTCCCCCGAAAGGATTGGGTTCATAGTTTGGGAGTGTTCTTGGATCCAGAACTGTCACTTGGAGCACAGGTGGACTCGGTGGCAAGAAGCACCTTTTATCAGCTTAGGCTAATATACCAACTGTGCCCTTATCTGGACAGAGATTGCCTAGCAAGTTATCCTCACTCTGATAACTTGTCTGGATTAATGCAATGTGTTATAAGCCTTTGAAAACAGTCCAGCTGGTACAAAACAGGGCAGCAAGACTGTTAACAGGGACTGGCCAACAAGACCACATTATACCAGTCCTTTTTCAGCTTCACTGGCTATCAGTTCAGGTCTGGGCCTGATTCAAATTGCTGGTATTAACATTCAAAGCCCTAAACGGCTTGGGGCCAGGTTATTTGAAGGAACGCCTCCTCCTATATGTACCTTCCCAGACCCTAACCTTAAGGATTAACCATTGAGTCTGTGTCCCCTTTTGCCAGGGCTTGAAGAAATGGAGAAAATCTACACTGTTGTTGCTGCCATGTTCAGGCAAGTGAATAAAAAGACCCTAAAGTTTATCATCTGAGCAGGCACTCATGCTGATTGCATTAACAATTAAAATGTATTTGTATGCACTTAATAGTGACTTTAAAGAACTTAGGGCCCTAATTGAAAATGATCATTAATGCAGTCTACATGTTTTACAATGCATAATTTTAGGCTTAGTACAGACAACACGTTTCTCTATGCAGTGGGTGAGTTTCTAGGAGGTACTCACCACACAAGTTCTAACTCCACCGTTGTGTGACTATGGGCTACTGTGGGGTTGAGTAGAAGTCAATGCAATGTTTGACTGACAGGTCCTCTGCCCTTTCTCATCCCCACACATGGGCAGCAAAAGCCAGAGTTTTCAGCATTGCACAACTTGCTCAACCTATCTCTGAGCTCCCTTCACTGCCTTGTGCACAAATGTGCACACATATAATGAAGCGAAATGAGAAATTACGCATGCTGTGGACAAAGTGAATAGGAAGAAGGTTTTCTCCCTCATATAATACTAGTACCTAGGGTCATCCAATGAAGCTCAACAGCGTGTGGTTCAGCACAGATAACAGGAAGTACTTCTTTACAGTGCAAATAGTACATATTTCTCTGAATACCAGTACATATACCTCTGAATTCCAGTTGCTAGGGAACACAAGCAGAATGATTTTCATAGGCATCTGGTTAGCCACTATGGGAACAAAATGTTGGACTAGATAGGCTTTTGGTCTGATTCAGCACAGGTCTTCCTACTTTCTTCAGAAGCAATTCCTAGAGGGGCAGTCCAGATGGAGCAAGAGAGGACACATCGTGCCTGGAGAGCCACATGACACTGTTGACAACACGCCCCTCACCTCAGGCTTACATGAACTAGCCTGTATGAGCCTCAGAGTTGCATAGTGAGTGAACTCAAGGAGAGCAGAAGCACTTGCTTCCATTTTTAAACTAATCCCATTCCATATCTCTTGGAAAGAGACATTCCTCTCCCTACTGGCCAAATAAGTGGCAGGAGGCAGCCACTCCAAATTGAGCTAGGCAGAGGTTGGAAGAGACAGCAGCCAAGCTGAGATTGGAGTGCTGTTTCTGAAGGAATAGTGAATAAATGTAACTAATTCAGAAGAAGGCCTGCGAATTACGAGACTACCGGAATAGCTCTGAAAACCACAAAGTTATGTTCAAGCTCATTACAAGTATTAAGCATTCTGAGGCATCTTTGCCCCAGCAAGTTTAAAATGTTCACTCCAGGTGAAAAGTTGTGGTCAGTGCAAGTAAACTTTGCCTCTGACATAAGCACAGTGGAGTTGTATTGCTGCATCAGGTTTATGGTAATTTCTCCTGCATCATGGGGGCAGTCCTCTCAAAAGGGAAGGTCTCATTACATTCAGCCACAATGGTGAGAGGGTGTCCTCTCTGCTAAAGACTCCTCAACTCCCCTTGGCCTGGGGGCTTGCAATATTTACACTGGATCCAGATCCTGTACATGGTGATTTGTTTTCCTCTGTTCACCTGGAGGCGACGGTCCACCATATTCTGAACTTTCTTTAAGCCAGCAGTAGAGAGGAGCAAATCCAACTCATCTAAGACAAAAAAGAAAGGATTTTATTTATTCATTTTCAGCATTTATACGACAATTTACAATCAAGATAGAACATCACACAATAATTAATAATCAATAAACTCAACATTTAAAAAAGATTAAAAGAGTAAAAAGTTGTACATATTGGCCACATATCTGCAAGCAAGCTGTGACGTGGCCAGGCAACCCTCCCTTGGGAGGCTGTTCCTGATTTTGGGCACCACAGCAGAAAAGACCTGCCATATTTATGATGGGCGTTGGGGGGTAACCCTCAAGCAGGGCCTCAAAACATAAATAAGTTCTCAGGCAGTCTCATATGAAGAATGATGAGATACTCTGGTCCCAGGTCATTTAGGGCTTTAAAGAGTCAAAACCAGCCCCTCGAATTAAGAGCCTGGAAGCCAACAAGCAATCAGTGAAGCTGGTTCAAAATTGGTGTAATATGATCTGATTGACTGGCTCCAATCAAAAGTCTGGCAGTGATAAATTCATCCTCTTGGAACAGAAATAAAGAACTAAAAAACAATCTAGCTTAACTCTCTACCTCAAACCTTTACCTCCCCAACCCCAATCACCCTTATACCATCCAGATCTCACTGAGTCAAAGGTAAAGAAAAATCCAAGATCTTGGAGGAAGACATCAAAACACAAATAACTAGGAATCTTTCATGAGTGCATCCAATTGATACTAGAAAAAAAACCTCACTGGTTAGAGGCAAACAATGGTTAGCAGTAACCAAAGTTTGCCTAATTGGGATACCATGAAGTGGAGCATGCAAGCCTGCAGTACTTTTGCAATAGCTAAATTGTGTTTTTCTAGCCACAATATCTGAATTGAGCCTATACTGGTATTTAAATCGGGTGGGCAACATGGTGCTTGCAGGCACCAGTGTACCCCCTAGATACTGTTCTTTGTACCTACCAAGGTGTCCTATCCCACTTATCCTGTTGGTTGTTTAGAGTGTTGGGTGTCAAACCCCACCTCTGCCTTGTTCTCTGTAATTTTGGGCAGGTTACTTGTCCTTTGCCATGCCTCCCATTAGAGCCATTTTGTGGTGGTGCCCATGACAGTTTTTCAAATGGCCAACTGTGCCCAAAGCCCAAAAAGGTTGGCTGCCCCGTTTTAAACTAATCTTTCATCTTTGGTTCTTCTTCTTTACTTACCTCGTTTCCAAGGCTTGAGTATTTTGGCTATCATGTCTTCAATTTTATTTTGTTTTAAACATAAAAACAAAAGTATCCAACTGTCATTCTGTGAAAAGCACACCATATTTCCACATGCATATAAAGGCCACACCAGAAATGCCTCAGAAGCATCATGTTGTCAATTCTGGTCTCTTTCCCTGACATCTTTATTTATTTATTGTATTTTTATACTGCCCAATAGCTGAAGCTTCCTGGGTGGTTCACAAAAACGACGTTAACCGCTTCCCACCCACTGCCTATCCCCGGCTGTAAACAACCTGGATCCTTGGCTCAGTAGTATAGCACATGCTGTGCATGCAGAAGAGCCCAGATTGAATCCTGGCATCTCCGGGTAGGTCGGGGGGGGGGGGGGCGGAATCTGCCTGAAACCCTGGAGAGACGCTGCTGTCAGTCAGTGCCAACAGTACTGGGCTAGACGGACCAATGTTCCATAGCCAAGGTGCTTCAGTCCTCCAGTCAGTGATCCCAAGTTGGCAAATGGAATCTAAGCCTCCCCAGCCTTTGGTTGGAGTTGCAAATTGGTTACCTTGTGTAAAGAAATAAACTCTGGTGCCATCCCCTCTCACATAGAAGTTATCAGCCAGACACTGACCTGGAAAAGAAGAATGAGAATTCTGACTAGAGTTTAACTTAGTCCAATGGCTGCTGTCCCAATTGCTGCTCCTCCCAAAAGGTGGTGGCACCGATGACCAATCCATAGTCAAAAAGCTGCAGCAAGACGTTCACACTATTCCCTTCAGTTAATAGCCATGCAGCTGGGGAGGGTAGTGGTTTGCAATTCAGCAACTGCTCAAGTGTTCCCAAGCTCAGAAACAAGCTGCAGAACTTTGGAGGAATAGACACAGGGTCTGGCTGGTCTCTCTGGCTGAAGTAAGCTGATGCAGCCTGCAGCTTGCTTCCCTGTTCCATCACCCTCACAAGTGCTTGTTTTCTTCCAGTTGAATGCTAAAAATATAAGCTTTTCCATCATATGTATGTCCCTTTGGCTTTCCTAAGCACACACAAGCCATTTTCAGTCAGCCCTGCATATTAAACACCCTGCTATTAAGCAATCTTCCTCACCCCATTAGTTTTCTTGTGCTATATCACCATATTGTGCGGTTTCCATCAGTAGCATTAGAATGTACATCTCAACAAACATATGAAAACAACCCAGGCTGGGTCGGAGGTTACCCCGTTTCCATTGCATGGGCATAAATCAATACTTGCAGTTAGCCCATGTAAAAGCAACCCCTCTGCATGACCAAAAAGGTGCAGAAAAACATTTTACATTATTCACTTGCACATACATGCACAGTAGTTTGCACACAGTAGTTTTTGTCCTTTTGCTCATGGAGGAGAGGAAAACCCTTCACTCTTGCACCATCTAAAAACTATTTTGGTGTCTAGTTTCCCAATGAAGGCTAGAAGCTTATTTATAAAGAAAAAATAACTGCGATGCAGATGGAGTGACTACATCCCCCATTAAATGACATAGCCCCATACCTCACCATACCTTTCTTAAAGCGAAGTTGGGCTAGATCATAACGGCCATAATCGCGTAACAAAATAATTCCACCAGGCTTTAGAAGCTGGCTAAGTCTGTTGATAATACACTGCATTCTGGGGAAAAGGAAAAGATTGAGAAAGAAAAGACTCAGCAGTTATTGAGGGATGTGGGTAACTCAGCATAACCAGCTGAGGTCAAGGAAAAATTTATAACTCACAATAACTTCTATTGCCCACCTTCAGGACAGATAACCTTTGCTTTCACAAATACTCAATTTGCTGTAGTATCTTGCTTTTCTTGAAAATGCAATTTTGCAATAGCCCTCTCCCCATCCCCACCCCACCTCCTGCTGTCTGCATTAGGCAAACACACCCAACTTAGGTTACCTACTTTTCCGGAAGAATTGCTGAAAGGACAAAGATGAGAACCACCACATCAAGACTCTCATCCGGCATTGGAAAGGGCATCTGTTGCTCACACAGGTCGTGAACGAAGGCAAAGCACCGAGAAGTATCATATTCCGGATGGGCCTGTATGTTCACACAATTATCTTTCTTATAGGAAGTTTTCATTTCACCCTCACCACAACCCTGTGGAATAGATTAAGCCAAAGAGCCTGCAACTTGCCCAAGTCTCACCCAGCCAGTTTCATGGCTGCATAGTGATTTGATCCCACATCTTGCTTCATGTCCAAACCAACTCTTAACTCATGGTACCACACTGCCCCAAATCTCTGCACCAGGAGACCAGGAATTCTTCAAGTTAAAATAAGGGGTGCTTCACACATTACAAAATTCCCTCACAGAAATTAATTCTGTAGAAGAAACTGCAGAAATCTCATGCATAGTGACACTAGTGAGGGAAGCCATACTATGCAACGTTCGCTTATTTTCACAAATACTATTGTAAAGCGTGGGTAAACCTTTTGCCTATAAAGGGCCATTGATCCATGGAGAAAGTCAGCTGGGGAGGCGGGTGGAGCCAATGGTGAGCAGAGCCACTTCTTTCTTTCTTTTTATTTATTACATTTATATACCGCCCCATAGCCGAAGCTCTCTGGGTGGTTCACAACTTTCTGCCACTGTTTTCCATCTCCCACCTCCTTCTCTCTCTCAGCCACCCGAATCCTCTGGGTTCCTTGCCGCATTCTGCAAGTAAGGCCTCCCTCCCTAAGTAAGGCAGCGGCTTTTAATCCTCACCAAAACATGTGTCATGCTACCAGCCAAATCCCAAACTTTTTTTGCAAAGCAAAAGCTTGTTTCTGGGGCTTTCCTGAATGCATGTCCTTCAGTGCTGGCTGGAGGAAGCAGCCAGCACAGCTCTCCAGAGAGCCAGCCAGGCCCAAATGCATGGCTTTGAGGGGTCCTTCCTCAAGGCTAGGAACTATGGCAGAGGTGTCCCTGGAGATCGCCTGTACCATGGGGGACCTTCAGGGACACCCCTCCAACATTGCCTGGCTCTAAGGAAGGAACCCCTCAGAGCCAGGCATTTAGGCCTGGCTGGCTCTCTGGAGACCTATGCCAGCTGCTTTCCCTCTTCTTCAAAGAGCCTGCTTGCCCACCCACCAGCTCATTCTCTGGCGGGCTGCTCTGAAGAGCCTCAGTAGCCTCTCTCCCACTGTGGCCAGCATTTGTCACAGTGGGAGAGTGGCAGGGCTCTCTGAAGCACCCGTCCACCCACTGCCACTCACCCACCTGCCTGACAGCATCTGCAGGGAGTTCTCCTGGCCAGGGGGTGGGAGAGAGGGAGCATGCAGTTTTCTGATCCTCGCATTCCACCACCTGATGCGGGAGATTCATCCCATCTCACGAGGGGGCAAGTCCTGCTTTTTGTGCCCACAGCTAGGGCTCAGGTGCTCCTGGTATGCTGCCAACACCAAGCTTGTGATGGAAGACAAGTCCAGACTCCTATCTGGCAGCACCTCCAGTGAGATGAAGACGGGAGGAGCCTCTGAGTAGTAAGTGGGATATTTTTCCCCCTTCAGGTGGTTTTTTGCTCACTTAATAGGATAATGATCTATTGCACATATCAACGCTGCAGAGTGGTTTTGACTCATGGATTCCCCACCCCAGTTCTAAAGCCAAAGTTCCGTACATTTTCTTTATGGTAATAGTGGGCTGTTTGGGTAGAATTTAACACCTCTTTATCATTTTTTAATTTATTTATTACATTTTTATACCGCCCAATAGCCGAAGCCCTCTGGGCGGTTCATTAGCAACAGAATAGTATTAAACAATAGTAGCAAATGCTTCATACTTTTAAAAACATGATGAGATTTCCCACTTTTCAGCCAAGACAATTAAAAAAGACTGTTTTTACCTGGACAAGGTCTACTGCCACAGTAGAGAAGTCACAGCAATACACAAATAAGCCTGGATCACTGAAATGAACCAGAGGAGATAAATAAGGGACACTCTGTAATGTTTAAGAACATAAGAAGTACCGTGCTGGATCAGATGAAGGGTCCATCTAGTCCAGCTGAGAATGATGAACAGATGCAGTGGAATTTTCAAAGGTAGCACTAGCAGGAAGGATAACATGAAGAGAGAAGCTACATGTGAAAAGCAGGGACAGGCAAGCTGTAGCCTTCTTTTGTCACACAACTGGATGAAGACAGGACAAGCTATGACTTCATAGCAACAAAGCACAAACCAATTTTTGATTTTGAAATATACTGTTGCTCTGACAACAGCAGAGGCAGGTTAGGCAGAGCTGAAGGTGAGCCAGAACCAAATCTGGTGAGTAGAAAAAGTGGAGACAGTCTGGTGTCTACTGGTTGTTATAAGGATAAAATAGGAAATCCATGGAGGAAGCTGATAAGATAAGCCTTGGGTAACCCTACTCAACAGAGCAATAACATGGACAAATAAAAACTACTATAGATAAAATTTATTTTTAAAATATAAAATTCAGAAAAAATCACCTGGCAAAGGACTGTACCACTTCACAGTGCAGCAGGGAGAATCATGCATCTCAGTGATCTCCCCAAATCTGCACATTGAAAACGGAGACCAGGCTACATAAAGGACATTTTTGCTGTGGTGGAAGCATTCAAAGAGGCCCAACTCACTGGACTCTCACATAAACAACATAAATCAGAACTACCCTGAATACCAAGGCTGCAATCTTATACATACTTACCTGGGAGTAAGCCTCATTAAATTAAATGAGACTTCTGAGCACTTCTGAACAAACATGTATAGGCTTTTACTGCATTTCTTAAAAAAAAAACGCTATTTGTTTATAAGGTTGGACTTGCAATCTACTTGCAGTCTATCTTACTTGTTGTTTTGGAGAATGGGAAAGACTGTGTTTCCTGCACCACATCCCACCTGTCAATAAAACAAACAGGCAGTAAATATTTTCAGCTATAACAATAAAGGTTTGTCATAATAAATGCATTGGTCTTTAAGATGCCAGAAGAGTTTTCTTGATTTTGCTGAAACAGACTAATATGGCTATCCCTCTGGAAATAATTTACATCGTGTGTGTTTGTTTCATAACAGCTTCCTACAAACAGTCTCTTCTCTTAAGTTCCCCTTTATAGCATAGCCCATTATCTCCTTGGTCAGCAACTAGCTTTTTCAAAGACAGCAGCCCTTAAGTGAGAATAATGTAGGAGGCAAGGCCCCACATCACTCAAAATAAAACTGCCAACAAATTACATGGCCCTTTAGTACTCCCTCCGCATATGCTTCATGCCTTTTGTGTGTCATTCATCCCTCAGAGACCAGGTTTGGCTGAATCCTGCACCTTTTCTTTGTTTGTGTTGAAATTATCACTTTCAAAAGACAATACTCATTGACTAGCATAACTTGAAAAGACCTATGGCACAGGAGAACTCTTTTTGACATGATGCATGCATGTCTACAAAATGTATGGTCACTAACATTCAAAGAAGAGTTATATGGCCAATAGATCTACTGGTGGTGATTAACCATGAAAAGCATAGAAATATAACATCCACAGCTAACATCTCTATAATAACTACTTGGTGAAAATTAACACAGGATAAACATCACTATATCACACCACACCTGTAAATCTCCCTAGATACTTCTGGCTGTCCACTGTTGGCAGAGAAGATGCTATGTTAAGAGGGACCGTTGGCCCAACATGGCACGGTAATCCTTAGGTTCTGGTTTACTGTGCTATTACCTCTAGTATTCGGTAAGTAGCAGATGACCCTGGGAAGTCACTATGTCTTAGTTTTTGTTCCTCTGGCTTCCCTAATGCCATTTCATCTGATGTATGCAACTGATGATTCGTGTTAAAGATGTTTGTCTCAGAATCCAGATGCTGTGAGACTCCAGTCTCCACTGAACCAAGTCCACTGTCAAGGCCAGAGTTTTTGGTGTTTCCCAAAGCGTCTTCAGAGACACTCATGCCAACCTGACTGTCATATTGATTTGAAGCCAGCTCAGGAAATTCAGTGAACAGCCAGTGTCTGTCCTTAAAAAAACCATTTTCATGGGTTTTATAGAAGTCATTCCAATACTTGTTGGCATTGATCTCATAGGCATCTGCAAAAATGATGACAGAATACAAGTGAACCAAAGTCAGCTCCATGTTCTTTGCAAGAGAACAGGCTCACAGGCCACATACAAGATTTTGCCATTTTATTTATTTATTTATTTATACTGCCCAATAGCCGAAGCTCTCTGGGCGGTTCACAACATCCTATTTGGAACCACCACCACCAATTACTGCAGTGGACCCAGTCACATATAGGCTATGGGCCTGATTTTAACATTATAGGAAGTGTGTGGGTGAGGGGAGCCAAACCCTCTACTTCTCTGCAGTCCATCACTCCAGGTAATTTTCTCCAAGCCTGCCTCACTTCTGTTGTTGTTGTTGTTAATAACAGCATTTCTATACTTCCCCACCATGGTTGAAGCTCTCTGGGTGATTTATAAAAGATTAAAACATTAAAAATCAATATACAAAATTTAAAACCATAAAAATGTAAAGCAGACAGCATACGAAGACAACATACATTTAAAAACAACTTTGAGCTCTCAGCCAAACCTAAAGATATATCTAGGATCGATTAAAAGCTCAACATATGCTGCTAAATGCCTGGGAGAAGAGAAAAGTCTTGACCTGGCGCTGGAAAGAGAACGTTGGCACCAAGCAGGCCACATTGGGGAGATCATTCCATACTTGGGGGGGCCACCACAGAAGGCCCTCTGCCTTGTTGCTGTCCTCTGAGCTTCCCTCGGAGTAGGCACCTGGAGGAGGACCTTAGACATTGAGCGTAGCATACGGGTAGGTTTGTTTGTGTCAGGAGAGGTTCCATTAAGTATTGTGGTCCCGAGCCATGTAAGGCTTTATAAGTTAGAACAAGAACTTTGAATTGGGTTCGGAAACATACAGGCAGCCAATGCAATTGGGTCAGAGTTGGTCTTACATGTTCGAACCTCCTGGTGCCAGTTATCAATCTGGCTGCTGCACTTTGCACAAGCTGCAGCTTCTGAACTGTCTTCAAAGGCAGCCCCACTGAGAGTGCACTGCAGTAATCTAATGGAGGTTACCAGAGCAAAGACAACTGAAGCTAGGGGCATAGCTGGGCAAACAACCAAAGTTGGTAGAAGGCATTCCGTGCCACCGAGGCCACCTGAGCCTCAAGTGACAGAGATGGTTCTAGGAGAATCCCCACGCTACAAACTTGCTCCAGGGGGAGTGTATCCCCATCCAGAACAGGCTGAGCACCCTCCATCCGGTCAGAAGAACCACCCACGAACAGCATCTCAGTCTTGTCTGGATTGCGTTTCAGTTTATTATCCAGTCCACTGGTGCCAGGCACCAGTTCAGCACATCCACAACCTCCCCTGATGAGCATGAAAAGGATAAATAGAGCTGCACGTCATCAGTGTACTGATGACAACGCACTCCAAAACTCCGGATGACCAACTCAACAATTTCATGCAGATGTTGAACAGCATGGGGGACAAAAGTGACCCCTGCGGAACCCTGTACTGAAGAATCCACGGGGCCAGCAATGTTCCCCAAGCACTACCTTCTGGAGCCAACCCGCCAAGTGAGAGTGGAACCACTGCAATGCAGTATCTCCCATTCCCAACTCAGACAGATGTCCCAGAAGGATACCATGATCAATGGTATCAAAAGTCGCTGAGAGATCAAAGAGAATCAACAGAGTCATACTCCCCCGACTTTCTCTCGACATACTGTAGGTCATCATACAGGGCAACAAAGGCTGCTTCAATACCAAAACTAGGCCTGAAACCTGAATGAAATGGATCCAGATAACCACTGTCATCCAAGAATGTCTGAAGCTGGTTCACAAGCACCTGCTCAAGGACCTTGCCCAGGAATGGAACATTTGCCACCTGCCTATAGTTATTAAGATTTTGCGGTCACTACAACTTCTTTCAGATGGCCTGGGACCACTCCTGTTCACCAAGAGGCATTAATCACTACTCTGGCCCAGCCAGCTATTCCATCCCTGCTAGCTTTTATTAGCCAAAAGGGCAAGGGCCCAATATAGAGGTGGCTGCATGAACCTGTCCAAGCACCTTGTCAACATCCTTGAGCTGTACCAACTGAAACACATCCAAGAAAACTAGACAAGACTGTGCTCTGGATACCTCACCTGATTCACCTGCTATAACTCTGGTGTCTAAGTCCTGGCAGATGCAAGAGATTTTATTATGGAAGCACCTAGCAAATATATTACAGCAAGCCACAGATGGTGCTACAGTGTCCTTGGGGCCAGCATATAATAGCCCCTGCACAACTCTGAAAAGCTCTGCTGGGCAGCTGACTGAAGATTCAATAGTGGCAGTAAAAAAACAATTTTTTGCCACCCTCACTGCCCCTGAATATGCCTTACTGTAGCCATACACCAGCGTTAGATTGCTTCTAATGGACTGCTGGCAAGGGATGGGTTGCACCTCACAAGGGCTGGAAAGAATGTGTTCGGCCACAGCATGAAGAACTTGATCAGGAGGGCTTTAAACTGAATCTTATGGGGGCGGGAGACGTAAACCTCGAGGCAACAAGGGATGAAGGCCAAGGCACCACAGTACAGAGAACAGCTCCAATAGTGCCCCAAAATAGTGTCCGCAACAATGTAGGAACAAAGCCAGACTATAAAACACATGATCTTCGATGTCTATATACTAATGCCCAGAGCATGGGAAACAAACAGAACGAACTTGAACTCTTATTACATGAAGGCAAATACGACTTGATAGGTATAACTGAAACTCAGTGGGATGACTCCCATGACTGGAATATAGCAATTGAAGGATATAACTTGTTCAACAAGAACAGAAGAAATAGAAAGGGAGGTGGAGTTGCACTATATGTTAAAAATACCTATCCCTGCACAGAAATACAGGCGGATCAGACTGGGAGCCCCATCGAGAGCATCTGGATTAAAATAAATGGGGCAAGGAATAAAAAGAACGTGATAATTGGAGTCTACTACCGACCACCCAATCAAGGAGAAGACGAGGCTGAAACTTTTGAGAAACACATTGCCAGTGTTTCAAGGAAGTGTGATGTAGTAATGATGGGGGACTTCAATTACCCTGATATCTGTTGGGAGACCAATACTGCCAAAAGCGGCCCTTCCAAGAAATTCCTGACATGTGTGGGTGATAACTTTGTCCTACAGAAAGTGGTGGAAGGAACTAGAGGATCGGCAATCCTTAACTTGATATTGACCAATAGGGATGACTTAGTGGATAAAGTGGCAGTTACGGGAACTCTGGGGGAAAGTGACCACATCATACTTGAATTCTTGATTATGAAGGAGACAAAAGTTGAGTGTACTCTGGATTTTAGGAAAGATGATTTTAATAAACTCAGAACCATGATAAGCAAGGTCCCATGGCAAATGAGCCAAATGAGAAAAGGAGTGCAGGATGGGTGGGAGTATTTTAAAAAAGAAATTTTAAAGACACAGTTAAAACAATTCCAACAAGGAGAAAAGATAGAAGACAACAGAGGACACCAATGTGGCTCCACAAAAAGCTTATTGATGAACTGAAAACAAAAAGGGATACATATAGGAAGTGGAAGGAAGGCCAGGCTACAAAAGAAGAGTACGGACAAGTGGCGCAGAAGTGCCGAAATGGCGTCAGGAAGGCTAAAGCTCAGAATGAGCTGAGATTAGTGAGGGATGCTAAAAGCAATAAAAAGGCTTTCTTCAGATATGTGAGTAGTAAAAGACAGAGGAAAGAAATGGTGGTTCAACTGCTTAATGAGGATGGCAAATTGATAACAGACGACAAAGAAAAGGCTGAAGTGCTCAATTCCTACTTTGCCTCAGTCTTCTCTCAAAAGCGGGTCTGGAAAAAAGTGAAGCAGAAGTTGAGGGGGCAGGATTACAGTTTGAGATTGATAAACAAATGGTCAAAGAACACCTAATTTCCTTAAATGAGTTCAAATCTCCAGGGCCCGATGAACTGCATCCTAGAGTAATGAAGGAGCTAGCGGAAGAACTCTCAGAACCTTTGTCTATTATCTTTGCAAAATCATGGAAGACGGGTGAGGTGCCGGATGACTGGAGGAGGGCTAACGTTGTCCCTATCTTCAAAAAGGGCAAAAAGGAGGAACCTGGGAACTACAGACCAGTCAGTCTGACATCCATCCCTGGGAAAATTCTGGAGCAGATTATAAAGAAGTCAATCTGTAAACACCTTGAAATCAATGCGGTGATCACTAGAAGCCAACATGGATTTGTCAAGAACAAGTCCTGTCAGACAAATTTGATCTCATTTTTGATAAGGTAACCTCCCTTGTGGACCGTGGGAACGCTGTGGACATCATATATCTTGACTTCAGCAAAGCTTTTGACAAAGTACCACATGACATTCTGATTAACAAACTAGCTAAAAGTGGGCTAGATGGAACAACTATTAGGTGGATTCACAGTTGGCTACAGAATCGGACTCAAAGAGTACTTATCAATGGAACATTCTCAAACTGGGGAGAGGCAACGAGTGGGGTACTGCAGGGCTCAGTCCTGGGCCCAGTGCTCTTCAACATTTTTATTAATGATTTGGACGAGGAGGTGCAGGGAACGCTGATCAAATTTGCAGATGACACAAAATTGGGTGGGATAGCTAATACCCTGGAAGACAGAAACAAACTTCAAAGTGATCTTGATAGGCTGGAGTGCTGGGCTGAAAACAACAGAATGAAATTTAATAGGGATAAATGCCAAGTTCTATATTTAGGAAATAGAAACCAAAGGCACAGTTACAAGATGGGGGATACTTGGCTCAGCAATACTACAAACGAGAAGGATCTTGGAATTGTTGTAGATCGCAAGCTGAATATGAGCCAAAAGTGTGATATGGCTGCAAGAAAGGCAAATGCTATTTTGGGCTGCATTAATAGAAGTATAGCTTCCAAATCACATGAGGTACTGGTTCCTCTCTATTCGGCCCTGGTTAGGCCTCATCTAGAGTACTGCGTCCAGTTCTGGGCTCCACAATTCAAGAAGGACGCAGACAAGCTGGAGTGTGTTCAGAAGAGGGCAACCAGGATGATCAGGGGTCTGGAAACAAAGTCCTATGAAGAGAGACTGAAAGAACTGGGCATGTTTAGCCTGGAGAAGAGAAGATGGAGGGGAGACCTGAGAGCACTCTTCAAATACTTAAAAGGTTGTCACACAGAGGAGGTCCAGGATCTCTTCTCGATCCTCCCAGAGTGCAGGACACGGAATAACGGGCTCAAGTTAAAGGAAGCCAGATTCCAGCTGGACATCAGGAAAAACTTCCTGACTGTTAGAGCAGTGTGACAATGGAATCAGTTACCTAGGGAGGTTGTGGGCTCTCCCACACTAGAGGCCTTCAAGAGGCAGCTGGACAAGCATCTGTCGGGGATGCTTTAGGGTGGATTCCTGCATTGAGCAGGGGGTTGGACTCAGTGGCCTTGTAGGCCCCTTCCAACTCTGCTATTCTATGATTCTACTAGGAGTTCCTCTCCATCTGCACTCAAGCCATCTCTGATTTTGTTTCACCGCTCTCAGCTCTGGTTGAACCCGTTTCCTGTGGTTATTGGAAGCTTATTGTAAGGAATCTACTTACTAAAAAGGAGAGAATAAATTGGACTCAAGAAAGTCAACCCCCTTATTTAGAGCCTATTCAAATGTTCAGGGGAATTCATGGTCCAGACTTGACATGGGACTGTGAGACCACCTCAAAATGTATGAACAGGACTGCATACTCAAAAGCAAACACATCAAGGAGAAGACTTGGCTAAATTCATTTCCTCCAGATTTCAAGCTTGTACGAGTGCTTTCAACCATCTCTGTGAGAATTCTGTGTATGAGAACTATACTATGTTCCCCGAATGCTTGAACTGGCTTCACATCATAATTAATTCTTCTTCCAATATTCAGATATTTTAAAAATAATTTGAATCTGAACAACAGACTTAAACACAAGGCCTACCAAACACAGGCAAATGACTCTCTTATGTTTACAAAAACAAGCAGTGATACATCCAGACTGTTCTATGAAGGATAAACATACAAAATTGACTTGCGATAATGCCAAAGTGATGAATGATTATGTATACTGTGATACAAATACAAATTCTCTTAGCACAACATTCATACATACGAGTAATGGCAAAACTATGGGCAGGATCCAGAGGAAAGTTAGTCATTAAATTGTCACATTCATTTCACTAAGGCTTAATCAAAATCAGCATTCTCTGGGCTGAGGTCAAAATGCTGTTGCTCAAGCATAGGAAAGATGAGCCTACACTTTTCACTGAGTACCCTGGAATACCTTGCTGATCTTGGGCTACAAATTGTATGCTGTTCTCTTGAACCTTTGCTTCTGCAGCAGCTTCCTGTTCTTCAGACCATTCCACATTGTCCCTGCAAGAAGGGAAGCAATGTTAAACCTTTTTAGTGAAATCTAGATTCCAGAATCCAATTGTTCAGAGCCAGATTTGCATACAGGCACTAGAAGACAAGCTGATTTTATATACCCATTTCCAGAAGAACCATGTTATTTTAAGAAAATTAAAATTAAGACACACAGCCCTTGAGCTGGAGATGTGGGAGAGAGAAAAAGAAAAGTTGCAGATTATGGAGTGAAGAGCAAGACTTACAACCAAAACCAAAACAAAACTGAGTTCAGTAACATGAGTCAAAGTCACACTGCAGCTAAAACAAAAAATCAAAGCGATCCACAGTGGATTCAGGATCAGTGTGGTCAAAAGGCTCTAGGTAGATGAGGGAGAGCCCATCTTCACATGTCCATATTCACTTCCTCCAAGATCTTCTTCATACACTCCCTTTTCCATGAAGCCTTCGATGTAATCCCGCAGGCCTCATCCTGATACTAAACCTAAATACATGCATCTGAACTGACCACCCTCCCTCCGTCCCTTTATCCTCAAATTTGACACAATCTCCCATTGTGTCAAACATTAGATTATAAACTCCATGGGGCAGGGAGCCGTCTTCTTGATTTGATGGCACTAATCACTCTTAACCAATACACCATTATCTGAGAACTGTCTCTTCTGCCAAGACTCTTGTTCATGCATTGGTTATTTCTCGGTTGGACTACTGCAACCTTCTTCTCACTGGCCTTCCTTCTTCTCACATCAGTCCGTTGGTTTCTGTTCACCACTCTGCTGCTAAGATCATCTTCTTGGCTCGCCGCTCTGACCATGTAACTCCACTTCTGAAATCTCTTCATTGGCTTCTAATTCACTTCAGAATCCAATATAAACTTCTCCTGTTGACCTACAAAGCTTTTCATTGTCTAGCTCCTTCCTATCTCTCCTCTCTCATCTCACAGTATTGCCCCGCTCGTGCTCTTCGCTCCTCTGATGCCATGTTTCTCGCCTGCCCAAGGGTCTCTACTTCCCTTGCTCGGCTTCGTCCATTTTCTTCTGCTGCCCCTTATACCTGGAACGCTCTTCCAGAACATTTGAGAACTACAAGTTCAACTGCAGCTTTTAAAGCTCAGCTAAAAACTTTTCTTTTTCCTAAAGCTTTTAAAACTTGATTTGTTCTGACTTTATACTGTTAGTTTTACCTACCCAGTGCCTGTTTACCCTACCCTGTGCCTGTTTGCTTTCTCTTCCCCTCCTTATTGTTTTATTATGGTTTTATTAGAATGTAAGCCTATGCGGCAGGGTCTCGCTATTTACTGTTTTACTCTGTACAGCACCATGTACACTGATGGTGCTATATAAATAAATAATAATAATATAATAATAGTGTGGCATAGTGGTTAGTGCTGGACTGGGATTTGGGAGATCCGTGTTCTAGATATCACTCTGCCATTAAGTTCACTGGGTGAATTTGGCCCAGTCACTGACTTTCAGCCTAAACTACCTCACAGTGCTTTTGTGAGGATAATATGTGAGCTGCCTGGGGTTCCTTGTGAGAGGGGGAAATGTGGGATATAATTATAATAATAAATAAAATATTAAATACTTAATTCGTTCAAGGCCTGAGGTTCCAGCTGAAGAATGGGGTGAGGACGAAGGGGGAAATGGTTTGTTTGGTTTGGCTGGATCAAATTGTGGGGCAGCTGAAACAGCCCAATAACTCTCCGCCGGAAACGGGGTTGCAGAGGAAATAAGGCAGATTCTTTGGAGAGGATCCACCGCAATGCCCCCCTCCCCCTCCCCCTCCCCCTCCTCACCAGGCGTTGTGCTGGAAAAGACGAGCCGGGTCGGTGAGGAAGCGGTTTCCAAACGGTTTCCTTTTCCCTCCGTGGTGGTTGGGCTCTGCCATAGCATATGCCAAGGGGGTGTGGGTGGGTCGGGGGAGCAGCCCCGGAAGGAGGCTGCGAGAAGGAGCTGCGCTTCCAACACTTTTCCCGCAGCTTCCGAGGCTTCTAATAGGTTGTTTGCAATTTAGAAAGAGGGAAGCGCATGCGCAAGGGAGAACATTTCGTGGCGTTTGTTTGCCCGGCAGGTTCTTAGCGGACTAGAGTGAAAACAGGGAGTTTCTGTCTTCCAATCACAGAGCTAGAAAATAGAGTGACACATAGACTACATTTCCTGTTTCAATGTAAGAGTTGCAGATTTAAATCGATGAAGAAATTTAAGCATTTTCTTTACCTCTAACTGTACAGTAAGTCCTCCCCCCACCCCAGAAAACCCTCCAAAGGTAGCAGAAAAGTGGGACGGTGTAAAACACGGAATGGAACGGAACAGGGCGGAACGACCCCATTATATTAAAAAACCATACCAAAAACAGTGGCAACACTTGGGAACAATATTTTAGGACTAAAACCACTGCAATATTATATCACTATTAACCCCAGAACTCCCAAAACAACATCCGCAACAGAATGGGATGGCTGGAATGACCACTTCTGAACGAGCGCTATCAACCAAACTCACCAGTCACGCATAACTCCATGGCAGGGATGCAATAAGCCACACAACGTGCAAAGAAACTGCGTTCCGATAACCGTTCCGCGCATAGCGCATATTGCGCAAAACGGGCAGGGACAGCAGCTTCCAAGTGAAGTATGTTAACCAAACTCACCAGACACATATTACTAGGTGACCCTGATATAATAAGCTCCAAAAATTGCCCCCAAACCACATTCTGATATCCGTTCTAGGCAAAAGTCTGTGTTGCGTAAAATGGGCCGTAACGTCATCTTCCAAATGAGGTAATTCAACCAAACTCACCAGGTGCACATTACTAGGTGGGACAAATATAGAAAGCTCCAAAAGTTGCCCCGAAACCACGTTCAGACACTAGTTCCGGGCAAAAGTCTGTATTGTGCAAAACCAGATCATCCCCTGATTTTGGAGGAATTTAAAAAAGATTTAACCCCCATATACAGAAATGCAGTTCTCTCCATTAGTTTGTAAGCTACACACATGTAACTGGGCACCAGGATAGCTTATAAATAGATCCTTAGGCATGGCCACTTTGAAAGAAATCTGATCATGCCCTGATTTGGGGGGAATTTTTAAAGTTATACCTAAATCAGAATCTTCCTCTCAGGTTAACTACTTCAAAAATGAACATAGGGAACTTCACGATAGAAATATTAAACTGGGTGAGCGTACAGCACATAGTTGGTCATGTGAGAAACAACTCAGACCTTGCATTGCCACGCTTGGGTCGCAATACTTTCTAAAAACTTAATGTCTTTCATGCCATCCACTCATTTCAAATTGCTATAACGTATTGGTTTTTCAAGATGCACACACCTCAAACAGAGATGCTGTTGAATAGACGATCCTTTCAGGGTCCGTCACAGTTCACACTCCAGGGTATGCCCAGCCAATAATTGTAATAACAATACTAATACTAATACTAATAATGAGCCTACATTGTCACAGAGGATTCAGTGATCATGGCAGCAGCACATACAAAATGCAGCTGCCTTTTCATGACAAGGAAGGACTAATGCCCTGAGTCAAAGCAAGACATGCACAAACCGGCCCTCTGAGGCAGGCACAGAGGAGGAGAGGCAGTAGCAGACAGCTCTGCAGGCACAAGTAAGTGAGCCAAGGATTGTTTCCAGGCCATTCAAAGGCAGAAACACAAACCAGCCCTGTGAGGCAGGAACAGCACAGAGAGATGCCTTTGCATCCCATAAATAATAGGAAGCTAGCAGGACAACAGTAAAGCGTGTTTCTTGCTTCAGAGTTGATTGACTACACAGCCATTATTAAATCATCATCATCATCATCATCATCATCATCATCATCATCACAACAACAAGAAGCATTAGAACAAAAAGGCTGACTGACTTTATTACCAGTATGGGAAAGCGGATGTGCCCAGTGCCATGGAGGAAACAGTGGACTGTGCCACTACCTCTCAGTCCTTTGGGTGGTCCTGTCTAGGTTCCTGCCTTTGAGAAGCCACGTCACACATCAACTCATTGGTTTCCACTGTTTCCCCTTTAGAGGGTTCTGATTTCCCTCAAGGGCAGTGGGCACTGGGCACGTCCACATGCTATACAGGACATCGTCCACTTCCACCACTGCTATCCAGTTGCCCAGGAAGGTTATTGTGGGTATCTTTCAGTGCTGTGTTGCTTATCTTTTATTTTACTATGTATATTATTTAAGGTTGTGTGTGAGTTTGCTTGGGCTACTGCTTCGCCAATGCACTCCTCAGTGACTGAAGTCTGACCCAAAGAAAAAGAAAGAAAAGTTTCCTCTGTATGTCTTTTGCTTAATCCCCCTGCCCCTCCCACACACAACATTGGGATTGGTCTTTCCCAATTTTGTAACAATAGCTTAGGTTGAAAGAAGTGAATGGCCACAGGTCATTGTAAGCTTCATGATGGAATGGGACAGCCCAACCCCAACCCCGCCATCATAGTCTGATATTTTAAGCATACTACGAAACCACACAACAACTATGGGCTTCTGTAGGAAACTGTCTTTGCAGAACTTCACTCCGGATTCTGAGAAAGTTTATTAAATGTTCCAGTTAGTACAATGAAAGTTTTTTATTTGATTACATTCACGCACAGAGAAGTTGCCTTTCGAGGCAATTTCCCAACAATAGATTGTGCCTCATTTTGCTCACCCATAATTTTCTTTGCCATGCTAATTTTGGGAATATAAACTACAGCCCGGAACGGGTATCGGAACGTGGTTTCGGGGTAACATTTGGAGCTTTTTATATTTGTCCCACCTAGTTATGTGTGTCTGGTGAGTTTGGTTGACTTACCTCATTGGGAAGCTGCCGTTACGGCCCGTTTTGCACAATACGGGCTTTTGCCAGGAACGGGTATCTGAACGTCGTTTTGGGGTAACTTTTAGAGCTTTCTATATTTGTCCCACCTTGTCATGTGCGTCTGGTGAGTTTGGTTGACTTACCTCATTGGGAAGCTGCCGTTATGGCCCATTTTGCACAATACAGTCTTTTGCCCGGAACGGGTATCTGAACATGGTTTGGGGGCAATTTTTGGAGCTTATTATATCAGGCTCACCTATAATGTGTGTCTGGTGAGTTTGGTTAATATACCTCACTTGGAAGCTGCTGTCCTGACCCGTTTTGCGCAATATGAGCTATGCGCGGAACGGTTATCGGAACGCAGTTTCTTTGCACGTTGTGTGGCTTATTGCATCCCTGCCATGGAGTTATGCGTGACTGGTGAGTTTGGTTGATATCGCTCGTTCAGAAGTGGTCATTCCAGCCATCCCATTCTGTTGCAGATGTTGTTTTGGGAGTTCTGGGGTTAACAGTAGGGTGACCATATTTTGGAAACCAAAAAGGAGGACAAAATGGCCGCCCTCAGGAGGCGTGGCCACCCCAACATGCCCACCCCAAGGCGGAGCCAACTCAACATGTCCAGCCCCCAAGGGGTCGTGGCCTCGGTCACGTTTATTTATTTATTACATTTTTATACTGCCCAAAACCGAAGCTCTCTGGGTGGTTCACAAAAAGTAAATGATACCAACCAATGAGTGCCAAAGGCACACAACTACTATAATAATATGCTAAACACTAAAAAAAGAATTAACACTTATATAAAACCATTTCTTTATTTTTATAACAATAAATTTATTTTATTTTATTCCTTTTGTGAACCGCCCAGAGAGCTTCGGCTATTGGGCGGTATAAAAATGTAATAAATAAATAAATAAATAAATAAATAACATAATAAACAACTACAACCAGTAATCATCACCAGCAAGAGAAGGAGCATTATTAACAAATGAAGCAGAAAATTCATATTAACAAATGAAGCAGAAAAATCTAGTACAATAAAACTGGGCTGAAAACAACAGAACGAAATTTAATAGGGATAAATGCCAAGTTCTACATTTAGGGAATAGAAACCAAATGCACAGTTACAAGATGGGGGACACTTGGCTCAGCAATACTACAAACGAGAAGAATCTTGGAATTGTTGTAGATCACAAGCTGAATATGAGCCAACAGTGCGATATGGCTGCAAGAAAGGCAAATGCTATTTTGGGCTGCATTAATAGAAGTATAGCTTCCAAATCACGTGAGGTACTGGTTCCTCTCTATTCGGCCCTGGTTAGGCCTCATCTAGAGTATTGCGTCCAGTTCTGGGCTCCACAATTCAAGAAGGACGCAGACAAGCTGGAGTGTGTTCAGAAGAGGACAACCAGGATGATCAGAGGTCTAGAAACAAAGCCCTATGAAGAGAGACTGAAAGAACTGGGCATGTTTAGCCTGGAGAAGAGAAGATGGAGGGGAGACATGATAGCACTCTTCAAATACTTAAAAGGTTGTCACACAGAGGAGGGCTAGGATCTCTTCTCGATCCTCCCAGAGTGCAGGACCCGGAATAACGGGCTCAAGTTAAAGGAAGCCACATTCCGGCTGGACAGCAGGAAAAAACGTCCTGACAGTTAGACCAGTGTGACGCTACCTAGGGAGGTTGTGGGCTGTCCCACACTAGAGGCATTCAAGAGGCAGCTGGACAACCATCTGTCAGGGATGCTTTAGGGTGGATTCCTGCATTGAGCAGGGGGTTGGACTCGATGGCCTTCTAGGCCCCTTCCAACTCTGCTATTCTATGATTCTATGATTCAGAAAGAGCATAAACTACTATTAGCCTTGTTACAAGGTAGCTTCTGTGAGCAGTACTGACTCCATTTTGAAGTGACCCCAAACTCCACCTATAGACTGCGAGCAGTAACCATTTCCTGATAGAGTCTTCAAATGCCTTCCCCAAAGACAAAGCTGGGGGGAAACCAAGCAGAATATGACTGCTGGATGGCAAGAGTTTTACCTGGTCATACACATGCTAATGTAGCCCTGTTGCTGAACTCTAGGCTGCATCAAGTACAGCCATCATCCCAAATCACCCTCTTTTGTTCCCATAGCAAGTAGATCTTTAAACAAGATAATACCAAGACCCCCTAAAGGGGGAGGGGAAACAGGCTAGCTTCTTCTTTTTGAGTTTACTAAAGATTTCAGTTTGGGAGAGCGAGCTGCTATGCTTTCCCTCGCTAATTCCTTTCCTCTTCACCGAAGAGTTGCAATGCTCCACAGTTCTGCTCTACAAGAAAGGGCTGCAGCCCAAGGAGAGGTATATTATTATTATTATTAGATTCCCTCTACTCTTTCCCCTGCTGTCTCTGTGTGTATGCTCTTAAGTCTCAAAAGGTCTATTTTTCAATCTTGAAACTGCTTCTAAGCCTTTCCCCAAAACTAGCTTGTGCCTTTGTATTTGTTTCAACCTCAATAAATGTGCCATTGTGGCATTATCCCCTTCAGTGCTGTAAGTTTCTTGAGTTAGAATCGCCTTACTTCGCCACAGATGCTCTATTGCCAATGTCAAAAGATTCCTTAGAAGTGGGTGTAAGTCTCATTAGAACATGTGCAAGTTTGTACACGGGTCTAATGAGAGCACATCACGTAACAGATCTGGTGGAGAATGTGGGCAGACACGTGTCTGTTCATACACACGTTAGCATAGAGGTTCACTGTATGAATTCTTTCTTGTATTCTGTTTCCAGTGCTGGGTAACACCAATGTGTTTGAAGTAATATTGCATGCAAAATGTTTTGCTTAGCCTAAATGTTTGCTAGAACTGTGATTTTAGAAACTGCTTTTTAGAACTGCAAAAATTAGAATTGCTAGAATTGTTTTGCAAGGCCTTGGTTCTTGGAGGGGCTCTCCTTGTGCCTTACAAGGGACTACCCAATGCGTGTAATTTTTGTCTGCTCTCTGGTGGCTGCACTTTGAGATTATTTAGAATCATAGAATAGCAGAGTTGGAAGGGGCCTACAAGGCCATCTAGTCCAACCCCCTGCTCAATGCAGGAATCCACCCTAAAGCATCCCTGACAGATGGTTGTCCAGCGGCCTCTTGAAGGCCTCTCTTAATAGATTACAGAGAAAACTAGGTTAATTTTTAAATTTAATTCAGGTTTGAGGTAGACTCTTCTTGCCGTTGGAGGCTCTATTTTTGAAGTTTTTCTGGTATGAACAGGATGCTTATCAGGAAGCAACAGCTGGTTTGCAAACACAATGTTTTCTTTATTAGACTTTGCTACTAGTTATTTACTGTGTACTCTGTACAGCACCATGTACAGTGATGGTGCTATATAAATAATAATAATAATAATAATAATAATAATAATAATAATAATAGTTCAGATTTATGTTGTTTTATGTAGCATTCTTTAACATGCTTTATATTTTTAATTTCTATTTCTGAGCATGCCATAGGAGTTTCTTTACAACTTGGCATGGCAGAAACATTAAATTGGGTTTTCTCTTGAACTTGAGATTGAATTGGGGGAGCTTTTAAAACTGGTTGTTCTATGGGCTTACTTGGCTCTGTAAGTGAAGCTTCAGTTTCTCTAGCAGTGCACTAGACACAGCAAGAGATTGCTTAGGAGAGTTTTTGGGGGCAGTTACAGTATTGCTTCTCTCTGTAGCTAAGGTTTTAGGGAGAGTCTGCATTTATTTTATTTATTTATTTATTTAGAGTATTTTTATCCCGCCCTTCAGCCAAAAGGCTCTCGGAGCGGCTTACAATGTATCAATAAAGAAGACAGTCCCTACCCTCAGGCTTACATTCTAAAAAAAAGACATGACACACAAGGAAAAGTGTATGGGAAGGGAAGAGGGAGAAAATAAAAAGAAATTAAGGAGACTGTTTAGGCTGGTGGGAAGGCCCTGCTCCGTCCTCTCATCTCCCAATGGAGGGGCAAACCAACTGCTCCTTCTTTCCCACATGGTGAAGATGTTAGCCCTGTGGGGGGGGTTTCCAACTGAAGCAGGCTGGGATGGTGCCTGCCTGCTCCAGTCTCCCTCGCATCTTCTTCCCCACAGCATTTCTGTTTGCTGCTTTGGGGGGTCTCTTTCTGATCGTTTGCTGCACACACTTCTCTTAAGACCGGCTTTTGCTCAGAGGTCCGGTGGTTGGTGTCAGTGACTGGAGCTAACTGGTATTTAGCTTTTATGCTTTTTAACAATTCCCAAACTTTAGACAAAACTTCTGTTGGGTGCTTGTCATACTTATTCATATCTTCTCCTAAAGAATGGAGTTCATTCCAAAGGAAACATCTATATGGATCTAATTTTCCTGTGTACTCTGTACAGCACCATGTACAGTGATGGTGCTATATAAATAAATAATAATAATAATAATAATCGTGTCATCTTGCGAGCCTCTGAACTGCTAAGGACTTTTAGCACCTTAAATAAGCCCTCCCATAGCAAAAAAAGAATGTTACATACAGATGTTTCCTTTGTTACATACATATGTTACATACAGTTTGGGAATTGTTAAAAAGCATAAAAGCTAAATACCAGTTAGCTCCAGTCACTGACACTAACCACCAGACCTCTGAGCAAAAGCCGGTCTTAAGAGAAGTGTGTGCAGCAAACGATCAGAAAGAGACTCCCCAAAGCAGCAAACAGAAATGCTGTGGGGAAGAAGATGCGAGGGAGACTGGAGCAGGCAGGCACCATCCCAGCCTGCTTCAGTTGGAAACCCCCCCCCCCACAGGGCTAACATCTTCACCATGTGGGGAAGAAGGAGCAGTTGGTTTGCCCCTCCATTGGGAGATGAGAGGACGGAGCAGGGCCTTCCCACCAGCCTAAACAGTCTCCTTAATTTCTTTTTATTTTCTCCCTCTTCCCTTCCCATACACTTTTCCTTGTGTGTCATGTCTTTTTTTTAGAATGTAAGCCTGAGGGTAGGGACTGTCTTCTTTATTGATACATTGTAAGCCGCTCCGAGAGCCTTTTGGCTGAAGGGCGGGATAAAAATACTCTAAATAAATAAATAAATAAAATAAATGCAGACTCTCCCTAAAACCTTAGCTACAGAGAGAAGCAATACTGTAACTGCCCCCAAAAACTCTCCTAAGCAATCTCTTGCTGTGTCTAGTGCACTGCTAGAGAAACTGAAGCTTCACTTACAGAGCCAAGTAAGCCCATAGAACAACCAGTTTTAAAAGCTCCCCCAATTCAATCTCAAGTTCAAGAGAAAACCCAATTTAATGTTTCTGCCATGCCAAGTTGTAAAGAAACTCCTATGGCATGCTCAGAAATAGAAATTAAAAATATAAAGCATGTTAAAGAATGCTACATAAAACAACATAAATCTGAACTATTATTATTATTATTATTATTATTATTATTATTATTTATATAGCACCATCACTGTACATGGTGCTGTACAGAGTACACAGTAAATAACTAGTAGCAAAGTCTAATAAAGAAAACATTGTGCTTGCAAACCAGCTGTTGCTTCCTGATAAGCATCCTGTTCATACCAGAAAAACTTCAAAAATAGAGCCTCCAACGGCAAGAAGAATCTACCTCAAACCAGAATTAAATTTAAAAATTAACCTAGTTTTCTCTCTAATCTATTAAATAGTCTCAAAGTGCAGCTACCAGAGAGTAGACAAAAATTTCACGCATTGGGTAGACCCTTGTAAGGCACAAGGAGAGCCCCTCCAAGACAGAGCACAGCATTTGCCTAACTAAAGCTGAGAGTGTCCTTTGCTTGCAGTCCAAAGAATGGACTGTAAAGCCCCCTGACTATTAGCTTTTTTCAATTGCAATTACTCAGTCAAGCTTTGCACAAAGAGCACCAGTAACTTTCAGAGTAATTGCTTTAGTTTTCTTTATTCTAGCCAGCCATGCAAGTATGTTTAAAGAATAAGAAATGCTGCCACCCCCAAAGCCCCCTGATTGAAAGTTTCACTCAGCTTTAACTAGCCCTTGGCAGCCTAGCCGGACTTTATACTGTTAGTTTTACCCTACCTTGTGCCTGTTTGCATTCTCTTCCCCTCCTTATTGTTTTACTATGATTTTATTAGAATATAAGCCTATGCGGCAGGGTCTTGCTATTTACTGTTTTACTCTGTACAGCACCATGTACATTGATGGTGCTTTATAAAATAATAATAATAATAATAATAATAATAATAATAATAATAATAATAACCAAGAACATGTGCAGAGTAAAAATTTAGCCTCTAAATCTTAAGGAGAAAAAAAAAGATGCAGATTCATATACATAGTTATTGTTTTGTAATTGCTCTTCATCCAGCGATCCACGCCTCTTTGTAGTTAATTTCCTATGCAGGTTTTTGCAAACACCATCATAACCCTAAAGAGATGCAAGAAGTCTTCTCAGAAAAGTAATAATGAAAGATGGAACCCAGATGAACTGCAGTACAGAAGACCAGAGTCCAGATGACACCAGTTGCAAGAAAACTTGCTTTTGAAGAAGCTCTAGAAATTTCAGTCCCATCAAGGACTGATATCTCAGCTGAATAAAAATAGAACTTTGAGTGAAATTGTTTTACTCCTGTATAAAGAAAGATGTGCTCTCTTCCAATTGTTGTTTTCCCAAAACATTTATAGTGTTAATATTGTGAAGTTTACCCCATGCTTCCCTCCTTAATAGCAAGTTTCTTTGTTTATCCTAGTACATTCAACTCTTCTTCCATTCCCTCCACCAGCTAATCACCATACATACACAGTCACACATAATCAATAAGCAAGAATGAAAGAATCATAAAATGTGTTTCCCCACCTCAGAAAGAATATGTTTAAGTGCCACAGTTTTTATACTGTCAGTAGTATTGTGTATTGCCAGATTATCACTTTTGTGTTTTCAGCATGAACATGTTTTTGCAATACTGTATCCTGTTTTAAGGATAAATTCTAATTGGCTATAAAGTCTAATTAGAAAGAGTAGTGACTATGATTCTAGGCCAGTGAAATAAGTCTCCAGTTCCAACCTGTATCATTGTTGTGAAGATGCCACCAATAAGATTGGTTTGTCATCAATGGGGGGAGTGGTTACAAGGCAGCTCCTGTGAGCAGGACGGACTTTTTTGTACACGGGTCTAATGAGAACGCATCACGTAACAGCCTGCAAATGTTAGCCATGGAACAAAATGGATTAAAGCTTGTCTTAGCTTGTTTCAACTTCAACCAAACATAACAGTCAAAAACAACCAAGAAAAACACACGTACATTGAAATTGCAATACCTATTCTGAATCAGTAAAAGACAACATGACTTGGCAAAGCCCATCATGTTCATCTAGAAAAACCACCACAAGCAAGAAAAGAGAGATAGATGATGATGGTGGTGGTGGTGGTGATGGTGGTGATGATAATAACAACCCTGTTAATTTTTTAAAAGTTTCTTTAAGAAGGATGAACAATTGTCAGCCACTGTTACAAAATATACGTCATGCCAATTATAGTAAACAAATTGGAAAGGAAGGTCTATGGGTCTAAAATGCATTATTTAATAGGAACTTCACCTCCAAATCATCCCCCCAACTCACAGAAAACTACAGCCACCCCCACTACAAACATGCACATGCATTCATTCAGTCAAACAACCAGGCATCCCATTCAGACATCAATACACTCACACTGCCAGCACACGTGTGCATGCACACACACACACTCAGCATCACTCACTCAAAAAACATGCATACATGCATTCACTCAAAGACCCCATGCACTCACACACAAACACACAAACTTCAGTCTCTTACCTCCTCCTGTTGCTGCTCCTGCTGCTGCTGCTTCTGCACTGGGGGGGGGGCTGGAGGCTGCGTTGCTGGAAGTTCCTGCACGCAGCCCCCAAGCACTCACCCCACTCACTACCCACCCCTTGCGGCGGCCATCTTGAATCTCGCCCAAACTCACGCGAGATCTCGGCTGCTGGCTGGGTCTCACTGAGTTCCCAGCCAGCTGCCGAGATCTCGCGTGATTTCAGGCAAGATTCAAGATGGCCGCCACCACTCACTACGGAAATTTAGGCCTGGTAAGAGTTGGGGTTTATTGAGGCCCCCCCCCCCCGGCTTCCGTTGGGGCCGGACAAAAGGGGGGGGAACAGTATTTCCAGCCGGATGCAGATTCCCCCCCCCGTTTCCTGGGCGTGTCCGGACGAAACCGGACGTTTGGTCACCCTGGTTAACAGTGATATAATATTGCAGTGGTTTTAGTCCTAAAATATTGTTCCCAAGTGTTGCCACTGTTTTTGGTATGGTTTTTTAATATAATGGGGTCGTTCCGGCCTGTTCTGTTCCGTTCTGGCTTTTACACCGTCCCCAGAAAAGTTCCGGTTCTTTTTAATGAAGGTCTTATTTCACGTGATAGCTTTTAAAGGGTTTAAACATTTAAAAATGCAACAACTCTTCATGCAAAGCAACAGAGCATAAGGCTTCTGCATGCAACTGACTTCTGAATATGGTCTGGGAGGAGCGTTTGAATTATACGGACCTTTGCGGCGTTCTGAGGGGTGTTTTGTGAGGTGAATTTTTAGCTGGAAAAACAAACCAACCTCAGCACACCCTATAACCTGTAATATTAACAATGAGCTACATTGCGGGGTTACTGTATGCTACTATCAGAGCTACCTCCCACCTATAATGAACACTGGATTACATTGCTAGATTGTTGTAAAAAACAAAATTCTCAGTCTGATTCCTTATCATGGAAGCCACTTTACAGAGATGACTCCTACAGCCTTCAGTATGGGAATACCATATTGCAATTGCATTAGAATTTGCATTGGTAAAGTAGTGTGTATAATATCACAAAATGAGATCTATGTTGGAAAGAGCACTGAGTGGATACACTAGTGCCCAATTACAGCTACCGTAAAATCCTAATTTGCTCCATTGATTCTGAGGCAGCTTTCTCTTTTGTCCTTGGGGAGATTTAAAATGGCTTCTCCAGGAATAAATCCGGAAATTCCTGATCTATTCAGTGCGATATGTGAATCGGTATCTTATTTCATGCATGAAGGACCAGTGGTTCCCAAACTTTTTCAGGTCACCGCCCCCTTGGTTCCACAGACTCATGCCCAGCACTCCCTCCCCTACACTATAAAAATCATTACTCAGAATAGCGGTTTTCAACGACCCACTAAGGAAGATAATAACAATAAAATTCAAAACAGTAACAATTAATTGAATATTTATTCAAAATTCAATTACATTTTTTTAGTTTATTCAATTAAACATAATTGATGAACTTGATCCAGTGATATCATCTTTTTAAAGTCTGATAGTCATTTAGGAAAAATATTAGATATCACATTTAGTAACTAGGGTAGAGTACCTCACTATTCTGTAAATTCTTGATGTGATGGATGGGCTTGATGAAGTGTTACCAGTTTCCCAATGTCTGGTTTAAAGTCACTTAACATGAGTCTTAAATCACCACGTTTAGTAATCTGGAGTCGATTTCTTTGCTTGGAGAGAAGTAGGCAGACCACACTAAAACCACGTTCCACCAAATATGGTGTTGGAAATGCAATCAGGAGCTTCTGAACCACTCTCCATAATACAGGATAGCGATCAGAAATTTCCTTCTGTAACCAAAACTCCTGGTACAATTTCTTAAACTTCAGCTTCAGCTTAATGTCATTTTGTAGCTCAGTTAGTTCTTCCACTACTCCAACTTCCTCAATATCTGAAAATGGATTTATCACCCAGGCCAGATCTACACGTCGTTGCGAAGGCGCTTGTGTGCGTCTGGAGTGCGCCCCGAAGCTCATCGAGACACACAGGCTTACTTCCAAAGCGCATTTTCCCGGCTTTTAGGCACTGTTATTTAGTCCGTCTTAAGTGAATTTAAGGCGTCCCTTCTTCCAACATGTGTAACAATTATTTGCTCTTTCCTCCCTGCCCCGCTCTGCCATAACTTATTTTGTTGCCTTTCGACTTCCGATACCATTTCCGGTGCGAACAGCAGCATCCATCTTTAATCATCACCTTTCCCACGTGCGAGGACAGGTGAGGTCAGTTCCATTTTCCTCATTGCTTTCCTCTGTTGCCTTTCCCATTTTTAATTTTTTTTTTTTAGTAGTTAATAGGGATGCACATATGTGCTTGTTCGGTTAGGGTTAATCTGCTTTTTACTACTACTACTTTCTTTATTGCAATCTATAGATCCATAAAAAGAAAACAAACAAACAACAAACAACCAAACACAAGAATCAGACATGAAATCATACAATTAGAGCTATTATCAACTTTAGTCTAATACACAAAGAGCTCTAATCTTGGCCGCCACTGTAAGAAATTTAGCAACAGCCAAAGTTACACTTGAAGACTTATCTTCCAACAGAAACTTAACATAAAATTTGCCTGAAGTTCTGGGCAGTTTGCTCAACAATGGGGTAATCATAAGATGGCGGGCCTGATTATAAAAGCTACAGGACAGAAGGATATGCTCCATCGTCTCCACTTCCGTATTCCTACAGG
Organism: Elgaria multicarinata webbii; assembly: GCF_023053635.1. Classification (NCBI taxonomy): domain Eukaryota; kingdom Metazoa; phylum Chordata; class Lepidosauria; order Squamata; family Anguidae; genus Elgaria; species Elgaria multicarinata. Next base: position 5,670,082 of record NC_086181.1, read on the forward strand.
GGCACCGTCGTTCCTGATAAGGGATACCAGCATATCTGCCCTGAAGTAATTCAATAGAGTAAACATTGCATCTGGCCTTGGAGAAGGCAATACGATATTTAGCGACCGACAAGTTCTTTAGATAGTCAGCCAGCTGAAGAGGCCCAACGTAATGAACGTGCAATGCACTGGGAGAGCAAGAAATATGAGAGCGAGCACGTAAGTTGCAGAAGGCTATATCCCACAGTCTTTGTTTGATAGCTTTAAAAGCAAAATTCAAGCCCAGATTAAGGAGGAGGGAAGAGGAGAGACCTATTGAAGCTGCCTTCCTGGCAAGAAGCTTGGACCAGCTGTTCACGTAGTTGTCCTGAGCCAGACAGGGAAGCAGACCTGAGCCCCTCCCAAAAAGACTAACTTCCATCCAAAATTTTAAGGCAGACCACCAAGCCCTAAGCGAAAGAGAGCTTTCCCCGGTTTCCAACAAAAGTACCGAATTAGGGACACACTTTGGGAGTTGAAGAAGGGTCCTCAAAAACCTTGTCTGCAGCCTATCTATCTCAGATGTTAATCCCCCTATCCAAATATTGGAGGCATATAAAAGCTGGGCTGCAGACTTGGCATTAAACACTTTGATGGCAGACGGTATAAACATTCCCCCTTTAGTAAAGAAAAAGCGTGTTATTACAGCTGAACTGACTGAAGCTTTATTAAGGGTGGCCGATCTATGGGCACTCCAGGACAGGGTATGATGGAATAGCAGCCCCAGGTAGGAGAAAATTTTCACCTGTTCCAGGATATGCCCATCAAGGGACCACCGACGTTGAGAAAATCTATTTTCAAAGACCATGACTTTAGATTTCTCAAAATTAATTTTCAGATCATTGGTCAAACAAAAGTTGGAGAATTTCATTAAAAGATGTTTCAAACCAGGTCTAGAGCGGGAGAGAATAACAGTATCGTCTGCGTAAAGTAAAATAGGAATTTTCCTTGCGCCAAGTTTGGGCAAGTGTCCTTCATGGTCAGACAGGGCCTCCTCAATATCATTTATGTATAGGTTAAATAGTGTAGGTGCGAGGATACAGCCCTGTCTTACTCCTCTAGACATAGGAATTTCATTTGAAAGCTGTCCCTGTGTGCCACATCTAACTTGCATCCTGCTGTCGCTGTATAGAACCATTATAAGATTAAGAAGTCTTTTGTCCACCAGGATTTTATCTAATTTCTCCCATAGTTTAGTTCTAGGGATGGAGTCGAAAGCGGACTTCAGATCCATGAAGGCGACAAACAGTTTGCTACGTAGAAACTTAAGATGTTTCTCGGCTAAGTGAAAAAGAATCAGACCATGATCAGAAGTGGAATGATTCTTTCTAAAGGCAGCTTGGGCCTCCGTGACAACATTATTGGCCTCGAGGATGTCAGTTAGTCTATTAGATAGAAATCGAGCATAGAGCTTGCCTATTATTGAGAGGAGGCTGATAGGTCTAAAATTCCCAGGATCCTTTGGATGTCCCTTTTTGTATATCGGAACCACAATTGCGTGTCTCCAACTGTCAGGGATTTTGCCAGATTGATTTATAACGGTAAAAAGAGCAGCTAACAAAGGGGCCCACCAATCCTGATTGATTTTAATAAATTCAGCAGGGATAAAATCTATGCCGGGTGCCTTACCCCCTTTAAGTTGTTGGATTAATTCAATCACTTCCTCCTTAGAGACTGAGTTCCAGGGGGGGAGGGAAGAGAAAGTGACATCCTGCATATCAACCTGAGCTGATTGTATAGTGTCTGGGTCGGTGAAAATGGCTCTGAAATGATCCTCCCAGACCTGAGCTGGAATTGTACAACTGGGTGCTTGGCAGTTGGATCGTAAGGCGCCCGACACAATCTGCCAAAACATTTTTGAATCATTATTCAAGGAGGCATTTAACAACAGGGACCAGGAGTTTCGTTCAGCTTGGCGTCTTTTTTGGGCTATGAGGGACTTATATTGCTTTTTTAGCTGAAAATAGGTCGAAGGGAGATAATTGTAGCCTGATTTTCTGTAGGTTATATAAGACTCCCTTAACTCATTTTTCTTCAGGTAACATTCTCTATCAAACCAAGTAGGGCCCTTATAGATCGTAGGGGCAGTATTGTCTGGGGCTGACCTGCCTGCATGAGTTAAAGCATCTTGGAAGGAGTCGATTAAATCATCATATGCTTTTATAGAGGATGCAGCCGATTCCTTGCACAAAATTGCTGATCTTAATCGAATTATTGAATCGGAGTTTAATCTTTCCTCTAGAAGACTGCTTAATTTATCAGACCATTTTACCCTTATTCTGTGTGGGCACTCAAACAGGATATCAGTTAAATGGGTATGGGGTGGTCTTAAATTAGGAGTTGGGGCACATAAAGTAAGGGTTAAAGGCTGGTGATCGCTACAGGTTCTGGTACCTATATAAAAATGATAAACTAACTGGAAGGCATTTCTAGACGCCAGCCCATAATCTATTGTGCTTGAACCAAATAAATTTGAGAAGGTAAATTCACCTGAGCCTTCCCAGAGGTCCACCCCATTTAAAATAATTAAATCTAGACTGAGCTGAAGTTGAGCCAGGCAAAAGCCAGCATAATTCAGAAACTGATCTTTTGAGTTTCTGTGTGGAAAATTTCGATTTTCCCTAAGTTCGCTCAAGATAGGGTATCTTGCTTCTAGATCGTTGTTACTGGAGCCAATCCTGGCATTAAAGTCACCCAGAATATATAAATATGCATCAGGGAACCTAATAATTTGAGTGGATAAATAGCTCTCTACTTTATGCCAGAGTTTCTTGATCTGCTCATTGGATTTAGTAGGAGGGATATAAACATTCACAAAAATAAAGTGACTAGCATTAATTTCCAAGCAAATTCCAAACACCAGTTGTTCACAGTTTTCTAATTCAGTAACCTTAGCTATCAGTGAAGAAGACACCAGAATGGCAAGGCCACCCCTTGGACGGCCTTTCTTATTTACCCGGTGAGCATTCAAAGAGTAGGAGGAAAATCCATTAACAATAACAGTGTCCATGGCCCAGGTTTCTTGAAGCAAGATTACATCAAAGCAAGAGATATATTGACAAAAGCAGCTATCCCAACGTTTGTTTGCCCAGCCTGCAATATTCCAGGATATGATCCTGAGGTAGGAATCACCCTGGGGCCACTGGCATCAATCCAGTGGGGTAATCCCGATCAGTGATCCATCCATGTCCCTCTGAATGCAGCCGTTCCTTTTTGCTGTCATGTGGTTCGATGGAAGCTGTGGGTCGGAATCGATGATACTGGGCAATATTAACTCTGATGTCGGCCCTACTTGATTAGCATTAGGCAGCCCTCCAGAAAGCTGTGGCAGTTGGCAGGATGGGATGGATGACGTCTTGCTCTCCACCGATGTATGCAGCACTCCTGGATAGAGGCACGACGTCGGACGAACGTTGTCAACTTTCACAGGAGTGTCTTGGCCAAAAGTTATCAGATCTTGCAAGGTAGAGGTGGTATGTTGCCCTTCGACCAAGGGCTGAGCACAAAAGAAATCGACCTCCACCCCCGAATGAAGTGAATCAGGAAACGGTTCCTGTTCCAAGATAAGGGAGTCGGAGGGCCTGCTCGGAGATTGCTGAATGCTTTGAGGCTGGTCTTCACACAGTAGGCAGGAGGATGGTATAAAGCTTTTGTGTGGTAAAACTACTTCTTCAGTCACCGCAGTTGAAAAAGCCATGGATTTGCTGCTACTCAGTTTGGGGGCATTACACTGCAGCTGGAGGATAGAATTAGAGCGGCTTTTGATGGATATTAATGGTTGAACCTGGAGATCTTTAAAAAGCCGTGATGGGTAGATCCCCACAGTGTGCAGAAAAAGTTTTTCCTTCATTAGTAAATTTGGGGTGGTAGGTTTAGTAAACTTCAATAGGTACCTCTTATAAACAGGTGAAGAGAAAAGTAGTTCCACAGCCAACAAATATGATGGCTGAATATTTAGCAGCCGTTTGAGGTTTAAGTTAGCACTTTGAACAGATCTCCATAATGGGTGTTGTCCTCCATGGGGATGTACATCTATAACCATCGAGCAGGGCTGAAGAACTAGGCCACCATTTTTTCGCTCTATTATTCCAATATCTGGTCCACTATTGGGGGTTGTAGATAAACAGCCTCCATTATTGCAGTGAGGTTCAAAGACCAGATCTAAGCGGGGAGGGCGGGGTGGAGGTTGAGCCTGGATGCCTTGGCAGAGAAGCTTTTCTGGGAGCCATGTCAACAGTTTATTTAAAGAGCTAAGCACAGTTTCTAAGTTAGAGCTAATCGATTGGAGTGTCCTCGCTGTTAGAAAACATTGCTCAGCCAGTAATTCAAAGGAAGAAGCTTCACTTTGGGAGTTTTCCGTGGATTTGCCAGTTGGCTGGTTTGTTTGAGAAACGCCAGCGTCCCCTAAGATAGACTCACCGGTAACTTCGCCTCCCTCGGCCAGAGGAGCATATCTGTTAGACAAAGTGATTTCATCTGTCGGAGAAGCAGCAGAGACGGCATGAGGAGGCTGCCGAGCAATAAAACTGTCGAGCCTGCACTGTTTAGCACGAGGCGCGTTACTCGCATTTTGTGGAGGTGATAAAACTCGTTTCCTTCTCATGGTCAGTCAAATGACCAAGAGGTAAGCAAGCTAAAAAAGTCCACCCTACTAAAAAGTTTAAAACCCCTTTCAGGGAGTGGCAACTAAAACTCGAAAGCTGCCAAGTATTAATTAAATTCTTGGTAAAAAGCAGTTTGCAGTTCAAGGAAGGAGGCAGCACGTCAAGAGCTGCAAAACTGCAAGCTGGAAATGCAGAGGCAGTAAGAGCAATTAAAATAAAAACAAGTGAAAGAGTAAAACAATAAAACAATAAAACTGCTTAAAATAGGTCAATAAAACAGTAAAACTTCTAAACTAAATTCTATTGAGTCGCGGAGACTCACACAACACTGCAGCCTCCAACGCCATTTTCCCGGAAGTCTTATTGTCAATGGGTAGTATAAAGGTGCTGTGAAATCTCGGCAGGCAGAAGAGACCAAAGCCAGGGCAAAAACTATCATCTGCTTTTTACAGAGCAGTATTGCTCTATTGTGCTTTAAAGTCTATAGCCAACCCGCAAATCCTGCGTGAAAAGCTGCATCCATTTTTACTGTTCACCTTTCCCGCCAGCGAGGAGAGGGGAGGGGGGAGGTTTCCATTTTCCTCAGTCCTTTCCTCTGTTGCCGTTCCCATTTTTAATATTTTTTTTAGCTCTTAATAGGGATGTGCATAAGTGCTTGTTCGGTTAGGGTTAATCTGCTCTTTACAGAGCGGCGGCTATTGTGCTTTAAAGTCTATAGGCAACCCACAAATCCGGCGCAAAAAGCATCCCTCTTTATTCTTCACCTTTCCCGTGAGCGAGGAGAGGGGAGCTGTGTTCTCATTAACTTCTTTCTTTAGAAGAAAATGCCGATGTTTTATGTCTGCTGATGAATGCATATTCTCTTTTTAATGTATTCTTCCCCCTGCCTCATGGCATAATTTCTTTAAGTGAGAACAGATACTTTCGTCAGCCCCCCCCCTTTTCAAAACCTGCAATTTTGCACAGGTTTTTTCTAAGCAGAACTGATTTTGCTGCCTGGTCAAGCTCACTTCATTTCTGCATGTTGGAATGTAAATAATGTTAAGTTTCTCCACTCCACACACAAACCCAACCCACCCCTCCTTAGATTACCCTTTAATATCGATGTTTTTATGTCTGCTGATGAATGCATGTTCTCTTTTTAATGTATTCTTCCCCCTGCCTCATGGCATATTTTTTTTAACTCTAATGTGGAATGCAATGCTTGCTTATAAAGCTTTTGCATGCTTTTCTTCTAAGTAGAACAGCTTGTGTACACTGCGGTCATTTTCAATTTCATTTCTTAAAGTAAGAACAGATACTTTTGTCATCCACACACACACCTTTCCCAGCCCATTCCACCCCACCCCAACCCTCCTAACCCTTTATCAACCATGTGTTCTTAATAGAAGTCCTTTTCTTCACTGGTCAATTTTCTTTTTCTTTAAATCACAGTGTTCCTTTTTGGCTCCTGAAGTTTACATTTATCTCTTAGAAGTGATATTTCAGTTCAGGACTTTACCTATTTTGTTACCTAACAAGGTTTGCATATGTTAAAGATGGGCTGGCAATGTTTTGGGTTTCAAACTGTTATGGCCTGGGTAGCATTGGCTGCGAGTAATCATATGTTTGCCAGTGCAATAATGATATATATTAATCTTGTTATTTTTTAGATTTGTGATTTTTAAAACATTAATAATGATATATATTAATAGTGTAACTTTTTATATTTCTAATTTTAAAAACATGGACCATTTTGACAATGTTAACTATTGCAAGAGAAGCTGAGTTAATCTTTTTCAACTTATATTCACAGAAACAGCATCAACCAGCAGCACTGCAGCTGATGCACAACAGCAAGCATGCCAGCACCCTGAAAGTGGTAAATCTAAAATTATACCATCCATTATTAATTATGGTGCAGCATTTAATATAAATATACAGTAATTGTTGAATATGCTGAAAAAGCACTTGCTAGATACCTTAACATGAAAGTTTTAGAGTAATTTTGAATATTCTCGAAACAATGTTCTAAGTCATGATAATGCCAACAAACACTATCTGTAACTTCAATTATTATTTTTCTTATTAGACCGAGGGATTCCAAATACACAGGCCACTTTGTTGCCTGCCACGAGGCTGGCGATGATTCGAAATCACAAAACCAGACGTTCTGCTAATGGTATTGCTCAACGTTTAATGCAGCATTCTTCAACAAAAAGTGCAAAAACAAGAGCAATGATGCAAGAAGATGCAACTTTTTTTAATGACTTTTTACGGAAGTCAGTGACAGCAGATGAGGAATATAAACAGGACAGGAAGATGCTGATAAACTCCATAGCACATCACGCATCTATCTTGGAACGCCTTGTTGATAAAATTCCTGATGCCAACAGCATACTGCGACAGAGGGATATTCAGGCAGCAGAAATTGCTGAGATTCAATCTGCTGCTCAAAATCTTGATGTTGAGATTATTGACAATGATGAAAATATTCCTAGTTACTCCTCATCTGCTACATCTACTCCAAAAAGAGGTGTAGCAGATCTTGTGCGTCCCAGACAGTTGATTAAACGTCCGTTAGTGTTTTCACCATAACTGTCAAAGTAGTGTGGAAATAACATAAAACTAGTTAAATGTTAATGTAGTTGTTTTATGCTGTTGTAAAAGTGTTGCTCTAGTTTCAATGTTTTTTTTAGTATTTACCACGTTTACCTTTAGTAGTTTAATGGCGGTGTAGCAGATGCTGTACGTCCCAGAAGGCTGATTAAACCTCCTATTGTGTTTTCACCATCACTGTGATATTAGTGAGCAAATCACTTTAAACGTGTAAAATGTTTATGGAGTTGGTTAATGCTTTGGTTAAATTGTTGTTCTACTGTAAATGTTCTAATTTTTAAAGTTAGGGTTTTAATGGCTAGAAGTCACAAGTGCTATTGTTACTCTTTACAACTTATCCATAACGAGATTGTAAGTATTAATACTTCAAAAAAGGAGAAAACAACTTTATGTTTTGTTTGCAAAAATATCTTTTTTACTACATGGTAATATAATTTTTTTTAAAATGGAAGTTTGATTCATTTCTTTATAACCAGATAATACAGTTATTTTTTAAATAAAAAAAAAGTTTTTTTAACAAATAAAATATTATACATAAATCATTTTGGAGGGGCTTGTGCTGGTCCACCCGCTTGCAAGTCGATGGTCTGTCTCACCTCCAGCATCTCCTCCTCTAATATTGATACTCTCCTTTCCAAGCGATGCACTATGAATAGAGTAAGTATAATTGTTACTATTCTATGCATGAAATAGGTTATTCACAATTTACACTTTAAAATAGTTTTTAAAAAAACATATTTACTTGTTCTGTGAAAAGAAGCCTCCAGCCGGAAGACAGCCCGCAACACTTCTTGACTGCTGTGAGTCCCAGAGGAATCCTCAGACTGCTCAGCTGCAGAAGGTTGGTGGGTTGAGGATGTGCCTGAAAGTGGAAGCATGTACTTTTAGCAATGAAATCAAGTGATCATCAGTCATTACCTTGGTGTGTTAAATTATTCTATAGTTTATTGGATTCAGTGATAGACCTGGGTCATCAGGAACTGGTGGTGACAGAGGATCTTCAGCTTCCTCTGTATCTGCAGTGGCTTGCTGCTGGCGGAGAGCTGGCTGCATGTCTGAAAAGTAAACAAAGTAGTAGTACATTTTAGTGCAGGATATTTAAGAATTTTTATGTTTTCCACTAGCAAGTCATAGTTAAGTTATTTTAATTTTTTTTAATAATATAGTGAAATATTTTTATATGAACACTTATTAAAAATCAAATGCACTATCATAACTAAAGAGGAAGCACATAACTTTAAACTATAATTTTTTTAAAAAAATTGTATTACTTTATCAAATTTACACTGCTGGTTTTTAAGGTACTTTTTAAGGTACTTAACATTTAAGTACCTTTTTAAGGTAATATAATGGCACAACTATAAATATAGAATTATCAATGGCTGTAACATTACACTACCTAGTTTGTTAGTGTTATGCTGTAACAGCTGCTGATACAGTCAGGTTCATAGACATATCTGAAATAGTTATTTAACAGAATTAAACTGCAATTAAAGTAGTGTATGGAATCAAACTAGTTTTATGAATAAACTTGGAAGTAATTTAAAATGCAAAATGGGTTTATATTCCTAAATAATCAAAACTTACTTGCTGGTCCCCTTTCCATCCAGCCTGGCTGCCCTGCTTCCAGCCATAGCTGGTGCAGGGCATCATAATGGGGGGGGGGTCTCTGCCACCTTGGGGTTGCCCCTTGATGCAGCTCCATGGCCTCAAAAAATTTGGCCTTCAAAACTTTAAATTTTGTTCTGGCCTGTAGGGCACTACGCGGGTACCCCTCTGTGGTCAGTGTTGCCACGACATTTCTAAAAATGGAGATAGTCTCCAGATTCGAGCTCCTCATAAGGCGCTCAGCCTTCCCTGATTTTCAGAGCTCTTCGAGTAAGAGCTCCACCTCGTCCCCTTGCCAGAAGGCCACTCTGCAAGGAGCAGCCATGTTTGTTTTCTCCCCTAACAGAGAAGTATAAGGTTTACTTCCTGAATTGCGCCCCCTATAATCCCTAAAAAATTAATTGCACATAATTGGACATGCGCATTGATATTAATTGAAAAGGGAAGTACACATGCCAATACCAAAGGATTTTATTCAATATGAAATAACGTAACACAAAACATGAAGTCGCGAAGAGAGTGAAGGAATATACGGCAACAACATTGCAATTATAGTACACTTTAATTTTACCGACGCAACTCCCTATTGCGCCACAAGTATGTGCAAATAGCATCCCTAACCTCGGTTGCCTCAGCTAGACGCTCGTTTTAATTATTAACATAGGCTTGTCCTAGGGTCACAAGTGTTACACGGTTTAGAGGTCCGTCTCTGTTAATGATTTCGTAACCTCTGGCTTCACAGATGTTGTGCATAATTATGCAAGCAGTAATAACTGAGGGAACATTTTCCTCCACCACTTCCAGCTGAGCACTGAGGCACCGCCATCTGCTCTTCAGCCTCCCAAAGGCACGTTCGACAACGTTCCAGGCACGGCTAATGCAGTAATTGAAGTGAGCTTGCGGTGGCTCAACGTTACCCCCATAGGGCTTCATAAGCCATTTCCGCAACAGATAAGCCCCATCAGCAACAATGAAAGGCGGCATTTCGACGTCCCCAATTCTCCAGACCTCATTGGAGGGGCAAAAAACTCCAGCATCCATTGCCTCAAAGAGGGATGAATTTCTGAATACATGGGCATTGTGGTTCCTGCCACTCCACCCCACCTCAATATGGGTGAAGTGGCCAGTGTGGTCCGTAGTCCCCTGCAGAATCATAGAATAATAGTTTTTCCGGTTTATGAAATCGTTGCCTTGCCTAATAGGACAAACAATTTCAATATGCGTTCCATCTGTGGCTCCGCAGGCTCCCCGAAATCCCAAAGCTGCAAAGCCATCCATTACCTGTATTAAAAAGTGAAAGACAATGTTTAAACCAACAGGAATGTTACATTGAAACACATAGCAGTTCATCTCACATGTGCACGTGTACCGGCAACTTGGGGCCACCGCTCTGTAAAGAGCAGATGAACCAAACATGCACTTATGCGCATCCCTATTAAGAGCTAAAAAAATATTAAACATGGGAAAGGCAACAGAGGAAAGGACTGAGGAAAATGGAAACCTCCCCCCTCCCCTCTCCTCGCTGGTGAGAAAGGTGAACAGTAAAAATGAATGCTGCTTTTCACGCCGAATTTGTGGGTCGCCTATAGACTTTAAAGCATAATAGCCGCTGCTCTGTAAAGAGCAGATGAACCAAACATGCACATATGTGCATCCCTATTAACTACTAAAATAAAAATAAAAATGGGAAAGGCAACAGAGGAAAGGATTGAGGAAAATGGAAACCTTCCCCCTCCCCTCTCCTCGCTGGCGGGAAAGGTGAACAGTAAAAATGGATGCTGCTTTTCCCGCTGGATTTGTGGGTTGCCTATAGACTTTAAAGCACAATAGCCGCCGCTCTGTAAACAGCAGATGAACCAAGCATGCACATATGTGCATCCCTATTAACTACTAAAAAAAATTTAAAATGGGAAAGGCAAAAGAGGAAAGGAATGAGGAAAATGTAACGTCATTTTCACGTGTGCGACGAAGAAGAACTAGCTCCATTGCCAAGCACACTTCAACGAAGACTTCACCAACTGTCGAGCGGCCAGCCCCAAACTGCTCTGCTGCATTTTTATAGAACTCAGGGTTAGCCAGCTTCCAAATACCAACGGCTACACGCTTAGCGATGGAAAGTCGCTCCCTCATGGCTGTCTGGTTCCTCTGGAGTGCTGGAGTCAGCTCAGCAACGATTTCAAACAGCGTGGCTCGACTCATCCTGAAGCTCTCGATCCACCTTTCATCATTCCATACTTTCAAAACTAAATTCTCTCACCAGTCCTTGCTACTGGGACAGACCCAGTAGCGTCTGAAAACAGCAGGGAGACGAATGAACTCGGTGCCTAACACCAAAAAGTTGCTGTCCTGCTCAAGCTGCTGCAAGAACGGCATCCTCCGTCTGCGGGAGCGCTTCTTGTGAAGAGCCATTTCTCTTACTTTAAACCACTCTATGAGGTTGTAGTTAGGCGCGCTTAAACCTGTTGGTCTTATGTGTAGTTAGGCGCGCTTAAACCTGTTGAAATCAGCTTGTTTAGGGGTGCTTTCAGTCTGTTAGGAAGATTCCCTGCACAGAAATACAGGCGGATGAGATTGGGAGCCCCGTCGAGAGCGTCTGGATTAAAATAAATGGGGCTAGGAATAAAAAGAATATGATAATCGGAGTCTACTACCGACCACCCAATCAAGGAGAAGACGAGGACGAAACTTTTGAGAAACAAATTACCAGTTTTTCAAGGAAGTGTGATGTAGTAGTGATGGGGGACTTCAATTACCCTGATATCTGTTGGGAGACCATTACTGCCAAAAGCGGCCCTTCCAAGAAATTCCTGACATGTATGGGTGATAACTTTCTCCTACAGAAAGTGGTGGAAGGAACTAGAGGATCGGCAATCCTTGACTTGTTATTGACCAATAGGGATGACTTAGTGGATAAAGTGGCAGTTACGGGAACTCTGGGGGAAAGTGACCACGTCATACTTGAATTCTTGATTATGAAGGAGACAAAAGTCGAGCGTAGCCATACACGTACTCTGGATTTTAGGAAAGCTGATTTTAATAAACTCAGAACTATAATAAGTAAGGTCCCGTGGCAAGGGAGCCTAAAGAGAAAAGGAGTGCAGGATGGGTGGGAGTATCTAAAAAAGGAAATTTTAAAGGCACAGTTACAAACAATTCCAACAAGGAGAAAAGATAGAAGACAACAGAGGAAACCAATGTGGCTCCACAAAAAGCTTATTGATGAACTGAAAACAAAAAGGGATACATATAGGAAGTGGAAGGAAGGCCAGGCTACAAAAGAAGAGTACAGACAAGTGGCACAGAAGTGCCGAAATGGCGTCAGGAAGGCTAAAGCTGTGAATGAGCTGAGATTAGCGAGGGATGCTAAAAGCAATAAAAAGGCTTTCTTCAGATACGTGAGTAGTAAAAGACAGAGGAAAGAAATGGTGGTTCAACTGCTTAATGAGGATGGCAAATTGATAACAGATGACAAAGAAAAGGCTGAAGTGCTCAATTCCTACTTTGCCTCGGTCTTCTCCCAAAAGCGGGTCTATGACCCCCCTGGAAAAAGTGAAGCAGAAGTTGAGGGGGCAGGATTGCAGTTTGAGATTCATAAACAAATGGTCAAAGAACACCTAATTTCCTTGAATGAGTTCAAATCTCCAGGGCCCGATGAACTGCATCCAAGAGTAATGAAGGAGCTAGCGGAAGAACTCTCAGAACCTTTGTCTATTATCTTTGCAAAATCATGGAAGACGGGTGAGGTGCCGGATAACTGGAGGAGGGCTAACGTTGTCCCTATCTTCAAAAAGGGCAAAAAGGAGGAACCTGGGAACTACAGACCAGTCAGTCTGACATCCATCCCTGGGAAAATTCTGGAGCAGATTATAAAGAAGTCAATCTGTAAACACCTTGAAATCAATGCAGTGATTACTAGAAGCCAACATGGATTTGTCAGGAACAAATCCTGTCAGACTAATTTGATCTCATTTTTTGATAGGATAACCTCCCTTGTGGACTGTGGGAATGCTGTCGACGTCATATATCTTGACTTCAGCAAAGCTTTTGACAAAGTACCACATGACATTCTGATTAACAAACTAGCTAAAAGTGGGCTAGATGGAACAACTATTAGGTGGATCCACAGTTGGCTACAGAATCGGACTCAAAGAGTACTTATCAATGGAACCTTCTCAAACTGGGGAGAGGCAACGAGTGGGGTGCCGCAGGGCTCAGTCCTGGGCCCAGTGCTCTTCAACATTTTTATTAATGATTTGGACGAGGAGGTGCAGGGAACGCTGATCAAATTTGCAGATGACACCAAATTGGGTGGGATAGCTAATACCCTGGAAGACAGAAACAAACTTCAAAGTGATCTTGATAGGCTGGAGTGCTGGGCTGAAAACAACAGAATGAAATTTAATAGGGATAAATGCCAAGTTCTACATTTAGGGAATAGAAACCAAATGCACAGTTACAAGATGGGGGACACTTGGCTCAGCAATACTACAAACGAGAAAGATCTTGGAATTGTTGTAGATCACAAGCTGAATATGAGCCAACAGTGCAATATGGCTGCAAGAAAGGCAAATGCTATTTTGGGCTGCATTAATAGAAGTATAGCTTCCAAATCACGTGAGGTACTGGTTCCTCTCTATTCGGCCCTGGTTAGGCCTCATCTAGAGTATTGCGTCCAGTTCTGGGCTCCACAATTCAAGAAGGACGCAGACAAGCTGGAGCGTGTTCAGAAGAGGGCAACCAGGATGATCAGAGGTCTAGAAACAAAGCCCTATGAAGAGAGACTGAAAGAACTGGGCATGTTTAGCCTGGAGAAGAGAAGATTGAGGGGAGACATGATAGCAGTCTTCAAATACTTAAAAGGTTGTCACACAGAGGAGGGCCAGGATCTCTTCTCGATCCTCCCAGAGTGCAGGACACGGAATAACGGGCTCAAGTTAAAGGAAGCCAGATTCCGGCTGGACATCAGGAAAAACTTCCTGACTGTTAGAGCAGTGCGACAATGGAATCAGCTACCTAGGGAGGTTGTGGGCTCTCCCACACTAGAGGCATTCAAGAGGCAGCTGGACAACCATCTGTCAGGGATGCTTTAGGGTGGATTCCTGCATTGAGCAGGGGGTTGGACTCGATGGCCTTGTAGGCCCCTTCCAACTCTGCTATTCTATGATTCTATGATTCTATGATTCCTAAACCGGTTTGACCTCCTGCAATTGTTTAAGAATTTTAACACAACTTTTAATCGTTGCGCTGTTAAACTGGAATAAAATGTGAGGTCCAGCTCATGTTTAATCTGTTAATTTCTGGAGATGAACGGATTTGCTTTCAATCTAATTCAGCAAGGACTCTGCAAAGTCTTACTATAATAGTTTTATTAAAATTGATCTAGTGTGTCAAATATAGGGACGATAGATTATTTGAGGTTGTTAACATTGGGAAAGTAGTAGGAATAATTCATGTTGGAATGAATAGAAAAGTAACTGTGGGCATTTCTACAAGGATATTTACTTGTTGTACTAGTCGAGTGCATCAAAAATAACTTTTGTGGCATGGATCAAGATCCTCCTACTCTGCACCTGTAGAAAGAGTGATAGATCTCACCCCCATTCCCTATCCCAGCTGCTGCCTCCTCTTTATGTAGTGGTAACAGTCAGTGATCCTGGAAGAGGTTGGGGAAAGTGGATGGAAGGTCAGGCCTATCTCCTCAAGTTCTGTTAGCCTCTCCATCACATGTCCTTACCCAGTAGAAGGAAAAGAAACTAGACAAGCCAAACAACAAAATTGGGGGAATGGGAGCCTCCCACCCTGTCTGGCTGTTGTAGGCAGGGCTTTGGATAGACAGAGGGCTCTGAGTGGATGTGCATGTTTAGACAGAAAAAAGTGGACAAGGGTCTTGAACTGAAGCTCAATCTAGATAAGACAAGAGGTAGACAACCTGTGGCCCAACCTGTGGCTCTAGTTTTAGGCTATAACTCCCATCAGTCCTTAGCCAGCACAGCCAATGATGAGAGATAATAGTTGTAGGGCCACACATTTTCCACTTCTTCATTAGTGAGTCGTTCATCAGCCCAATTGAGTGGTGTTCAACCTGTTCTAGAAGGGGTTGCACTCCCTCTGAAGGATCAAATGAACAGTTTTGGGATGCTCTTCAATCCTTCATTCTCTCTTGAGACCTTGGTGGCTAGGAGCACCATTTATCATCATATGTTGATACACCAGCTGTAACCCTATCTGGACAGAGATAGCCAGGTGACTCTTATTTGTGCTGAAAACTGCCCGTTTGGATTACTGCAATGTGTTCATTGTATGTGGAGTTACCTTTGAAAACAGGTCAGAAACATCAGCTAATCCAAAATAAAGCTGCTAAACTACTTAGACTGGCCAATGAGATCATGTAATGCACTGGCTTTTAGGCTGTTTCTGGACCCAAATCAAAGGTTTTGTGTTGACTTGAAAACCCGAAACTACTTGGGAATGCAGTATCTAAAGAATGACTCCTCCCATACATACCTTCCCCAGACTCTGGTCATCTTGGGGTGCCCCCACTGAAAGTATGGAATGCCCTCCTCAAGGATGCTTGTGTAGGGCCCACTGTTATCTTTTCAGCACCAGGTGAAGACATTTCTCTTCTCCCAGGTATTTTAGATTTTAATTATTGTGATTTATTTACCAAAAGAAGTTTGTTTTTTGTTAGGGATGTGCATCAGATTTGGCCTAATTCAGAGCAAATCAGGCTGCTTTGTATCAGTTCTGATACAACCAGAACTGAAACTAGATACACATGAAACTTCAAGAGTGATTCACTGCTCCAGGAGGGCAGACAATCTGTCTGCAAAAAATATTGGGTTTCTCCGAAAATATCTAGGGTGGGGGAGGGAGTGGGGTTGAGTGGCGGACAGGTTCCCCTTTTTATAGGGTATATTTTGGTAGGGGATCTCCAGCGGTTGCACTTTAGGGAAAGGATTGCATGTCTCATAAAATTGTTGTTCTCAGTTTCCTGTGCTTAGTCGCTACTTTGTTCTGGTGGCACATGTGGGGAGCTGTGGTTCTGGCTTCAAGTTCTGTTTGTTCTCTTCATGATTTCAAAATTAAAATTCTTTTCTTTCTCCTTCCCAAAAGATTACATCAGTCTATTTCCTGCAATGCATTTTTTTTTCTTATATTGATGATGATACCCTTATTATTGCTGGGTTAAAATAATAATAATCTTGCTTGTGTGTCTTCATATTGTGCAGAATTTAGTCACTAAAGCACAATCCTATGAATGTTTAGACAGAAAACTGTCCTACCACTACCAGCATGCCTGAGCCATCACTGTTGGCTGGCGAATAATGGGACTTGTAGGACTTTTTTCTGTCTAAACATGAGCCCTTAATCCATTTCACCCTACCTTTCCCTAGTTAGGAAAAAAGAAACAAATTATTTTGAAGTCGTTTTTTGATGTGCATGTATTTGTTTCATCATCACCTTTATTTATTCATTTGTTTACTTATTCGTGTTTGGCAATCTGTGGGGTGAAGCTAGCCGATTCGATGTCATCTGGGACTATTGTCCAGACAGTTTATAGTCAGAAACCTGAACGCTTTCAGGTGCTGGCACATGACGTCCTGTACTTAATAACACAGCCATTCTGAAGAACTGGGGGGGGGGGATTCTCTAATGATGAAAACAAAGCCAAGCTCTTCAAACTGTTGGCAGGAGAACAACCTGTCATGATAAAGAGATAGTAACGACTCAAGGAAAGCAAATAAGATGTAACATGTCTATTCATAACAAGTTGAAGCCAAGCTCTCATAAAGAAGCTGACACAAGAATTCTGTAACATGTGAAAGAAGCCAGCCAACATGGACACAAGTCAATTATCATTTGGACAGCAGATACAGATGTTGTGGTTCTATCATTATCCATTTTCAGTAGACATGTGCTCCGCTCCGATTAGGTGCGGAGAAGCAGTAGCGAATTGGCCTGCTCCACCTTACCCTGAGGCGGAGTAGAAGCGGACCGCGAACCCCTAGAAGCAAGGCGAAGAGAAGCGGCCATTTTTCGGAGCTCCTCTTTCAGGCGGAGCGCTCCGATCGCCATCTTGAAAACATTTCGCCCATAGGATTGCATTGCGGGAAATAATCGCGCATAACTGGGTTGTTTTTGAAGCTATCGTTCTGAAAATTCTTGTGCTCAGAGAGTCGTGGATGGGGGTCATTTTGAGACTACTCTCACCTCTCTGCGTCATGCAGGTTGCGTGCTAGAAGTTTTAAAAAATCGGGTCAACAAACGAACAGCGCAGGTCAAACGGCGGTTTTCGCCCATAGGATTGTATTGAGGAAAAGAATTGGGGATAACTGGGTTGGTTTTTAAGCTATCGTTCTGAAAATTCTTGTGCACAGAGAGTCGTGGATGGGGGTCATTTTGAGACTACTCTCAACTTTCTGCGTCCTGTGGTTCACGTGCAATTTTTTAAAAAAAATCGGGTACATTTACATGCAAACGATAGGGTAAAACCGGCTGTGGCGCGGCGGGGTTTATTGAAGCGATGACAGGCACATTCAACTCCCAATCCTGATGAGAATTGATCACCTCATGAAGCATCATCCTCCAATCCCAGCGTTTGAGGCGGAGACTAAGCCAGTCACCCTCACAGTCAGAGAGCTCTCAGCCTCTTGTGGGTTTAGCGTTCGTTGGGAGAGGGTCTACTTAGCGAGCTGCTGCTGTGTACTTTGGAGATAGATTAGGATTTTAGCTTGGCGTGTGTGTTTGTTTGCTTCTTTCTGACTTTTAGCTTGGTTTGCCCTGTGTTTTTCCCTTACTTTTATTTAATATAAACTTTATTTTTAAATTTTGGAGTGTGTGTTTGTTTGTTTGGTTGGTTGGTCCCTCTCTTAAAGCCTGACTGTGTTTCATCTTCCTTCTGCTTTTGTGAAAGCTTTCTTTTGAAAGCATACACACACTTCTTCTTGTCCCATTTCCCTACATTTATTAGTAATATTCTTAAACATATTATTATATTCTTTCACATATTCTTAGTAGTATATATATTAGTATATTCTCATACATATTATTAATAGTATTAATATTTTATTTTTCTTATACATATTAGTAGTAGTGTTTGGTTGGTTCTTTCCCCCCTCCCCTCCCTTAAATCCTGATTGTGTTTCCTTCTATCTATATACCAAAAAATACCAAAAAAATATTATTCTCTTTTTCTTCTCTGTGTAACTTGGACTGTGAGTGTGCTGTGTGTGCACTGCTTTTGTGAAGTGCAACAGGCAGCCACAGATTGAGCATTTTGGGGAAAGCATACACACACTTCTTGTCCCATTTCCCTACATTTAAACATATTATTATATTCTTATACATATTCTTAGTAGTATTAATATTTTATTCTTCTTATACATATTAGTAGTAGTGTTTGGTTGGTTCTTTCCCCCCCTCCCCTCTCTTAAAGCCTGATTGTGTTTCCTTCTATCTATATACAAAAAAATACCAAAAAAAATTATTCTCTTTTTCTTCTCTGTGTAACTTGGACTGTGAGTGTGCTGTGTGTGCACTGCTTTTGTGAAGTGCAACAGGCAACCACAGATTGAGCATTTTGGGGAAAGCATACACACACTTCTTGTCCCATTTCCCTACATTTAAACATATTATTATATTCTTATACATATTCTTAGTAGTATTAATATTTTATTATTCTTATACATATTAGTAGTAGTATTAATATTTTATTAGTCATCATGAGAAGAGGGAGCAGGCGTGCTGAAAGCAGCAAGGCTCAGGCTGGCACCAGTAAGCAGGCTGCCTCTCCTGCTGTGAAAATCAAACGGACAACTCCTTGGCTGGCTGCTCGGCAACAGAAGCAGGACAAGCAGCAGGCAGAGCCACTCTCTTCTGCAACTTGTGCCCAGCGTTCTCTTTTTGAGGGTGGGAATGGGAAAAGTGCCCCTTTGCAAGAGGCACGTGGCAGCAGTGCCATTAGAGGAGGAGGAGGAGTATCCCCAACTCCTTCATTATCCTTTGAGCCCACGAGCCCGCTGATGGACCTAGACGAGGTCCTCAGCACAGTGGAGGGGGAGGAGGAGGAGGTGGTGGTCCTCCAGGATGTGGGGGCTGAGGAGGAGCAGCAGCAGGCCAAGACTCTCTATTATTATTATTATTATTATTATTATTATTATTATTATTATTTATTTATTTATATAGCACCATCAATGTACATGGTGCTGTACAGAGTAAAACAGTAAATAGCAAGACCCTGCCGCATAGGCTTACAATCTAATAAAATCATAGTAAAACAATAAGGAGGGGAAGAGAATGCAAACAGGTACAGGGTAGGGTAAGCAGGCACTGGGTAGGGAAAAACTAACAGTAGAAAGTAACAGTAGAAGTCTGCACAACATCAAGTTTTAAAAGCTTTAGGAAAAAGAAAAGTTTTTAGTTGAGTTTTAAAAGCTGTGGTTGAACTTGTAGTTCTCAAATGTTCTGGAAGAGCGTTCCAGGCGTAAGGGGCAGCAGACGAAAATGGACGAAGCCGAGCAAGGGAAGTAGAGGCCCTTGGGCAGGCGAGAAACATGGCATCAGAGGAGCGAAGAGCACGAGCGGGGCAATAGTGTGAGATGAGAGAGGAGAGATAGGAAGGAGCTAGACCGTGAAAAGCTTTGAAGGTTAACAGGAGGAGTTTATATTGGATTCTGAAGTGAATTGGAAGCCAATGAAGAGATTTCAGAAGCGGAGTAACATGGTCTCTCCCCAGTCTCATCCCACCCCTCTTCCGCTGCCACCCCTGTTTCTGTGGCAACACCAGAGAGCTCAGGCGGGCAGTTGGTGTCACTATGGAAGCGAAAGACAAGTATAGTGTGGGACCACTTTGAGGTGGGAGCGGATCCCCGCTTTGCTGTCTGTCGCCACTGCAAACTCACCCTAAGCAGGGGTTCATCGACAGGGCATTATGGAACCAGCAGCATGAAGATGCATCTTCAGAGGCAGCACCAGGCGATCTTGCTGGGGAAAGAGGTGGGCAAGGTGACTGGTTCCAGGGGAAAGCCAAAGGCTGCTGCTGGCACTGCCACTCTCAGCTCTCCATCTCCCATCCCCACAAGGGTTAGGCAGGCAACCCTGCAGGACATGGGGTGGGGGAAGTATGGACCCACAAGATGGCGTTTTCCAACGCCCACCCAGGGTGCTACTGTGGTGGGGCATCTGCCGGGACTGACTCCTCCCCAATACTAGATCTATGACATGTCACTCTGCCTGCCCCTCTGCTAGCCTGTCCTCCTTGGTGACCGACTCGCTGGGATGGTTTGCGTTTGCAATGCGTGACTAACTGCAGTGCTGGCTTAGAAACCAGCCATCCTGGCCTCACTTCCTTGTGCCCCCAGAAATGCCCGCAGCCTGCCTGCCTGCCTGTCTGTCTGCCCGCCTCCCCCAGGGTGCTGCTGTGGTGGGGCATCTGCCAGGACTGACTCCTCACCTGCTCTGCCTGCCTCTCTGCCCGTCTGGTGCCTGGGAGATGGGCTTTGCCGTTCGTGCCCAGCACCCTCCAGCACGCTTGCTCCCAGTCGTCCTCCTCTGTGCCCCTCAATGCGTAACTGCTGGCTTAGAAAGAAACAACCAGCCATCTTTGCCTCACTTCCTCCTTGCGCCCGCTTACGGGTTGGTTTGCTATGCGTTAGTGCTCAAGCCATCCTTGTGGCACTACAATGCATGTTGCCTGCCTGCCTGCCTGCCTGCCTGCCTTCCCTCCCTTCTCCCCTTCCCGCCTTGCAGGGATGGTGTATGTGTCTTGCTTTGACTCAGGGGAGAAGTCCTTCCTGCGCTCACTTAGACTTTATCAAGTTCAATAATCCATTTTTCAAGTGTGGAAGAAGATTTAGGGTTATCTCGTGGCATGTTGGGATTTCCTTTGAACTGGCCCCATTGAGCTGTCTGCATTGCAACTTTAAATCCCTGACATACTGGAGTGCCCGATTTTCAAAACTTCCCCTAACATCAGGGGATGATGGGATTGCCTTGAAACTTGGTGTCCATGGGGACACATGGGTAAGCTGTCATGGGACTAAAGGATAAGTTTCTAACATGCAAATTGACGTAGTTGTAGAATGGGACTTGATTTGGGATGAGTTAAAAAGTTTAAGCCGCGCCAAAAATCAGGGGATGATGGGATTGCCTTGAGTCTGGGCATCCATGTGGACACATGGATAAGCTATCATGGTGCCGAGTTTGAGGTTTCTAACATGCAAATTGATGGAGCTATCCCAAGGGGTCTGAATGGGGTGCCCGATTTTCAAAAATTCCCCAAAAATCAGGGGATGATGGGATTGCCTTGAAACTTGGCATCCATGTGGACACGTGGATAGGCTATCATGGCGCCGAGTTTGAGGTTTCTAACATGCAAATTGACATAGTTGTAGAATGGGACAATTTGGGGTGAGTTAAGCCGCGCCAAAAATCAGGGGATGATGGGATTGCCTGGAGTCTGGGCATCCATGTGGACACATGGATAAGCTGTCATGGTGCCGAGTTTGAGGTTTCTAACATGCAAATTGACGAAGCTATCCCAAGGGGTGTGAATGGGGTGCCCGATTTTCAAAAATTCCCCAAAAATCAGGGGATGATGGGATTGTCCTGAAACTTGGCATCCATGTGGACACATGGATAAGCTATCATGGTGCCAAGTTTGAGGTTTCTAACGTGCAAATTGACGGAGCTATTGAAAGGGGTGTGAATTAGGGTTATGGGTGGTGCGTTAGAGGTTAGAGCCGCGCCAAAAAACGGGAGATGATGGGACTGCCTTGAGTCTGGGCATCCATGCGGACACATGGATAAGCTGTCATGGTGCCGAGTTTTAGGTTTCTAACGTGCAAATTGACGGAGCTATCCCAAGGGGTCTGAATGGGGTGCCCGATTTTCAAAAATTCCCCAAAAATCAGGGGATGATGGGATTGCCTTGAAACTTGGCATGCGTGTGTATACCCCCATGAGGTGTCATGGTGCCAAACATGAGGTTTCTAACTTGAACAGAAAAAAAGTTGTTTACTTTTTTAGCTTTCAATGCAACCCTATGGGGGGGGAAACGGAGCTCCGATCCGGATCCGGAGCTCTGAACGGAGCGGAGCGGACATGGGCGGAGCGGGGGCTGGGCGAAGCGGCCCAATCCAAAAATCGCGGATCTGGAGGTGAAGCGGAACGGGGGGTCCATGCACACCCCTAATTTTCAGTACTTTACAAGTCATCTGTTGTGGATCACATTTGGCATAGGGAAGTATTTGCATTACATTCCAGTGCATTTAGTTTATAGTGTGCTTGGTGTGGATAAGGCAGCTGCTCTACCATTCTTTCATGCTTTCATAGAATGCAAGACTACAACATCCTTTGAAGGTCATGAAGAAAAGCCTGCATCGAAAACACTCAATACTGTTCCTGAAATTACCTGAATTTGTCCCCGAAATATAAAAGACTTAATGATTTAGAAATGCTTGTTGTCCTATATACCACAAATCATCATCCAGTTAAAGCATAAACGAGTATAGAAAGGAGCTCTTTACCAAATAGATATACCACTAACCAAAGCAGCCTTAGAACATACATTGCGGTCTGCCTATTTGGTCAAGCAATTTAAGTTGTGAGATCCGGGAGCTTGAGGTTGGCACAAAATTCTTCACACAACGCATAGTTAAACTATGGAATTCACTATCACAAGATGTAGTGATGGGTACTGTGAAGGAAGACTGAGGTCCACCCAGCATCCCTGCAAGGTAGGCTCTGGACCAAATGTCCGATTTCCCAGACAGCCGCCTCCCTGACCCTGTCCCAAGATAGTAATAGCCAGCCCTTCAGCAAGAACAAACACACAGACACACCTTAAGGACTGAAGCAGTTTATTTACACAGACTAAATCTAACATGTAGGGCTCCAGTCAAGGCTTAAGCGGAAGGGAAGGGAGATCGAAGGGAGGGGAGGATAAAGGGTTAGGAAATAATAGCAGCAATCAAAACATACACTTAAAATCAGTCCACCATGCCACAAAGGTGGCTAGTCTCCCCTGGAGCATCCAGGCACTTTAAAACACAAAAAACCTCTCTAAAACCGAGCTGTCACCAGGCCCAACAGTGATCTTCCATTCCACACACATGTAGCCTCAGGGAAGATGGCTAACCCCAGACTACCCACTCCTTTATCCCTTTTTGGGTCTGTTGGCATCATGACCCAGCTTAGCCAATTCCAAACCCCACTTGGGCCACTGGCGCTCCCTCCCTTGTGGACGGGGGAGGGGGGCTCACCAGCCCCTTGTTCCCACAGCTGGAATGAGTCAGCACCTCATTAGCATGACCTTGGGCAGGCTGATAACTTCCCAGGTGCTGTTTGTGGGAGAGCGGGAATACTTGGCTCATGGCTCAGCCAACTATTCTCTCTGAGGTAGACCTTGAGAGTTGCTCCCATACGCTCCCTCCCTCCCTCCCTCCTCCCTGCTCAGAGGCCAGGACAAACCTGGACAAAGCCAAAAGGATTGAACAAGACTGCAGCCATCTTGGCTGTTGGGCTGCTGGTCTTCACAGGTACCAATTTGGATGGCTTTAAAAGGGGGTTGGATATATTTCTGGGGAAGAAGGCTATCAATGGCTACTAGTCCTAATAGCTATATGCTAACTCCAGTATCAGAGGTAGGCAGCTGGGGAATATGGGTGCAAGGGTGCTGTTGTACCCATGTCCTGCTTCTCGAATCTTGGTCAACAGCTGGTTGGCCACTGTGTGAACAGAATGCTGGACTAGATTGATCATTGGCCTGATCCAGCAGGGCTCTTCTCATGTTCTTAAAGTTGATGAATTGACTTGGAAACCTATATGGACAAATCTTACTGAAACTTCTGCAAGAAATTATTAAACTGTTCCTGCAAGAATTGCAATACCAGCTTGTGCAAGTGCAAAAAAGCATTACTAAAATATACAATTCTGTGCAAGTGCAATAATTGGGAAAATATTGATATATTTGAAAAGTAAAGAAAACGTGGTGTTCCCAGCCTATACAATGAAACCTGTTTACTTCATGAGCCAATAAACAAGTCTTCCTAATAATTCCTAACATTGAGTGTGTTCCTTTTTGTTGTCACACATGTATCTTAAGATGTAAGGCTCTATCACACCAGTGTTATGCTGTGCAATCACTGTGAATTGTATACGAAGGACTCTGATGTTTTCTACATTATAATGTGCTGTTATGGCATAGCACTCCGATCTGTCCTGCTGTGACTGCTCTGCTTCCTGAAATGAAGCACCGAAAACAGAATCTCAGAAAGAGTAACTCTTCTTACTCCCCCACAATCCCAAGGCTAATTTTAACATACTTCCTTGTCCTTTTCCGAGTGGCCACAGGAGGATGATTTGATGATTTTTAAACTGCAAATTAAACAAATGCTTACATGTGCGTAAGTTTTAAAGATAGACATCAAAATAGGCACAGTAATAGATATTAAGGAGGGCTTTCAGCATACCAAATTTAAATCAGGTTGGGTCATCGTTGATTTTTTTAATGATTTTTTACATTCACCCCCCCCGCCCAAACCCTTTTCCTGGTATGCAAAAGATCTTAGGAGCGCTGCCGCTAGGGGTGTGATTTAGCTAACAACAACAATGACAGCTTTATGCTATGGGGATAATTCGAGGGAAACAGGTACGTGGGATGAACCTCATATTCTCCTGGAAATGACAACCAGTGTATATGGGGAAATGGAATTTTAGGACTTTTTCACCGGTGTCCTCGCACCTCTGGAATCAGCTTCCATCAGGGATTCATCAGGCCCTTTGCAGTTATTCAGGAAGGCTCTGAAGAAGCACCTGTTTTCGTTGGCTTTCCCATAATCTGTGGGCTGAAGGTTATTGGGGTGGTTGTAGTTTTTATTATATATTTTTGTATGGTTGTTCTGTAAGCTGCCTTGAGAGGGTTTTTACCTTAAAAGCGGCCTAAAAATAATTTAAAATAAAATAATGTGTACATTGTGCAGCACATTGATTATGTAGGCTTCCATAAAATGCACGTTTCTACACCTTAAGGTTGAGAAGAAAGCATTGGAAGTGTGTGGGAGGTATCTGGTGAAGTCTTGGGGCCAGATAGAGATGAGCAAGATTTTTTAGTAATCAGGATGTGTGGCTTCAGTTCCTTGCAGGAATATTTTGTTCTTTCCCCATGACTAGGGCAAGCAGAATAAATTATGCAAAATGATTCCACCTGTATAATTTATCAAGGTTACAGACATCACATTTTCATGGTGCAGATTTTTTTTCTTAATGGACATGGTATAATGTGCATAACCATTGGCCATGAGGGTTTGAGATGATGGGAATTGCAGTCTAAAACATTTGGAGTGCATCAGGTCACCTACCCCTGCTCTAAACACTCTTCCAAGGCTCATTCCTAAAGTAGAAGCAATAGTTGCCTAGTATTTTTGCTTTTTAAGGCACATTTGTAACTGATTTGTGTGCAAATCCAAAACTGCTTAATTTCATCTGAGGCATCATGAGGCATCACCTGCAAAATGGGTAGAAGAACAATGACCCACTTTACTAGTTTGTCAGAATGGTTAATGAGATAAGGCCCAGTGATGTAGTGGTACATTTTGAAGTGCAGTGCTCATCATGACGGAACCCAGAGCCATGTCCCCAAGGAGAGTCCCAAAATTCAGGTAGCTGTGTTGATACATGTCAACAAACCAGTTCTAGCAGTTGTATCGCCATCAGCACCAGCAGCTAATGTGTCTTAATTGCCAATTCAAGATCAAGCCACCTCCAAAATACTTTGCATTAAAACAGAGAACAATTTATTGTTGCTGGGAAAATTCATTTCCCCCAACTACTGTGAGGACTGCCGCTAAGCTCAGAGGGAACAGTGAAGTTGGTTGGGGGTGGAAGATGATGTCAGCATCCCTGCTGATAAAAGTGCCAATGCTGTGTCCCTGCGAGGCCTGGCTGCACTACATCATTGATGAGGCCTGCCCATCTTGCATAATAAAACTGTAAACCAATAATTCAGTCATCGTATGGTTGGTTTCATCTTCACTTGGATTATCAGCATGCAACACTCCAAACCATTTTAAAGCAGAGGCTAGATGATGGATGCTGTAGTCACAGATTTCCTACTCAGCAGTGTGCAGGATTACATTACCTCCGAGGTCCCTTCAACTCTATGATTCCATGTCTGCTAGAAAGCACACTTACTTAGCATGTTGGATGTTGAAAAGTCTGGGTTCTGGGGGGCAGAGCTTGGCGGCCATGGAGCTGGTAAGAGTTTCTTAACTTTCTAACCGGCCACGCCAGAAAAGTCAATTATCTCCTTTTAAAAGGGCATAAATTTCAAAGGAACACGATGGAAAAGGACTATGAATATTAATTGTTGATGTTGCTGATAATGGTGTAAAGTTGAAATGATTTAAAAGTGAGAAATTTGAAGCGGTTGGAGAGCTGTACAACGTCTTTAGTTGAAAGTGAAAGAGACTGCTGTGTGCTGGGAAGTGCACGGCAGTTAATTGCTTGTTATTGTTAGAGACGCGGAATTGATTTATGGCGAATCTCACTTTTTATTGGAAAGCAAAGAGCTGTTAATTACCGGCTTTACAGAGTGAAAGCAACCCAGGCATAGACTGACGGACGGTGTGCTAATTTGAGATTATAGGGGGGGGGAAATGGACTGCAGCATTTGGAGCACTTGCAGCATTTGGGGAGGGGAGACAACTGCTTGATACTGTTGGAACTGTGTTTTATGGTTGTTCGATCTCCCCCAGCGAATGCTGTCTTGATGTATGGTGAAATCCCCCCCCCCGCAGAGAAGAAAGAGTTATTAAGTATTGAAAAGCACAGAGAGATAAAAATAGCCTAGGCAAGACGGGGAGCCGGGACTTAAGAAAGAGATTTATGCCCTATGTTGAATATAAAAAGAAAAATTAAAACGGAATTTGCAAAAGTTACATGGTCAAGGAAACGACCCAGTAATCACAACCTCCCTCATTTGGAAAAATTGGCTTCGGAAGAAGAGCAGGGAGATACAGACACAGCAGCAGAAGATACTAAAATGGCGGAAGGTGGAAAATCAGCTGGCAGCCAGCCAGCCACCTTAGCTGAAATCAAGAGTGTTATTGCAGAAAACAATGTAATCATTTTTTAAAAAAATGGACCAGCAAACGGAAAAATTAGACAAGCGGATGATTGTGTTGGCTGATAAAATAGCACAGAACGTCAAGAGTATAAAGGATTTGGAGGCAGGAGCAGACCTGATCGAGAAGAGACAGAAGGCTTTTGAAAAATCGTCCAATGTGCAATTCCAGGACCATGAATTAAGGCTGATAGCTTTAGAAGATCAAAATCGTCGTTCATCACTTTGTATAAAACATTTAATTCAAGTTCAAGGAGAAAATTTGCGAGATATAATTCTGCAGTGGTTCAAAGAGATGATGCCTGATTTGGAATTAGAGGACTGTGATCTGGACTGAGTCCACAGAGTGTGGGAGGGAATTATAGAGGAGCTACCAGAGATATTTTGGTGAAATTTGGCAATTATTATAAAAAAGAGCAAGTTATGAAGAAATTGAGATCTATGGCCCTGCTACAGTATAAAGGCAAATCAGTGCAAATTTATAATGATCTTTGTCAGCACACATTGAATTGGAGATGCAGTGTCAAGCCGATAACAGAAATATTAGTGAAGAAAACAATAAAATATGCTTGGGGTTTTCCTGTATTTTTAAGATCTACATATGGTGGGGGAAAGCACAGAGTAACCTCTTTGGATCAGGGAAAGGAGTTGCTGAAGAGCTTGGGTCTGTATGAGGAAACAAGTGTGACTGAAACAGGTGGGGGGGAAGTGAGGCTGGGGCATCTGGGATGTAATAGTATTGTTAACTGCATTATGAGATAATTGTAGATAGAAATGTTAAGCATAGAGACCTTGCCGGCCAGGCGCAGCACTGCCTCCCCCCTCTCCCTAAAGTAGATGGCTGGAGTGTTAGACTTACGGGGATTTGGGGGGGGAAGAGGTGGGGAGAGGGGGGGGGAAGGGGGGATGGTGTGGGTTAGAGTAAGGGGTTTGAGGGTTTTGTTATGGTGTTTGTGTTTTTATGTATGTGAATTTGAGTTACAGAGCACAAGGGATCGGAAGAGACATCAAAAGGGCGGATATGGATAAAAAAATAAAAGTATCAACACTCAATGTTAAAGGTTTGGGGGCAGTCGTGAAAAGGAGGAGAATAGAACAAATGTTTAATAAGGAAGGATCTGACATTATTATGATGCAAGAAACACATCAAGGGTACGAAAATGTAAATATGATAAGGACAAAGTGGTTAGCTTATTATGAAAAGTCATTGGGGACTTAAAAAAAATGGAGTGGCCACTTTGATTTAAAAAAAAAAGTGGATTTATATTAGAAACCATAAAAAAGGATGATAGTGGTAGATATCTTATGATAAAAGGTAAAATTGAAGGAAAGGTATATACATTAATTAATGTTTATGCCCCAAATGAAAGACATAGAGAGTTTTTTATAAAATTATTTAAAGAAATAGAAGAATTCAAGGAGGGGTATGTTATCTTAGCTGGGGATTTTAATATGGTTATGGATAATAGATGGGACAGGTCAAACCCCACTAACGTTGAAAAGAGGAATGATATCACTATATCACTACAGAGGCCCTTCTCCGTGAGCCCCTGTCAAAGGAAGTGAGGCAGGTGGCTACTAGGAGGAGGGCTTTCTCCGCTGTGGCACCCCGGTTGTGGAACGAGCTCCCCAGAGAGGTCCACCTGGCGCCTACACTGTACTGCTTTCTTCGCCAGCTGAAGACCTTTTTATTCACTCAGTATTTTAACACTTAATTTTAACTTAAATTTAAATTTTACTGTTTTAACTCTGTATTTTAATCTTATATCAACTTTGCTGTGTGGTTTTATCCTGGTTGCGCTTTTTATACTGTATTTCGTAATTGTGTTTTAACCTGTTGGTGTTTTACTGTGGTTTTAATTTTTGTGAACCGCCCAGAGAGCTTCTGCTATAAAAGTGTAATAAATAAATAAATAAATAAATAAATAAATATTGAATAAATTAGTAAAAGAAAATGATTATGTGGATTCTTGGTGTCTACTTAATGGGGCCAAGCCTGGGTTTTCATATTACTCCCTAGTTCATCATACATACTCCAGGATAGATCACATATTTGTCTCAAAAGATTTTGCAACTAAGATTTGTAAAATGGAAATGGGGGTAATAAAGGTAACAGACCACACATTGTTAAGTTTAGAATTTGCAATTAAGAAGAATTACAAAGAAGCGTACAGGTGGAAAATGAATATAAAAATATTGAAATATAATAAAGTGGTAGAAAAAATTCAGAGGGAATTGTCAGTCCTGGGAAATTAATGAAAAGGGAGGAACAGCTGGGTCAGTCGTTTGGGACACCATAAAGGCTGTAGTAAGAGGAATCTGTATTAGGGGTGTGCACGGACCCCCCGCTCCGCTTCACTTGCAGATCCTCGATTTTCAGAGCGGGCCGCTTCGCCCCGCCCCCGCTCCGCTCCACTCGGAGCTCCGGATCCGGATCGGAGCTCCATTTCCCCCCCCATAGGCTTGCATTGAAAGCTAAAAAAGTAAACAACTTTTTTTCTGTTCAAGTTAGAAACCTCACGTTTGGCACCATGACACCTCATGGGGGTATACACATGCACACCAAGTTTCAAGGGAATCCCATCATCCCCTGATTTTTTGGGAATTTTTGAAAATCGGGCACCCCATTCACACCCCTTTCGATAGCTCCGTCAATTTGCACGTTAGAAACCTCAAACTCACCACCATGATAGCTTATCCACGTGTCCACATGGACGAGAAAGTTTCAAGGCAATCCCATCATCCCCTGATTTTTGGAGAATTTTTGAAAATCGGGCACCCCATTCACACCCCTTTCGATAGCTCCGTCAATTTGCACGTTAGAAACCTCAAACTCGCCACCATGAAAGCTTATCCAGGGATACATATGCACACTGAGACTCAAGGCAGTCCCATCATCCCCTGATTTTTGGGGAATTTATGAAAATCCAACACCCCTTTCCATAGCTCCATCAATTTTGCACGTTAAAAAAACCCCTCAAACTCACCACCATGAAAGCTTATCCAGGGATACATACGCATGCCGAGACTCAAGGCAGTCCCATCATCCCCTGTTTTTTGGCGGGGCTTAAACCTGCAAAATTTGGAACTTCCAAAACTCCAAGTGAGCGCAGGAAGGACTTCTCCCCTGAGTCAAAGCCACACACACACAACATCCCTGCGAGGTGGGCAGGGGAGGAGGGAGGGAAGGCAGGCAGGCATGCAGCTGGCATTTCTGGGGGCATAAGGAAGCCAGTAATGCATATAAAATGGAATAAATAAACAAATAAATAAACAAAGGAGGGGTGGAATTAAAAGCAGCAGTGTTGCTGAATAAACAGCAAGAAGAACTTTAAAAAAAAAGGTTATATCTGTCTTTTACCAGCAATAGGGGGACGTGCCCGGGGGAGAGGGAAGCAGCTGCCAGTTCAGCTCAAGAAAGCCATTGCTTCACCACGAGAGCTCTAAGAAGTAAACGCTCACTTTAACTCATAATAGGCATCGCTCCACCACTAAGAAGTAAACGCTCACTTCGACTCATGATAGGCATTGCTCCACCATTTTACTCTCTTTGGAAGGCTCTGATGGCCTTCCAGTACAGGAGAGAGTGGGGGCACGTCCACGATGAGATGCCCTAGGGGAGCTCATCCCCTTGCACCACATCTTTTCAGTTGTTCCCCAAAGTTAGGGTGGGTAGCAGTGCTGTGTTTCTATCTCTTATTCTTGGCTTAGTATATGATTTCAGGTTGTGTTTGTGCATTTGGTGGGGCTACTGTGTTAAAAAACACTGGGAAAAGTCCGTTCAGATTAAGAAAGAGAAGTTTCCCAGAATCCCAAGTTACCCATTTTGCCTATGCCCTCCTCTAACTTTGGGATCATGTGATCATGACCGGGAGCTGACTCTGCCCCTCAGCCCTTTGAAAAAGGTATTTTTCCTGGTGATTTTTTAAAAAATTCTAGCGCGCAACCCGCACGACGCAGAGAGGTGAGAGTAGTCTCAAAATGACCCCCATCCACGACTCTCTGTGCACAAGAATTTTCAGAACGATAGCTTAAAAATCAACCCAGTTATCCCCGATTGTTTTCCTCAATGCAATCCTATGGGCGAAAACCACCGTTTGACCCGCGCTGTCCGTTTGTTGACCCGATTTTTAAAAAATTCTAGCACGCGACCCGCACGATGCAGAGAGGTGAGAGTAGTCTCAAAATGACCCCCATCCACGACTCTCTGTGCACAAGAATTTTCAGAACAATAGCTTAAAAATCAACCCAGTTATCCCCGATTGTTTTCCGCAATGCAATCCTATGGGTGAAATGTTTCAAGATGGTGATCGGAGCACTCCGCCTGAACTAGGAGCTCTGAAAAATGGCCACTTCTCTTCGCCTTGCTTCTAGGGGTCCGCGGTCCGCTTCTACTCCGCCTCTGGGTAAGGCGGAGCAGGCCAATCCGCTACTGCTTCTCCACTCCTAATCGGAGCGGAGCACATGCCTAATCTGTATTAGAGAAATGTGTAACTTAAAAAGACAACAGCATGCAGAGCAGGAGAAGTTAGAAATAGAAATTAGGAGTTTGGAGGAAGAATATTGGCAGGGTAAAAATAAATATAAATTAATAGAAATACAAGCTAAGAAGAAACAATTAGAAAATTTAAATTTAGAGGAGGTTCAAAAAAATTTAATGTACATGAAAAGGGAGTATTTTGAAAACAGCAATAAGAGTTCTAGATTGCTTGCCAGACTCACACAAAAGGAAAAAGCGAGAAACGGGATAGGAGCATTGAAGGATAATCAAGGGAATTATTGTCATACAATGAAGGATAAAATTAAAAAAATTCAGAAATTTTATCAGGAATTATATAAGGGTAAAGAAATTCAAAAAAAGAAGTTGGAGGACTATATAGAAAGGTATATAAAGAAGGGAATAAAAATAGTACATAAAGAGCAAATGGAGAAGGTAATAACTCAAAGAGAAGTTGAAGATGTAATTGATAATGTGAAAGTGGGTAAATCACCGGGAGCAGATGGTTTAGGATCAGAATACTATAAGGTTTTTAAGGAGTTTTTAGTTCCGAAATTATTGAAACTGTACAATGCTATATTACAAGGAGAGAAGATACCAGAATCATGGGAACACTCATTGATAATATTAATTCCAAAAACAGACAAAGATTTGACTACCCCTGATTCATATAGACCTATTTCATTAATAAATCAAGATGCTAAAAAAAATTCATCTATTTTGGCGAAATGGTTAAATAAATTTATATCAGAATATATAGGAGAAGATCAATGTGGATTTGTGGCAGGGAGACAGATGCATAGTTTAGTGGGAAGAGTTTTAAATGTAATACACGCGATAAAAAAATCTAAGATCAAGGCAGGAATTTTGGCATTGGATATTTTTAAGGCTTTTGATTGTGTGAGCTGGCAGGCATTAAAGATTATTTTAGATAAAATGGGATTTGGAAATAAATTTAAAACTATAATAGAACAGTTATATTCCCAAAATACAGCTGTAGTGGTGGTAAACGATGGACTCACTGATAAGATACGACTAGCCAGAGGTACAAGACAAGGATGTCTGCTCTCACCGGTCCTGTTTGTAATGGTTATGGAAGTATTGGCGAACGCAATAAGAGATGATGGAGAGATAGAAGGAATTGGAGATGTAAGGAAAATAAAATTGAATATGTTTGCGGATGACACCCTATTGATATTAAGAATCCAATAAGAAAAATAGATAGAATTAAACAACAATTGAGAGAATTTGAAGAAGTTACAGGATTAAGAATAAATTGGTCCAAATCAGAGATGATTTTGTTTAATTACACTAAGAAGGAAGAAAAGGAATGGGAACGTAAGGGAATAGAAATGAGAGTTAAGGAACAGATTAGATATTTGGGAATTAAAATTACAAAAAATTTAGATAATTTAGAAAAGGATAACTTAACGAGGTTAAAAAAAGAGGTATTAGAAAAATTGGAAAAATATAAAAGACTAAATTTATCCTGGTTTGGAAGAACAGCATTAATAAAAATGAAGATTTTAGCAAAGATTAATTTTGTGTTTAGGATGTTACCAATAAAAATTTCAGAAGTTGAGATAAAAAGTTGGCAAAATATTATTAACAAATATTGTAACGGAGATAAGAAAGCGAGGGTAAATAAGAATAAATGGTATTTAAGCCAAAAAAAGGGAGGATTGGGTCTCCCAAATATAAAATTATACTATGTAGCAAACAGGTTAAGACATATTGTAGAAGCAATTATAGGAGTAGGAGATTTAGATTGGATGAAGGATAAAATTACTTGTAATGTAGA